>NC_089760.1:9577500-9617500 GCF_040412425.1 Macrobrachium rosenbergii | reverse complement strand
CAGTAATGACTTCATTATAATGTGATTATGACCAGCTAAAGTATGGTGCTACGGCGAAGACAGAAAAGGATTTGTTTTTATCCGTATTGTAAAGAATACACTATTCTACAGAGCTTTTGATTACTTGATGAATATAACAGACTTGCACAGAAAGTTATCTGTAAATCACCAAGTAATATTCATTGTGAGAGAAAGTTGCGTCACACGGGGTTGTACAGTATAAGCCCGGATAGAAGATATACCCAATTGACCCAGGAAGTAAACAGTGATAGAGCATTAAATAGATTTTAGTTATATGATTATGATGCTATCAAATGAGTAACTTTTGTGAGTGAGTGAGAAAAACTCATATTTTTTCACCTTCATTAAAAGAGATAACTGAAATAAACACAGAGTATGTTTGAATTTGAACATATTTTTCTTTGTGTGTATTACACCAAAGTACAAAATTCTGTAATCCCTTGACCATATAAAAATTATATATGAAGATGGGATACAAGAGCTATATTCAATAGTGAAAGACGCGCAAAGCATAAAATTTCATATTAGAGATACAAATTCTTTAACATGTTTTATGTCGCTATCTTGGTCAGAAAGATTTGTTGCTACATGATTAAAGTTGTTTTACGGAATTTTATGACCTCTTCACCGCATTATTCTGACACGAAACAAGGCGTCATAGGATGAATGAAGAGATAAAATTCATTACTTTGTAAAAAAAAATTTTTACAAGACCTTGATCATGGAAGATGTCATGTAAAGATAATAGCTTAATTTGCAAAGCTGTTTTGGGTAAAAATACTATTTCCCGATTATCATGTAAATTACTGTATTATAAATGGACCGTACTGCGACAGGAAATGAAATGCTAATGTTTTATGTTTCTAATCTGAATTCCAGAGATCCCCTTGGAGCACCGTGTTACATGACTGCATTGAAAAGCCACTTCATTAATTCGTGTAAAACGGAATGTTGTGAAATTGCTTATAATTATTATTATGGTCTTAGTCTGGTGTAATGAAATCTCCAATTCAATTATTTCTCAATAGTTCTATCACAATATTTATTCAATCTGCCTTAGGTTTTTGGTAAGATTTAAATCAGTAGGAAAAACAGCCAAGCATTGTTGAGGAAATACGGGAGCCTGACCCACTCAGTCTTTGAAATTTTTATCACTGACTTACAAAAGGGTCAAAAGACAACGAGCAAACGGTGTGCCAGGTAAACTGAGAGTAGGTGCTTTTCTAAGTCCTAAATGCAGAGGACTGCAAAAACTCGAATTAAGATATTACAGGTACAGTTACTACCTGCACATACAGAATTCAAAATGTATCAGTGCGCAAAGATAAAACTAATGTATATAAGCTATCTTAAAAATAATATAGAGACTCATATCGAACCTGAGGGTGTTCTTTAATCTTCCGTTTTACTAGCCGTTGTTCATGCAATTTATATCATAGTGATATAATTTTTTTTCTATTTTCTCGTGAGCTAGTGGCAAGGCATAAGAGAGATTAGGTTAACCAAATCCCACATTTGGTGTAATATATATATATATATATATATATATATATACATACATACATATATATAAATATACATACATACATACATACATACATATATTGCAACTCCATTTGGCATTAACTTCTTGGTTTATTTGCGTACATATTACGCCAAATGATTAAATTTCTGTAATTATCCTGAAACACACAGTATGTAGAAAAATCATATAACTGATACATCATTCATAACTCTAGGGACAACATTCTACAAAAAAACTGCCTTATCTTCACATTTATCAATGCAATTATCCTTTGTTGACGTTCACCTATCTGTATTGACAGTCTCAACCAACCCCTCAGGCATTAAGGGGACGATGGCCCATCTAAATATTCCTGGTCTTCTTTAATATTACTTTTTTGTAACCGTCGTATGAATATTAAATATTCGTTCGGTCACTATAAATGATATGCAGGTCAGAAATATTCGTAAATATAAATGTATATATATAGAAAACTATATATAAATATATATATAAATATATATATATATATTTCGTATTATATATATATATATATATATATATATATATATATATATATATATATATATATATATATATATATATATATATATATATGTATATATATATATATATATATATATATATATATATATATATATATATATGTGTGTGTGTGTGTGTGTGTGTGTGTGTGTGTGTGTGTTTGTGTGTGAGTATGACAAATAATCAGGACATTTATTAATCAACACATGAAAATCAAAGCTTCTCACATCAATAAACTATTATTCTAGCATTATGATATACCTACTTACTAGGGGCACATAAACAATATAAATATATATATATATATATATATATATATATATATATATATATATATATATATATATATATATATATATGTATGTATATATATATGTATATATATATATATATGTATATATACACATGTGTATATATATATTATATATATATATATATATATATATATATATATATATATATATATATATATATATATATATATATATATTAAAGGGTTGATTTGCTCAAATATTTTTAGGTACGTTCATTAACGTACATATAAGATGGACGGAGACCGTATGAGGAGTTTAACCTAAGCTGATTTCAAAACACATGTTTCAGATGAATATTGCTAGAGCTGTAATGGGGCCGTTAGGCTACTCATCATTGTGGTATAATCGTAGAGTAACTTTTTGAAAGCAAAGAAAAGTGTTTTGGTGAATGCAGAGGGTATTATAGAATATGTAGACGGAAGATTGTAATTTTCTTTGAAAAAATGTGTGCCACGGGTAAATGTGCGTTATAACTATATGGCTCCGAATTACCCTAATTATGAGATGTGGCGAACATTGTGGAGGATGAAGTGTAGACTGACAGATATCTGTTGATATAAATGATGAATGGAATACAGAAGAGAAACTGCAAAAGTTAATAGCAGAGGTTGAAATTGATCCTAGAAAGAGACAGGTGAAAGTGTTGTGTGAGCTAGATTAACGCTGTGAGTCTTCATAATTATATTATAAATGGCGATCAGGACAGTGGAGAGACATAAGTATTTAATTCCCATCAAATATTTGAGAACAGCTGCAATGTAGGGTATTAGGGTGAAAGCCGCGAGCAAAAGAATAAGAATGAAGCAAATTAGGTAAAAGGATATAGGGGAAAGATTTGTACACAAAAAAAAAATTGTTAATTGGAGCCAAAGAGCAAGAATTATGAAATCTGTAAGCGTAAATAAAAAGAAACAATTGAAAACAGCAGAAATGTTTGCAGAGAGTACCAGGAGAAAAAAGGCCAAACATGAAAAATATTAATAAATCGGAGGTTCCTCATTTCCGGGAGAGTTTACTATAAACTCAGCCTTAAGATAAGAATGTGGGCAATTTATTGGTGACAATAGAAGCTAATTATCAAAAGTTGAATGTATGGAAAGGAGGATGTGTAGTGTTTGAGAGACAGATGAACGGAGTCCACCGTTCTTGGTTTGGGTAAGGGTAGGGGTAGGGGTAGGAATGGGGGTTTAGAGGTGGTCGTTGGAAGCTACTGATGAGCCCTCTGTAAAAATATATGAAGTAGATTATGTACTGGGAATTTCTTGCTTGTGCAGTTCATGCACGATCCAGCAGTAACAGGATTTAATGTTACAGGTGTTATTATGTTTTGTTCGCTCTAGAACCACCTTTTTTTTATGAATTTCTGGATTATGTGCAAGTGAGGGTGAATTACATTGATCTCTGTAGTGATTCCATATGTGGTGTTTCTCTCTTTAAATAAATGGATGGCATATAGTAGTAATTTTTAACAGAACCCTTTACTTAAAAATTCCACAAGCAATGTATACCTTCTGGCTTTACGTAAATATTTATGGATAACTCCGCAAGAAATGTACACCTTCTTGCTTGTCGCATATGGATAATAATTCCTCAAGAAACGTAATTTTCTTGCTTTACTTATATATTTATGGATAAAAATTCTGCAAGAAACATCCACAAGAAATGTAAACCTGCTTACTTTTCGTATATATTTAAGGATAAACATTCCCCCCTTCTTGCTTTATGTATATATTTATGGAAAAAATTCCACAAGAAACACACCTTTTTGCTAGGAGTACATATTTACGTATGTATTTTCCATTCTATAACACTACAAAATGTTCTCAAACAATGATTCACTGCTCTTTTTTAATGGATATAATTGTTTAATACTAGCTGGTGATATTTATCATTCCTGTCTTTATCAGTACAACGTATAAATGATGAAGCGGTGTGAATCTACTCGCTACTCACTGTCCGTAAAGCTTCGTAGGTTTATTGAAATTGATAACACTGCCACACATGTCTTATGTTTTTTGTCTGGTTTTGAGGTGTTATGTCTGGATGTCACTGATCTGTCTGTGTCAGTATTTTCTGTCTGAGATAGTGACTTCCTACTAATCTGCCTGTGTCAGTATTTTCTGTCTGAGGTAGTGACTTCCTACTAATCTGCCTGTGTCAGTATTTTCTGTCTGAGATAGTGACTTCCTACTAATCTGCCTGTGTCAATATTTTCTGTCTGAGATAGTGACTTCCTACTAATCTGCCTGTGTCAATATTTTCTGTCTGAGATAGTGACTTCCTACTAATCTGCCTGTGTCAATATTTTCTGTCTGAGATAGTGACTTCCTACTAATCTGTCTTTGTCAATATTTTCTGTCTGAGATAGTGACTTCCTACTAATCTGTCTTTGTCAATATTTTCTGTCTGAGATAGTGACTTCCTACTAATCTGTCTTTGTCAATATTTTCTGTCTGAGATAGTGACTTCCTACTAATCTGTCTTTGTCAATATTTTCTGTCTGAGATAGTGACTTCCTACTAATCTGTGTCAATATTTTCTGTCTGAGATAGTGACTTCCTACTAATCTGCCTGTGTCAATATTTTCTGTCTGAGATAGTGACTTCCTACTAATCTGTCTGTGTCAATATTTTCTGTCTGAGATAGTGACTTCCTACTAATCTGCCTGTGTCAATATTTTCTGTCTGAGATAGTGACTTCCTACTAATCTGTCTGTGTCAATATTTTCTGTCTGAGATAGTGACTTCCTACTAATCTGTCTGTGTCAATATTTTCTGTCTGAGATAGTGACTTCCTACTAATCTGTCTGTGTCAATATTTTCTGTCTGAGATAGTGACTTCCTACTAATCTGTCTTTGTCAATATTTTCTGTCTGAGATAGTGACTTCCTACTAATCTGTCTGTGTCAATATTTTCTGTCTGAGATAGTGACTTCCTACTAATCTGCCTGTGTCAGTATTTTCTGTCTTGAGATAGTGACTTCCTACTAATCTGCCCGTGTCAATATTTTCTGTCTGAGATAGTGACTTCCTACTAATCTGTCTGTGTCAATATTTTCTGTCTGAGATAGTGACTTCCTACTAATCTGCCTGTGTCAATATTTTCTGTCTGAGATAGTGACTTCCTACTAATCTGCCTGTGTCAATATTTTCTGTCTGAGATAGTGACTTCCTACTAATCTGCCTGTGTCAGTATTTTCTGTCTGAGATAGTGACTTCCTACTAATCTGCCTGTGTCATTATTTTCTGTCTGAGACAGGGGCTTCCTACTAATCTGCCTGTGTCAATATTTTCTGTCTGAGATAGTGACTTCCTACTAATCTGCCTGTGTCAATATTTTCTGTCTGAGACAGTGGCTTCTTACTAATCTGCCTGTGTCAATATTTTCTGTCTGAGATAGTGACTTCCTACTAATCTGCCTTTGTCAGTATTTTCTGTCTGAGATAGTGACTTCCTACTAATCTGTCTGTGTCAATATTTTCTGTCTGAGATAGTGACTTCCTACTAATCTGCCTGTATTTTCTGTCATAGTATTTTCTGTCTGAGATAGTGACTTCCTACTAATCTGCCTGTGTCAATATTTTCTGTCTGAGATAGTGACTTCCTACTAATCTGCCTGTGTCAATATTTTCTGTCTGAGATAGTGGCTAATCTGCCTGTGTCAATATTTTCAAGTCAGTGACTATTTATAATCTGGTCAATATTCGTCCATAGTGAGTGTCTGCCTGTGTCAATATTTTCTGTCTGAGATTGACTCCTATAATCTGTCTTTGTCATATTTTCTGTCTGAGATAGTGACTTCCTACTAATCTGCCTGTTAAATCCGGACGTTTATCTGAGATAGTGTCCACTAATCTGCCTGGTCAATATTTTCTGTCTGAGATAGTGACCTTTGAGAATGTTATCAATATTTTCTGTCTGAGAGTTTTAATAAAAGTCTGCCTTTTATATTTTCTGTCTGAGTTAGTGACTTCCTTTAATCTGTTTTTCAGTATTTTCTTGTCTGAGATAGTGATTTAATCTTTATTCAGTATTTTCTGTCTGAGATAGTTTCCATGAATTTATTTTCTGTCTGAGATTTTCCACTAATCTGTCCTGTATATTTTCTGTCTGAGATAGTGACTAACTAATTTATCATATTTTCTGTCTGAGATAGTGATACTAATCTGCCTGTGTCAATATTTTCTGTCTGAGACATATATATAATCTGCCTGTATCAATATTTTCTGTCTGAGATAGTGGCTTACTAATCTGCCTGTATAGTATTTTCTGTCTGAGATAGTATATATATAATCTGTCTGTGTCAGTATTTTCTGTCTGAGATAGTGACTTCCTACTAATCTGCCTGTGTCAGTATTTTCTGTCTGAGATAGTGATCTACTAATCACTGTGTCAATATTTTCTGTCTGAGATAGTGAACTAATCTGCCTGTGTCAGTATTTTCTGTCTGAGATAGTGACTTCCTACTAATCTGCCCGTGTCAATATTTTCTGTCTGAGATAGTGACTTCCTACTAATCTGCCCGTGTCAATATTTTCTGTCTGAGATAGTGACTTCCTACTAATCTGTCTGTGTCAATATTTTCTGTCTGAGATAGTGACTTCCTACTAATCTGTCTGTGTCAATATTTCTGTCTGGAGATAGTGACTTCCTACTAATCTGTCTGTGTCAATATTTTCTGTCTGAGATAGTGACTTCCTACTAATCTGCCTGTGTCAGTATTTTCTGTCTGAGATAGTGACTTCCTACTAATCTGCCCGTGTCAATATTTTCTGTCTGAGATAGTGGCTTCCTACTAATCTGCCTGTGTCAATATTTTCTGTCTGAGATAGTGGCTTCCCTTCCTAAGCCAGGCTATTTATAATCAGGTATTCGTCCATGAAGTGTTAGAATCCATTCTCTATCACTGTGCATTGACGGCACAGTGTTAAATCCGGACGTTTATCTGTCCACTTCTGTTGGATTCTAGGACACCTTTGAGAATGTTATGGATGTATTTCAGACTTTGGGGAAAAGCTTTTTTATAATTTAAAGAGTTATGATGCTTCCTTTAATTTTTCAGGATTCTTGTTGGGTATTTAATTTATTCATTTGATGTTTATTTCCATGAATTTATTTTTGCTTTTCTTTTAGATCTTGTATGGCTCCAGTATATATATATATATATATATATATATATATATATATGATATATACATATATATACTGTATATATCGATCCTGATAATGAGTCAGTATATATATTTATTTATATATATATATATATATATATATATATATATATATATATATATATATATATATATATATATATATATATATATATATATATTTATATTTTTTTTTTTTTTTTTAGGCAAACTGGTCTGTAAATACATTCACCAGCTTGTGTTATGTGTTGCTTACATTTTATTATCATTATAAAATTATTGAAAATGATTTGTAATGGGATGTCAAATAGTATTTTTAAACAGTTATCATAACCATTGCTAAAAATATCAGTGAGATGAAATGTCGACGTTCTCTGTTCGCTTTTGTTGGAGGTCAAAGTGGCTGAATTAAATGCCAATTTAACAGAATTTATATATATCTTGGCAGAATATCGAGAAATAATAACGGTCTCCTTGAATCATGAATATAACTATGCAATGTTACATAAACATGAGGCAAAATCAGATAAGTCTTTATTTTCATATTGAAATGTTATGGAATATATTGTTCGAGATGGCAAATTGTTTCAAATGACAATACGAGAGATTGTCAACAAGAGACCCTTCTCTTTCCTCTTTGAATAATTTATGAATATTTTGCTTTTATATTGCGAAGATAAAAACTGAATTTTTCCTCGATTCATGGGATTATTTCGAGACGATATTCTACCATTTTTCTTGGCTGATAACGAGGGAAAACATTTGAATTATTCTTTCTTTCGGACCAAATATTTCACATCAATCAGCCCGACTGATGGTCTGGTTTCCAAGGGTACGAACGTGGGTTTCATTTAATTATTTTGTCAAATAACCCTTTTCATAAAATGTCAGTTACAACCAAAGATAGGAAAACGGATGGATTTTTTTTAATTTATTTATTTGATATACTGAATGAGCAATATATATATATATATATATATATATATATATATATATATATATATATATATATATATATATATATATATATATATATATATATATATGACTCACGTCGGAATCGAACCTCAGTCTCTCAAATGAAATTATATTGGTACCAAAGTACTCCTGCGCCTGAGTTTCTCTCTGGGCAGGGTACCATCCAACATACAGGCAAATTATACCCAACTTCCCAATCCATCGGTGAGTCAATTGATGTCATTTCATTTCAAATTACCCTTTCAGCATTAATGTGATGTGACTAATGAACACATGAGTATGGGTTTCACAGAAATAAATTTCTGACTAACATTGGGGTCTTACCTCACTATTTCGAAGGAAGAGCCAGGGCGCTATCAGTTGACCAACAAGGGTCATAAAGGAAATTGGATCCTAAATATTTCTGTACCTGAGGTTTTTCCTAGTCAGGCTGATGCCTAACATACATGCGAATTTTATCCCACTTCTCGACGCAGTGAGTCAACTGGTAGCATTTCTTTCGAGTTACCCCTTCAGCGTGATTATGATGGAACTAATGAACGCATAAGCAGGATTTTCAAGGAAATACATTTCTGACTCACATCGGGATGGAACCCCAGTCTCTGATATTCACGCTGAAGAGGTAATTCAAATGAAATTCTACCAACTGGCTCTTTGATGGGTCGGGAAGTTTGGTAAAATTCTCTGGCATGTACTCAAGTTCCAATTTCTTTTATGACCTTTGTGGTCAATTGATAGCCCCCTGTCCTTTCATTTAAGAGACCGGGGTTTGAATCCGATGTAAGTCAGAAATCTATTTCAGTGAAACACGTGCTCATGTTTCATTTATTCTATATGTACACACACACATACATACATATATATATATATTATATATATATATATATATATATATATATATATATATATATTTATATTTATATATATATATATATATATGTGTGTTATATTATATATATATATTTATATATATATTATATATATATATGTATTGTATGTATGTATATAATGCACTTTGGGAAAATCTAGTCCCCGATCCAGTACAAAATTAATTCAAATCTGGTAAGAGGAAAATGCAGAGTCCATTATTATAAATGATACAAGGAATATAAATTAATTGCAAATGGCACGTCTATGAAAGATTTAGTATGAAGTACGTAAAGAAATTACGCTCGATGCATCAAAGGGGGAGATCCTAAAATAAAGAGTAAAAGTTACATATAGAATAAAGATAAAACGCAGTACACCAGTCAGAGCTGTGGGCAGAAGTGAACTGACACACGATGAGAAACAAATGCAAAAATAATGTTGCACGATCAGTTCACTGCATAGATCCATGAAATTTACGACATTTTTATAAAACATGGAAAACTAAATAATAAAAAAACCACTTAAAATGATTTCTCAAAACAACAAAATACATCAGATTGTACCAATAAGAATAAACTATACATAGCAGAACCCACATAGCAAAAAAAAAAAGTATGAAAAGTATGATTCTCGAAGTGTTTGAATGTACATGAAATTAGTCTTTGTACGTGAAATGAGTCAAGATAACTGCCAAAAATATTTCAGTATGAAAATGCTTTGAAAATACCGAATATGTAAATTGTCCGGTTAGGAACAAAAGGTTTTGCAATTAAGCCCCACCAGTGCCTGATATCTTTTGTTGTTGTTGTGGAAGTGACGATAAAAGTTTTGTATATAAAAAAAGGAATTCGTAAAATCACTCACGCTCAGTGAAATAGAATGACTACACTTTGCTGTTTATGAAATATAAAGTCAAGATAAATGTTAAACTTACATCAGTAATAAAGTGTACTAGGTAACTGGTATAAAAACAGTATTTTTCTTTAATCTTACCTTTCATATCAAACAAATTCCCACAATACTTTAAGTTAACCTAACTTCGGAGGACACTGATATTGAACCTTTACAATAGCCATGAAAAATAGATGCAATTGAAAGTACAAGATTGTTCTTCATGTAGAAAAGCCCTTAAGGGTACCCTTATAATGATGGCATTACCGTGGACGGGAGCTCGTTATCGTAAAAGTAAATATCAGCTCTGGAGTAGATTATGACGTCCAGAATCTTCCTTGTTAGGTAGTCATAAACGGCAAATAAAGGTAAATTCCGAGGCGCCGAATTTTATGGGGGCTGGGAGCCTTCCAATATTCTACACGCAATCAGCTTTAATAACTCGTGTAGAAAGTACATATACTGATAAGATATAGCACCACAGGTCTGGATTTATAGTTATATTGTCTGTCTTCAAATATTCTTAATATTTTGCCTCCAGCTGAGCAACATCAGGAAAAATATGATTTCTTCACTGCTGCTTGTGTTCAGTGAACATTACGCATTAGTGGGTGGAAACATTTTTTTAAAGCAAGGTCCATCAGCTACATGTAAAAACGAGAAGGAATGAGTGACTACAGCTGATATTTAGCATTTGGCGGAGGAATGTTGGGGTGAATCATATTGGACCACATGTGATCCCGAACAAGGCAGTTGGGCGGTCTTAAAGTGTCGCACTATGCTAGAAGCTTGGTCAGCTTAGCAGCAGGTACAATATGTCATTGCCGAAACCATACTCTGACTCCATTGAATTTCCCACTACCAGTTACTGGGTCAGAGGGATTCAGCAGTGTGCAATGAGGCTAGAGAATCATAATGATATATTAATTTGCGATTATCAGCTCCAAAACTTTCGGTTGAATAATGACTCGTCTCTTGAAGGCATTCGGTTGCCTGAATCCTCATTGGTAATCATTTATACGCCGGGTATATATTGTGTTTCATCTGACAATTTCTCTCCACCATTTCTTGACATATTGTGATAATATTATAAATTGTCACTTGATACTTACTCTTAATTGACAAAGTAATATCAAGTATAATTAACCTGAGCTGCTTGAAAATAAATTTCATATCCCTACATAGTCTTGTTTTATTCTTATAATAAGTTTTGTATGCCATGTTTGTCTTTTACTAATATTGTATTTAGTGTTCTAAATTTTCTTTTCCTTTACACAATAAGTTCTGGATATAAAGATCTGATGACGTTACAATAAAATCCTGCGTTGTTGACTTCTCCAAAGACGTCAACAACACAGCATTTTATTATAATGTCATCAGACTTTTATATCCAGAAGTTATTGTGTAAAGGAAAAGAAAATTTAGAACACTAAATACAATATTAGTAAAAGACAAACATGGCATACAAAACTTATTATAAGAATAAAACAAGACTATGTAGGGATATGAAAATTATTTTCAACCAGCTCAGGTTAATTATACTTGCTATTACTTTGTCAATTAAGAGTAAGTATCAAGTGACAATTTATAATATTATAACAATATGTCAAGAAATGGTGTGGAGAATTGTCAGATGAAACACAATATATACCCGGCGTATAATTGATTACCAGTTATATACAATTACTGCACGAGTAAAAATACTTCATTTAAATATAAAATGATTCTTAGCTGTACGTCAAACTCACGTGTATTTCATGTGTATCAAAAAGAAGTATCGTACCAAACAAAATAATCAAAGAATTCTGTAAAATAAATTAAAATTAGAAAACAAGAAAGTGGTACTAAACAAAATTAAGATGTACTCAATTGTTATATACCCTCAGGGACTAAAAGAAGACAGTAAAAACGCCAGGAATTTAGGAGTAATAAAGTTAAAATCATCTAGTTCTAACATATGACAGAACAAAAAGCAAGGCCAAGCAAAAAAAAAAATTAAATAAATAAATAAAAATAGTCTCGTTCTCTCTTGTTACCCGAAGTCAACTCTGGGTATGTTTAGAAGATTGCGTGACACACACACACACACACACACACACACACACACACACACACACATATATATATATATATATATATATATATATATATATATATATATATATATATATATACGTGTGTGTGTTTGTATATGTATGTATGTAGGTAAGGATGTACGTATATATTTATATATTAAGGATCAAATACCTTTCACATTGAAATCAGTGCGTAGGGAATAACTTACACGTGAATGTAATTGTGCATCGTATGTACCTGTCACAGTTATGATTCGTACCTGTGCCTTTTGGGTTCATTACAGAAGTGATGATAAAATCATCCCCTAAACTGTGAAGTACACAATCACTTTTGTTTGTCCTCGAAAATGTTTAGCTCGAATCATGACAGGGCCAGATCCACTCACTATATATAATTTCTTTTAGGTATAAGTTATTCAGAGGGTAAAGTGAACTCTGTGGCTGTGGCTGTTTTTATTTTTATTTTTTTTATGTGTATTAAGTAAAAGCTTTTAGTTCTAGACTGATATTTCAGATATGCATTTTGAGTGTCCTCTATTTTTACCGTCTCAGGAATGAAGACGATACGCACCCCATTCAAGTGCTCTTGAAACACAAAATTATTGGAGTAATACTGTATCTTTATATCCTGGTTAACACCATTCCTTTATTTCAAATGACATTATTCTACTTGAAGGCCAATCTGGGAAAATGATTCCCAATAGAGATTCTTCGTAATTTTGGTGAAAAAGGCGTTACCAGTTACATATTTCCATGCAATCTTGGCAAACTGTTTATTTATTTAAATGGACTCTTATATGGTTAGCATCATTAAAAATCATATTTCTTTCATTCATAAAGGCGAACTGAAACCACCATAAAGGGAGGTAACAATTACCCAACTAGATCGTAAGTTTATGAGAATTCTACATCATTTTCTACAAAACCAATACGGGAATGTGAAACATTTCTCTTTAAGGATATCCACTATAGGTGAAAATATTTGGAAATTTACTTCAACCAAGTACACAGTGCAAAGTAAAGCACTTTGCAAAAGCAGAGGGCTTCTACGAAGTATGATAATCTAACGAACAAAATCATTTGCATTTATAATGCTTTCTTTTACACGTTTAAATATGTGAGCTTTTAATTCGTTTAACTTTCATTGGAATGGGCTTCATAATTCACATCCAGTCTACAATTATGCTGGAAGAATTAAATATCAGTGTAGCCAAAGGGAACAACTTAAAGGCCTTAATCTAAGCAACAAATGAATGGGAAAGCACTCAAATTAAAAAAGGGTTATATATATACATTTATATATAGATAATATATACATAAAACCGTCTTTTTTATTATTAGTATCTTCCTATTTATCTATTGCCTAGATTAATGTCTTGAAGTTGATTTCTTTGGGCACATTGATTATAATTCTTCCAGCGTAGTTGTATACTGATTTTGAATTGTGAAGTCTGTCTAATAAAATTTATATGTATGTATGTATGTATGTATGTATGTATATATGTATATATATATATATATATATATATATATATATATATATATATATATATATATATATATATAATATATACACATATATATATATATATATACATGTGTGTGTGTTTGAATATGATATTCACTGAAACCAAGTATGAACACATACTGCATGATTGATTTTTATGAATATATACAAAATACCTTAACATTAAATGTTCATACCCCTTGGTAAACTGATCAGGAGGTTTATGATGGTAATTTAAATTATCATGGGACATAATCGAGAGAATAATTATCATGTACTAAGTATACAATGGACAAATACATTGTTGCTTTCCGATATGTAAATAATTGTTCGAGGTTTTACATATGTAAAGTAATAATGTACTCAATATACAATGATTAACCACGTCCAAAGAGATAAATGGTAATGTATGGATATTAGTGTTTACATTACTGACGTCCAAGACATCTCGTTTTGGGAGCTAACATTTTACGCAGGGACCCATGAACAGTTACGCTACGCTATTATTAGAGCATTATCATCTTTCTCCAACTGGAATATGTTCTTTGAGTGTATTAATTCCATCTACATAAGTTTCATACACACACATACACACACATTATATATATATATAATATATATATATATATATATATATATATATATATATATATATATATATATATATATAATATATATGTGTGTATATATATATATATATATATATATATATATATATATATATATATATATATATATATATATTATAATGTATATATATTTATATATATATATATATTGTGTATGCATATATTATAAATCAATTTATATATATATATATATATATTAATGTATATATATGTATGTATGTGTGTATGTATATATACACTATATATATATGTATGTGTGTATAAATGACAATAAATGCAGAAGAATAGTATAAGGATATCAGGAGTAGAGCGAAAATTTCATGAACACTTAACAGTTTAATGTAGTCGGCGGGGTGTCGTAATATCCATTGCATTATCAAGGCTGCAATGACACAATAAAAAATAATTACAAGGCTATCACATAATAAAATTACAATCACAATAAAAATTTGTCACAAAAACTTGGGAGAACAAGTCCTACCCAGTAGATAGATAGATAGATAGACAGATATTGTCCATTTTGCATGGAAGAAATGGAGCTTCTGAAGGAGTAGCGATTGTATCGGGTAGTTAGTGGAGCAGGAAATTTTTGCGAAAAACAAGTGAAGTGGTTCTGAAATGGAAAGGAACAAGAGGGACCGTAGTTTTTGGGTGATTCAGAAAGCGGGTTTTTTGAGAACGAACAAGGATGGTTGTGTTGGGAATTTAAAAGAAAAGTTAAGCAATGGAGAGGGATACGGTGGAAGTTGATACGTATGGAGTACCTCGAGTGGAATAAACGTGAAGGGTGTTGTGTGAACGCGTCCAGGTAGAGATGTACTATAGTCCATGAAAATAAACGGGTTTTAAAGTAGAAATGTAAAGAAAAATAGTGAGGAAAAAGTACATTTGTTAGCTTAAATATCAGTACTAAGTGGATGGAAGAGCAAGTTAATTGAAGCAAAGTTATGGAGGGATTTGGGTATAGGTGATCATTATGTGGTCAAAAAGAACGTTTGCAGCTGATGAAAGTATATGTTGGCGGAAACGGAGAGAAGTATTCTAGAGATGTACTTAACACAATTGAGTTTTGTAAGAGTGGACAGAGGAATATGTATTAAGAACATATAGAGAGAACAGGAAAAGGTTTATGAGGAGTAAGCAATCATCCCCAGCCAACTGTAACTTAGCCCACCCAGATATAAATGGATACCAATGTCAGCTGAAGCCAAGAACAAAAGGCATATGGATGGCAGACTTATCCTAAAGGAATTTATAGGCAACTGGAAGGCTGTGCGTTTATGGCACAACGCTCTCTAAAAGGAAAGGGAATATGTGATAAGAAAAAATGGATCTCTCCTAGACAGTGACCCCAAGGGTTTTCAGGGTCGTTATCTACGACTAATGTTTCTTGGGGTCATTATCTTTATGATATTTACAGCCTTTTGTTTGTTTTTACGGTAATTCCCAATGGGGCTTCTACTAAACACGCCGCAGAGGTGGATACATACCGAGTTAAAACCCTTGGGGGTCACTATCTAGAAAAGATCCGAAAAAATATTCGTTCATTTTTATTAATATAAATCTCTCTTCCATTTTATTACGTGTTAGTCTTCCACTTTTCACCAAATCTTTTGTGATAACACCGCTAGCCCCATTCCCTAGATGATGGCACAATTAATGATATTATAGAGGATGGGAGGATGAAAAAGGTTGATTCACTGGGAAGTTATCGTAAATTATTGAGTGATGGTACAATAAAAGAATGGCCGCGGAATATATGGCGAAAGGAGGATTGCGATGTTATGCAATGACAGAGAAGAAAGTTATAGATTCCGCGATAGCAAGGGTGGGAGCATATGACGTGGTTGTTGAGCCACTCCTCAGTCATCATGTTGAAGTGTGAATGTTATTATAGTACTAGTAACACGTTGGAAGTTTTATGAATAAGTAAGAGAGGAAGACATAGAAAGTGTTATATACAGGTAGATGAATTAGTTGAGTTGTCGGAAAGTAAAGGCTTTAATACCTGTGAAACACTTGAGATACTGCCAGATAAAGGTGAATCGAGTGATATGCACAGGGAATTCGACTTTCTGCAATGAACTTGAACTTTTTCCATAAGTATAAGGAAGGGTTAATTTTGTTGTAGTTTTCTGCACGTACGGCTCCGTACTGCTTTGGCAATCAAATTTGGGAGTGTGGCAGTTAACATTTTCCTGTTTTTTATTTATTTATACTTTTGGTTAATGTTCTACGATAAAGCGCTTTACCACCTGACTGTTTTACCCACCATAGCCAACATATCAAGGTGCTGTCATCACATGCGCAGGCGCTGATACACACACACACACACACACACACACACACATATATATATATATATACATATATATATATATATATATATATATATATATATATATATATATATATATATATATATATATATATATATATATATATATATATATATATATATGAATACATACATATATATATATATATATATATATATATATATATATATATATATATATATATGAATACATATATATATATATATATATATATATATATATATATGAATACATATATATATATATATATATATATATAAATATACATATGTATGTATATATATATATATATATATATATATATATGTATATATACAGTATATACAGTATGTATATATATATGACATGATTTTTTTCGGATATATGTTTTAATGAGCGACAAATACAGGTTATTTTATATACAAGGCCTCACGAAATTTAAATATTTTAATTTTCATATAGATGCAAATAGGTTTAACAATTTTATTATAGAAACTGACGGTATCAAGGCAATCTACATAATAATTCTCTGTAACGCTTACAAACTGCATACTAGTGTAATGGTAGTGAATTCCCGTGCAGTGATATGGTAAAATCTGAGAGATATGTCGCCCCCCAAAACAAATTTTAAATTTCTAATATAATTTTTTGATTTTTGGGGGAGTTAGACATGTCTTTCACATAAACGCCAATCTTTTGCTATCAACAGTCATCATCAACGTCCCTGTTTTTTAGGTGGCCAGCCTGTATGTTTTTTTTTTAGTTTTCTTCAAACACCTATTGAATTTATTATATATAAATTGTCTTTTACGCAAGCAAATAAAAAGAAATTAAATATGCACCGAAGTTTTTTCGGCGCAATTGAGCTTTTTGTACAGCGTATAAGGCTGTATGAAACTCTCAGCCACGGCCTATAAAACTCTCAGCCGCGGCCCATGAAACTTTCAGCATGTCCAGGTGGTGGCCTGTTTTGTTGGCACCTATAGCGGTGCCAGATGTACGATCATAGATAACTTTAGCCTTAAATAAAATAAAAACTACTAAGGCTAGAGGGCTGCAATGTGGTATGTTTGATGATTGGAGGGTGGAGTGTCAGTCTACCAATTTGCAGCTCTCTAGCCTCAGTAGTTTTTAAGATTTGAGGGCGGACAGAAAAAGTGCGGACGGACAGACAAATAGCCAACTCAATAGTTTTCTTTTGCAGAAAACTAGAAAAACAGAAATTAGTGTTTTAATCAAGAAAACTTGAATAGAACAAGAACATTACCAGAACACATCCGGTTAGTCGATAGTACGTAAATGAACTCTTGCCAACTAATGCACAAGTCTCCTTTTGTCTGTGAATTGAACAGCTTTTGTTAATCAGTGCATGATCCTGCCACTTCTTATTTCTCTATTTTTTTTTAATATGAAAATGGGTTTTATGTTTCAGAGACCCATAAATCCTCACGTTTCCAACTATACAACCAAAAAATTATTATTGAGAAGTGTTATCAAATAAATGTGTTCACTCTGGATTAGTGTAAATTGGTTAATACAAATACGGGCGTGCAATGATAACACGAATAAGGGCGTGCAGTATTGACGTATCCACCGTGAAGTGAGTAACTCACGAAGCGAAGATTATGAGGGAAGTTAACGAGACCCAAAATGGTTTGTTAGGTATCAGATATTTTGCTGAAGTAATTTGCTAAGAAATTCTAAACGGTGCACGTCGTGCATCGCCTAATACCTGTAGAACACTAAACTCGAACCTTGGAAGATTAATGTACGGGAAAAAATATCTGGGATAAATTAGGAAATAAAACTAAAAATAAGAGTGTCACTTTACGCATTTATAGTTGCTAACCAAAACAAAAAATTAAATTGCACAAGAGTAAGCTTAATGCAAATCTATTCTTACAGCTTTCATAACTTGCACAATGAAGAATGCGGTTACCTCCTTACAATTAGTTGATGATGCATTTGTTGGGTACTTTTAACGCGCTGCTTCCTGTAATTTAATTTCATATGTTGTACAACAGTACAGACATTTATTATGATTATCTACTTATAAGAAGTCGGGTAATAGTTGAAAGTAAAAATAATAATAGGGGAAATAAATCGGTAAAAATCGTAACATAGTTCTTTAAATTATGTTCATTTTGAAGGATGTTAAATAAATACATTATACAGAAATATTACATTCGAATGTTTGTATACAACGACCCCTTTTAAAGTCTAATTTTCAAAAAGGGGAGGTTATTCCAGTAAGCACAAGAAGGATATTACGATCACTATCAAACTTCACTGGTCTGATGAGAGTAGATGAGTGTGCTGAAGATGTAAGCTTGAGACAGAAAGCAGGTACCAGAGATGATCTTTTCATACGCGATGTATCCCTAATGATACCGTGAAAAGTAATAACAAGGAACTGCGGTTTATCGCTTAAATCGCAAGGAGAACTGACAAGCCATTTGCCACATCATAACAGAATCCTTGCTTTTCAGCGATGATGTGTCACATAATGGCAATTCTAAAAAAACACACAAACACACATATATATATACATCTGTACGTGTATATATATAGTCGTGTTATGTTGGATTTAGAGTTCTTCGCTGGGTGAGCGGGTTCCGTTCTCAG
This sequence comes from Macrobrachium rosenbergii, assembly GCF_040412425.1. Taxonomy (NCBI): domain Eukaryota; kingdom Metazoa; phylum Arthropoda; class Malacostraca; order Decapoda; family Palaemonidae; genus Macrobrachium; species Macrobrachium rosenbergii. The sequence goes on along the minus strand of NC_089760.1, from coordinate 9,598,073 downwards.
CTACCACTCTGTTGGTCGCGAGTTCGAATCTCCGACCGGCCAGTGAAGAACAAGAGGAATTTGTTTCTGGTGATAGAAATTCATTTCTCGCTATAATGTGGTTCGGATTCCACAATAAGCTGTAGGTCCCGTTGCTACGTAGGTAACCAATTGGTTCTTAGCCACGTAAAAACAAATCTAATCCTCCGGGCCAGCCCTAGGAGAGCTGTTAATCAACTCAGTGGTCAGGTTAAACTAAGATATACTTAACTTTTATGTTGATTTAATATATATATATATATATATATATATATATATATATATATATATATATATATATATATATATATATATATATATATATATATATATATATATATATTTTATGTTGGATTTAAACGTAATATATTTGAAATAATGGATGAAGCTGTCTCGGTTTTCTGAGAAATGGAACAAGTCGAATCAGATATCTATTAACACTGCCGGATCTCTTATGCCTGATTCAGAGAATGACAAAGAGAGAGGAATTAATGTGTTAAGAGTCAGTAAGATTAGTTGCGCGTTTCTGGGTACAAAATATAGCTTTCGCTAATTGGAATGATTAAGCTAAGATTCAGGTGACTTATAACACGAAAGTTGAAGTTTAATTCAAACAAGTAATAAGTTAAGTAAAAGTATTTTACAACAAATTATTGTATACTCTTGAAGTTTAATCCAAACAAGTATTAATTAAGTAAGAGTTTTTTACAACAAATTATTGTATACTCATGCAAGGAAAGACGAGGCATACAAAAATGCATGCATGCACGCGTACATGCATAGATATTGTGTGCATTTATATATTATATATATATATATATATATATATATATATATATATATATATATATATATATATATATATATGTATATATGTATGTGTGTATGTATGTATGTGTGTTTTTAACTGAATCACGAAAATATGGAACGTGATGAATATATAAATAAAGACAAAATCCACGAAAGAAAGAGAAACAATAAAGTGCTGCAAGGCCTTTCGACTGATCGTTCTTTACTTAGCAGGGCGATTAGTCGAAAGGTCTTGCAGCACTCCATTGTCTCTCTTTCCTTCGTGGATTTTGTCTTTATATATATATATATATATATATATATATATATATATATATTTATATTGTAACAAGCTTATAGGCTTACGCCAAAAGTTACTATAAGCTGTTGTAAATTATTAGCACAACCTGCACTCATACCCAGCAAGGTTGTTAAAAGCGATATATCACCAGCACTGAGACAGAGTATTGTGGTCCCTTTGACTATCCCTGCATCCTTTTCATTAAGCCTGACTTGTAAAATGTCCCTCTTCTCTAGTTCAACTCTCTGTCCATTCCTGATCCCTTTCAAGAAGCACTCTGCTGGGCCCGCGTTCGAGTCTCTGACCGGCCAGTGAAGAATTAGAGGAATTTATTTCTGGTGATAGAAATTCATTTCTCGATATAATGTGGTTCGGATTCCACAATATGCTGTAGGTCCAGTTGCTAGGTAACCAATGGGTTCTTAGCCACGTAAAATAAGTCTAATCCTTAGGGCCAGCCCTAGGAGAGCTGTTAATCAGCTCAGTGGTCTGGTTAAACTAAGGTATACTTTAACACCGGCATAGTTCGACTACGATGTTTCCACGGATAATCCTGTTGAGTGGGAGACGATAGAGATGTGGACTCCCACTGTTATATACCTGGTTATCATGGTGCTCAAGGTCAAAAAGACCTCATGCCTGCAGAAACTTTCTCCAACCGTCAGGTGACGACAAGTTCGTTTTTCCACACGGAACGACCTAGGGCTACAACGACGTCAAAGAATAAAGGCCCGCGTACGGTTTGATTTCCCGTAGGATCCAACCAGATCTTCCATAAACCTACATGGTCTTATACGAAAGTGACGAATAGCTATCCTGATTTCCTTAAGCCTTCCTCGGTTGCTTGCTTGGCAGACCTAGGGAAGCAAGCATTTAACGTGATTATCTGTCAGTAGGTGGTTGATATTATATATATATATATATATATATATATATATATATATATATATATATATATATATATATATATATATATATATATATATACACACACACACATATGCTTAATGACATCGGACACAGTGTATTGATAGTTAATGCTCTGAGAACGTTGATAATGTAACGTGTGAGGCAACCAGACAATAGCATCAGTGAAATCCCAGCTGTGACAGACAGAAAAAGAATATCCCTATTAATCTAGCAATACAAATGTAAGGACGGGATATCGAGCCTTCCTATTATCCCTGTAAACACAGATATCCATTAATGAAGGAGGGTCACTTGAACGCTACTCTTCTACTTGGGCACAGTTCATGGATTTCAAACAATAACCAATATTATATATATATATATATATATATATATATATATATATATATATATATATATATGTGTGTGTGTGTGTGTGTGTGTGTGTGTGTGTGTATGTATATATATATATACCTATATAAATTTATAAGGGTTGGTTCAGATACAGTTGTATTTGTATTTGTGTTTTGCCATCCATATAAAAAAGTATTTTGCATTTGTATTTATATTTCGTAAGTAGTCAAATCCATTTGAGGAGGATGCAGACTAGCAGAGTAAGGAAATAAAGCCATTTGGTATGGTAAATTCTAATAATAATAATAATAATAATAATTCATCAATAATTAAACTACTACTGATACCACTACTACTACTGCTGCTGCCGCTGCTACTGCTACTACTACTAATACAGCTGATCTGAATGAGGCGCTTGCCCTTCTTCGACCTGATCTGTCCAGTTGCTTTGCACACACACACACACACACACACACACACACACACACACACACACACACACACACACACACACACACACTCAACAGCTCTGGATACGAGATGCCTTCAGTGATCCCAGTGTCAGAAACAGTGCAGTTGCTGCTGTGATACAGAAGTGCTATAGTATTAAGGCTGCAATACATCGATCTAGTGTGGCAGCACCGTTCTTGGAAAAGATTGGGGTTTTACTGCCAGTTGCCAGCGCTACTAGATGGAACCCTTAACTGACAATGCATAAGTCAGTCCTCAAGGAAACCAACGGAGTCAACTCGGCTATTCGTCTTCCTAGGATCGAACAAGACTTCTAGAGTTGAAATTATTGGAAATAGCAAAGCTGAAAGAAGTGATACAAGTTTTGGAACCATTCCAAGAGACGACGTCGCAAGTGGGAGAGAGAACATGTTTACACTTTCTTTCGTTGCACTAGTTGTAAAAGGTCTTGAGCACAGCCTCGGACTATTCACGGACAGTAAACTGCTCTACTGCTTTAACTTGGCAAATGCACCACAGCCATCTATCAGAAAGAGGTTGCATCCATTTTTTGAGAGGACTGATGCCATGGCCCCATTAATCCGGCGTGGATACCATGTAAGGAACTGCAAAAGGAAAAGATTTTGAAGATTGTGGACTTTATTATTTCCGAGTCAACTCAGTCGACAATGAAGAAGAAAAAATTCAAGAGAATGAGCCTTCCGTCTCATGGGCATCAGTCAAGACGAGGCTGGCATGAATGCACAACGACCTCGTCTTTTTGCCTACAAGCCTCCACCTGGGCAAATAATGACAAGTGCCAAACGACGCTATAGTCGCGAAGGCAGAGCTTGAAACGTAACTAGTAGAGGGTGTTCTGCCATATGATGTTAACCCATTGAAGCACTGGCATGATACGCAAAGCTTCAGAATTCTGAAGCACGTTGCCAAGAATATTCTAGGGTGCTGTGCAGCGTTGGCACCATCTAAGAGGATGTTTAGCAAGGCCGGGAATTTTTACACGCCTGAGCGAGCAAAACTCGGCCCGAAAACCTTCCGGGCATTGATGATGATAAAATGCAATTATGGTATGTAAACTTGGGTGAAAAAAGTACCACTGTTTATATTTTTTGCCTAATTTCGGGGGTATTTTTATTTGCATCTTTGGAATCTGGAATAGAAGTATTTATATTTGTATTTTTGGAACCACTATTTGTATTTGTATTTGACTTATAAAAATCAGTATTTTGCCCAACCTGATATTATATATATATATATATATATATATATATATATATATATATATATATATATATATATATATATATATATGTATGTATGTATGTATATGATCATTAAGCTACAAATGTTTAATATCTAATTCACACTACTTCTGGAATTATCACTGAAGAGGAATTTTTCAAGTGATAAAAATTTCATATATATATGTATATATATATGTATATATATATATATATATATATATATATATATATATATATATATATATATATATATATATAATGTGTACATATATATAAATTTTCTGTCTTGACTGTAAGTTTTTCGATTTGAGAAGATCAAAACGCATTGGGCGAGTCCTCTCTTTCTAAATAAAACTTGATGTCACATACTTGTCCTTTATTAGGGTAATAGTGTACTTTGCTTGTGTAGCACTATATCTTTTTCAATTTTTGTTTTTTTTTTTCCTTGCACTTCTCTTTATGCTCTGTAGAATTTTATCACGTTTCCTTTATATTTCACTGTTGTTTATTATTGTACGTTATATTTTACTGAATCACATCTACCTCGGTCCTTAATATTCCAAATTTTGTAGAAGCATCATCGGGTTATTTTATCTATAGCCTTTCATTACCACTTTCGTACTGAAAGTCCAAGTAATATCTTTAAAAAGAAGTACGAAAAATCATAACAATATACAGTAAATTAAGATTATTTATATATATTATTTACACACACACACACACACACATATATATATAAATATATATATATATTATATATATATTATATATATATATATATATATATATATATATATATATATATATATATATATATATATATATATTATATATATAATGATATATTTATACATACATGTATATATATATATATATATATATATATATATATATATATATATCAGACTGACAGTTCGTCCCCTGTTCTGTCCACTAAACAAGAATTTTGAACGTACATGTAATCAACATAGAAATCAACTGAATGAAATAAATTCCAGGAAAACAGTGAAAAGTATATTTCTTTGTATTAGCTAATGTGATGGAAAATTGGATTAGTTTCAAAATTTTTTAATCCATATGATAAAGATTGAACTATTTCATGATAAAAATTTTGTGAATGTGCAACCATCAAATTGAATTCTGCTTCTAATATAATTCAAACTTAAGTTTTACCTTTAATCCTGGAACTGTAATTGATAATGACATTAATCTGAGGTATAAAAACAAAAAAATATATTTTTATACAGGACAGCTCAGTGAATTTGTTTTCATTTTTCTGGGATTTAAAGAATCAACGTCAGAATGTCCATTTATATCTGTAATCCTGTCTTACCATTTCGTGGTAATGGATACATGACAGTTCATATGGCTTGATCAAAGGTAGGCAAACAGAGGAAATCACACCTGTAATTTACCTGTAATTTTCTCAAAGTCCATTACACTAAAACATATCTGAAACCTCACAGTTACACATATTTCTTGGAAAAGCATCGAATAAAAGAGATCTGTGATTGAATTTTTTTTTTATATTAAAGTAAAAGATTATTGCAATTAGATTAATTCGGCGTTTGGAAACATAACTATTCCCCTCTCTGTGGATATTAGAATTTTCATTCTGCTTTCGGGTTTAAGACCTATTTATGCTGCTGTCCGTTCAAGCCTAATTCAGTTCATATTTTCCCATAATTGTAAAAAGTATACCTTAGTTTTACCAGACCACTGAGCTGATTAATTGTAAAAGATATAAAGAGAGGAATGGATGGGAAATGTGTGCACGCATATATACATACATACGTGCATACATATATATATATAGACACATACACACATTTATGCATGTATGTTTATGTATATATGTATATATGTATATGTATATGTGTATGTATGTATATGTATATATGTATGTATGTATGTATATGTATATATGTATGTATATATGTGTGTGTATGCGTGTGTGTGTGTAGAGTAGTAGTAGTAGTAGTAGTAGTAGTAGTAGTAGTTTCAAAGCCTTCAAAACAGCCTCTTGCCTCTGGTACCCATTTCCAGCTGGGTGGACTGGGGAATGGCTTGTCGGAAGCGATCAGTGGACCTAGCAAACGCAAGCTGACCGTGCGTATATATGTGCTTGTGTGTGAATCTCATGAATTATCTGATTGATGCATAAGTGTGTAAACGTTCACTATTAATAATTAACTTTATTACAGCAATTAAATTATCCGTAAAAATAACACTATTTTTATTATATGAATGTCACGAAGTTATTGTAAGAATGTATATCTTATGCAAAATGGCTTTCACGAAAAACGTTCGTTGTGATTAAATTTCAGGATATCATAATGGGTTCCTGTTCTACTTAATGACCTTTACCGGTAGGACCGCCACTATTATTTCGTCTAAGAGAGTTGTGATAGTTTGTGTGACTCATACAAGCCTATATTCTGTTAAAATACTGGCTTGGTGGGTAACTTGCGTTCATATTTATTACAGGGATAAGTGAAACATTTCTTATCCAGCTATTTTTTTCCACTCGTAAATCATCAGACTCCATAAAAAATAAATATGTTCTGTTCCATAACAGGTTATCAAAATAGAAATTCCCTACAAAAGGAAACTAAGGATAAATAATATTCGTTTACCTTATATCTACAAAACATGAAAATATCCCCTTGACTAAATTTCCGTCCTGAGTCGTATACTACTTTACGTAAAACATTCAAGTCCAGAAAGATTTTACGAATAGCATTACTATAATTACAAGCTGAAGATCCTATGAAGGCATGAAATAAAGTCCGCTCCGGATCAAAGATATACGAAGATTCCATCTCTTCTGTCATGCAAAAATCATTTAATCACCGCCTGCAGAAGATTCCTCCTCTTCAATCTAACGAATAATCACTTAATCGTTGATATATGGAAATTCCATCCCTTGATAGAGCTCTCAAATATGACACTCTCCAATCTTTCCCCTCACTACTTTCCCAAGCGCTTTAAAGACAGAGAGGAATGGAAGGAGGCGGTTTGAAGGCAGCAGTTGAGGAAGAAACTTCAAAATTCTGGGGCCTTGCCAGAACAGTGTTTTAAATCACGTAAACAAGACTCGAGATAAGCTCAACAGATGACCTTCAACACATATCATCAATTTATGAGGTCATTTTCCTCCTCCTTTTTCCCCTCTTCTCACCTTGCTTCTGGTTAGAGGCGGTGTAAGTTTCCTAGTTTTATTACCTTATTTTCTTTCCTGTCTTTCTCAATGGGACAAACTATATTCTCATTATCATGGTTCTCTTTTTAACTCTTTTGTTTCAAAAAGGGGTATTATTATTATTATTATTATTATTATTATTATTATTATTATTATTATTATTATTATTATTATTATCATCTCACAACTAACATCATGCAATTAGCTTCATAGTATGAAATGACTAAATGTATCACAGAGGTTTTTTTTTTTTATAAATTGTTTAAACATAAGGTGTTTGTATTTGGGATAAAAAAATTTATTTTGTTTTTCTCTGCTTCTTATTTGCGCTATTTATTAGGACCGTCTCTAAATATTAAAGGATCGTTGATATTTCTCTCTGTGTCTTTGTCGGCCTGTCTGTCTTAGTTTAACGAAAAGGCTGCGAACCACTACCCTGTGGAACTCCAGACACAGTAGGTCTTGGTTCGCTAAAGATCCCATCAACAGCAACTCGTTGCTGCCTACCTGTAAGCAAATCTTGAAGTAAACCTAAAACATGTCCCCCAATCCAAGATTCTGAAGTTATAAATAAGTGCATTGTGATTGACTAAATCGAAAGCAGCACTAAAATCATTACTCTACACTGAAAACCCTCATCAAGGTTCTCGCGCAAATGGCATGTGGAATCTAAAAGAGCATCGCATGTACCTAACTGCTCCCTGTATGCATATTGACTATCAGCAAACAATCCTTTAGATTTCACATACTTATATAGTGGCTTAAAAATAAGTTTTTCTGCAACTTTGGAGTGCACAAGGAGAATGGAAATTGGCCTGTATTTACTGCTGTCTACAGATATACCATTCTTTGGAACAGGCACTGTATTGCAAAGCTTGCTCTCAACCGCGAAAATATTACGTCGACCTAAAAACTCTGAGGTGTTAGGTTGTTTCTATTTGTATGTTTCTATCTTGTATTTCTTTGCCGAGTTGTGTGTGTTGATTGTAATTGTTATAACTTTTTAGCCCTGGCGATGGAGCCATGCTTCGAAACACTGGCTACAAATTATCTTGAATATATATATATATATATATATATATATATATATATATATATATATATATATATATATATATATATATATATATATATACTGTATATTCAGGTTTGATATTCCGGATGTGGGTTTGGATGACAGATGCCTTAATTAACAGAAAAATCAGGTAAATGACATTTTATGCGAGGAAGGATCTGCTTTGTTAATGAGATTTTGGTTGGTTAAAAGCATCATGTTTGTGTGGTTCCCAGCTGGAGCAAAGGGAAAGATTCAGTCCACATGTGGGTCTTGCTCAGAGCACTTCTCGGATAAGATGTCGGTGTCTCTGTGTGTTTTACCTGTTCTGGTGTACCGTAATTTTATTGTACACAGGTCAGCTTAGCCCCTAAGAAGGCTAGAGATGCCAGCAAGAAAAAGAGAGAAAACCGTTAGTGGTTAAAAGAAAATAACAGAAAAACTTGAGAGTGGTATCCATGTGGTTGGTCTGGTGGAGAAGTATGGCATGGTCAGACCAACCATTTCTCTCATGATAAAGCATGAAGAGGTCATTAAAGCAGATGATGTTGCTAATAGAGGAAAATCTTTTACAAAAGAAAGGGCTCAGACAATTGGAGATGCTGAGAAATTGATGTTAACTTGGATAAACGAGAATCTGTTAGCCAGTTATAGTGTTTCTGAGGCCATCTTATGTGGAAAGGCAAGAAAACAACATGCTAATCTCTTAAAAATCACCCCTGTAACGAATGCTGATACAGGTATCACTCAAGAGCTCAAAGCCATTTACGGCTAGTCTGAGATATTCAAGAAGAGAAGTGGCATACACAGTGTGGTGAGGCATCGGGAAGAAGCCATTTTTGACAAAGATGTTGCCAAGAAAACGGTAAAGCATTCAATCACTATGTAAAGGCTGCAGGTTTTATTTCCCAACAAGTGTTCATTCTTGGTGAGACAGGCTTGTTTCGGAAAAAAAGGGAAAAGACCTTTATCACCTAGAGGAAGTCACTGCTAGGACAAAAACCAGTGAAGGACGTGCAAACTATTTGTTCTGCAGGAATGTAAGTGTGTACCTAAAACCGAAGCTTGTGCTTGCCTAACACCAAGAAAACCAAAGGGTTTTTGAAAGGAAAATGTAATGAAAAAATAAATTACTTGTTATGTTGAAGGTCACCTGTAAGGCTAGGGTTGCAAGGCAATTTTTATCGAGTGGGTAAAGGAAGTGGCTGGCCTTCCATCAAGAAATACCTTGAGGAGAAACAATTGCCTCTAAAGGCCCATTCTTGTGATCTACACTGCTCAAGCGCATCCCCCAGGCAGATTTTCTGCGAGAGCTCAGCTTTATAAGGGCGCGGTTCTTGCCCACTAACATGACTTCTCTTATCCTGCCCATGGGCTAGCAGGTCATCTTTAATGTCAACTGCTGTACACCAAAGCATTATTCCAAAAGTGCTTTGAAGTGACTTCTAATACAGAGCTAACCCACCCTTAGATAATTCTAGAAGAGCCACTTTACCCCCTGCTATTGCTCCAGCCTGGGGGATGTGTACATAGAGGAAATTATGGCCAGAATACTGTAGCATAGAGGAACGTATAGGATTTTGAGGTTGAACGTGTTGTGTATGATACTATTTTTCTTGGCATGTTCATGAGCTTGGAGGTGAGCAATGATGATTTGGAGGATTTAGTGGAGGAGCACAAAGGAGAGTTTCATCACAGAAAAGCCTTAGGACCTGCAAAAGGAACAGCAACAGACCACAGCTGAGGGATTTTCAGAGAAGAAGGGAGAGCAGGAGGGAAGGGAGGAAGTACCTGTTTCATAATAAAAGAGATTTGTGGACACTGGTGGAAAGTGCAGTGTGTTACTGGAAAATATAACCATAACAAAGCTGTTGCAAACCGTTGTATAAAGTTGCTGAATGAAAAGCTATCTCTCACCTAAGGGACATTTTTAAACTCAGGCAAAAACTAACATCATTGGAAAGATTCTTAGTAAGACAGAAACGCGGGGAGTCTGAAGAAAAGCGCAGTAGAAAGAGACAAAAGTGAGAAACAACCCAGAAGCACAGTTGCCTGACGTTTTAAGGAATGGGGCTCCTCTGCTAAACAATAATATTCATAGTAAATTGAGAACAAATTGGCATTTATTTCGTTTATTCATTTTGATATGTTTGTGTGTATAATATCTGAACGCGAGGCTTGTTAAATTCGAGTTAAAATACTTTTATTTGTATTTTTGGAGGTCTAAATCAAAATTCAATTCTCATTCGGTTTAAGGGAAGTTCGTTCAAAGGACAGCCATCAGGAAGGGATCAAGTCTGTTGACCGAGGTGTGTATATATATATATATATATATATATATATATATATATATATATATATATATATATATATATATATATATATATATATTTTTTATATTTATATATATATTTATATTTATATTTATATATATATATATATATATATATATATATATATATATATATATATATATATATATATATATATATCTGTATATATGTGTGTGTGTATGTATATATATATATATATATATATATATATATATATATATATGTGTGTGTGTGTGTGTGTGTGTGTGTGTGTGTGTGTGTGTGTGTGTGTATGTGTATGTATATATATACATATATATATTCGTTAAATGAAGCCATTGTTTTTAAGGGGGCTGGCTCCAGAAAGAGAACATCATACTTGTCACTGCCAAATAGATTTGTTTTATTCATATTTTAGATGAAATTGGAATTTCTATTATTTAAAAACCTTTAATGACGGCACCTTCCCTAAACGGAACCAAACATCACATTGTTTCTATCTCAGGTCCCACATTTTTGGGAGGATGGTAGGAAAAGTTAAAAATCTGACGTAAGTCATAAATTATAATCTCCCATCCCACTGGCCACATACTCTACTTAGCAACTTCTTTAATCTCTCTCTCTCTCTCTCTCTCTCTCTCTCTCTCTCTCTCTCTCTCTCTCTCTGGCGCGTAGGCACTCTCAAACGTATATATAAAAGACAAGAGATATAAGTGACCCCCGTGGTTACGCGGTACCATGCTCGACACAGGATTTGCAAATTTCGAAGATCAACCGGCCTGCTGCCTATCAGTCCACCCACTTGGGAATGGGTATCACAATATGCTTGGTTAAAAAAAAATCAAAACGCCTAGGCTAGCAAACATATCCATATAGACCTGTTGACATAACCCTTCCAAAAGGGAAAGAACTACTTGATAAGAAAAAGTTCTTTCACTTTGTACTAAGAAGCGATTGTGCTCACACGTTCATTAAAACATGGAAAAGAGAAGAGATATATTAGTTCCTTCACTGTGTACTTCGTCTTGGATTTATTTGGAGGAAGGCAGCAGATAAGCACTGACTTGTTAAGCAGAGTCTAACAAGAAAATAAGTCTTAAAATGGCTGCCCATGCGTAAAGAAAATTATAGAATAAAAATAATAATAATAACTTTGAATTTATGTTCTCCTTCGTGTAAGCGACTGATTGCGTGACTTTGGTGTGCTATATATTTATTTCAAAAAAGGAATGTAATCACCATTCATTTAATCGAAAGACTAAGCAAAAACCAACTACTGCCAACTTGCAATACAGGAATAAATACCAATGAAGAGGGGTCTCGGAACAGTAGCGGTCTGGATAGTTTATTCGTTCCTGAAATGGAAACGAGAGGAAAACCCCATTAAAAAAATATTCCATCGAAAGACATATAAGGCCCAGATTTTAAATTTTGAAGATGCTTCAATTAAATTACTTTTGGTTTAAAATACTAAACCTCGGCGCTTCGATAAATGAACAGCAATTTGAAACAATCAGTTTCTGTTTAACGAGCTTCAAGAAATGTATTGACACAAATTTCGTTAGTTGTTAGATGAATTTCCCGATCATCAAGTAAACTCAGAGCAACAAGGATGAATATATTGAGAGACAAAGTTTCATTATGGCTTTGGAGAAATGTTCCTACTGAGGACTTTCATTTCGGCTAATTTTCAGCAAGAGTTGAGATATTCAGAAAAAAAAATCTAGATTTAGACAGAAGCTGTCTAAATGAAAGTACATAGGCTATGTAATAAGAGACCAGTCACAATGGAGAAGAAACGCTCCTAGGCAACCATAGCTTTGTAAAGCACTTGCCAAAGAATGGAGCAAATGTTACTCAAACGATGAAAACTGAGTTGCATTATCAATATAAATGAAACAGAAAGGTAGAGAGGGACGATGCTGACCTAAACAGGAGGTCTTATTTAAAAGAGCCTTATTGTAGTCTCAAGCAAGAGCAGTGGGAAAAGATTTTCTTAGATATTTCGAAAAGGGGACACCACACAACACCGAAAAAATACCAGAGAGATATTTGAAGTGAAAAAATACTTTCAGGATTATTTGAAATTAAAGTATCAATCCAGGTAAACTGTGGCAACACCAAGAGAATTCATTTATCTTATAAAAATTAACTGAGAAATGTGGATTAACATGGAAGAAGAAAGGAGTTTGAAAATTTGTAAATTATAAGGAATTTCTATTGAAAGATGGAATCTTTCTTATCTGAAGACATCTTTATGATGGGTGATTTCATTTAAATGTTATAAAAGGTATTCCAATTATTTGGCCTTTCATTTAAATAGAAAAAGATTATTTCCAGAGCAAAGTGTTTGAAAAGTCTGTCATTCCAATTTTCAAAATTACTTTAGATGAGAAACCAGGCGGTAAAAAAAATGCAATTGAAGATTTTATGAGTGTAAAATAAAGGTCAAAGTAGGCTAAAGATAAAGACGATTCGTAAGAAATTTAAGTAAAAAAATAAATGGTAGGCCCCTATAAAAGACTATTGTCAAAAGAAAGGTCCATTTGCCTTCCCTATTATATCAGAGTGAAATTTAAGGTTTTGATATAAACCACTGACATAAAGATTAGAGATGATATGCAATCTCTAGGGCGCAATCAGAACAAATAATGAAATGGAAAACAAGTAATTAGAATTATGTGTACAATAGTAAAACTAAAGTACTATAGAATTCAAAAGGTATTGTCGGTCAGACAGAATCGTGCAGACAGTAATTAGCTACTTGGGAGTCATGTTAAATAGCTACAAATTCTCAAGTAAGTGAAGCCCCTACCAGTGGAAGGAAATGTGAGCGGAGATGGCAATCAGTAATTCATGAACAGATGAGTGAGGAACCTGTATAAATTTACAGGAGTAAAAGTAGAGAGGAAGTTTGAATTAAATTCAGAGTACAGATAAAATCAATAGGTAATATGGAATGTTTACTGTGGGTAAAAGTGTCCAAGGAAAATATAAAAGTAATGTATTCACTTTCAGCAAGGACAGCAATAACCCTGTAGATTTAAACAGTTCCCAACTCAAAATATTGAACTGCCGTATATGCGAAGCTCATAAAACATAGCAGTCATGAAAATATGGTAGTAGTCACTGGTACATTCAGTCGCGACAGGTATTCAGTGAAAGAGAATTGCCTTTACCTTTTAGTGAAAGGTGACTTTATTGAAAGTAAATCAACGACTTTTTATATATATATATATAAATGCATATATATATAATATATATATATATATATATATATATATATATATATATATATATATATATATATATATATATATATATATGACAACACTGGCACATAAAATATTTATGGGTGGTTTGTGATAATTTACTCTTAAATCATCACAAATGTCACTCACACGAGAATATTGAAGGAAACACAAAAAACACAGCTTTTATCAAACATACAACTAGAGAAAGAAAGAAGAAAAAGGGCACTGTATCAAGGGAAACCTTGTAAAGTCCCTGCTCAACGCGTTCTCTGTAGAGAACATCCCGTTTTCTGTGGTGCCTACACATCGAACTAAGGTCGATCAGAATATATATTTATCACCATAATTGTAAATTGTATATATGTTGTTCTTTCTAAACAATCATGCTTTATGTACATGTAACGAGTTATGTTATGTGTCAGACATTATTGGTCACTATGTTTTCTGTCTGAACCTGTCCTGTTTTTGTAAGAAATTAGTTTGACCTCAGGTCACATGCAAATCTTTGTACCGGCAGTCTCTGCGAAGTATGCAGACGTTCGCATCCCGCTTTATAAGCAGCTCGCTTCATCAATAAACCTTTTACGGGCTGCTCTAGGAGCAAGAGCCCGTGCTGGCACAAGGCCAGCTAAATCTAAAACAACAACATCAATAAACCAGCAGTACTTGTCTTCCTGCTCATTATTCCGCACCTCTCTCACAGCCTTAGTGTTATATTATCTATATCAGTATACACGCGGTCTTGCATTGTTTATTTATTTATTTTTTGGTAGGGGGCGGGTGATTTTCCTTATCAGGACGTTCGATTCCAGCTTTCCTGTTGAGTTCTTACTTACAGTATTATGCGTGGAATAAAAGCAAAGAATACAGAAAAAATGATAAATATCTCAGGAAATGAAAATGAAATTAATGGTCTCGGGAGACATTTATATTGATATAAGAATAAAATATGAGCGTAATACGCAAGGGAAACGCATGAATATTGGAAAAGGTCACAAAAAGAGGAAACGTCACGGGAAATATATAGCCTATAAAAAATATGATAGAAACACTTATAAATAATGTGGAAAGAGCAACATTATAGGAATATGTAAGAAAAGGCAAATACACACGCACGCACGCACACACGCGCGCGCACGAACTGTATGGACAAACATGCGAGGAAATGTGATTTATATGTCACTCCGCCATAGTCGAAACATTTCCGAACACCATCGAGCCCTGAAGTACGTGACGAGAAATCGTAATGTGTCTAAGGTCCAAAGTTATTCAAACCGAAGGGATTCGAACTTATGTGACCTGTCGATAGACCAGTGAAATGAAAGACACCGAAAAAACTACAATGCTTATGAAGAGGTTTCAAAAAAAAAAACACGAAAGAAATAGAGACAATACCAGTGAGACAATGGGATTTATACTTAAGCAGGGTGTCGGTAATGAAATTATGTAGAGAAATTCAAAGAAAATTTCACTCAAAACGAGAATTGCAACAGAATACTTGGATTAAAAGGAAAGAGAGGCATCATAGGTAGATAAATGAATTCGAGCTTGCATGGCTTATTACTGTATTCATTAACTGTAACCAAGAAAGAGATTTAGACAGAAAACCTTAACACGAAAATATTGAGATAAGGAAATTAGATGGAATTGGCATTGGCGCTTATATGAATAAACGAATGAATAATAATGAGAGGTATGGTCGATGATCAATAGAGAGAAGAATACACGAAAAGGAATAGTGCATCTTGAAGATGCAACTAGGGAAATACTTATTCCCAATAAACATTTTACACAGGTGACACACAAAAAGCTATAACGACCGTAAAAAATTACAGAATGACAAAAAACGTATATACTGAAAAAACTCACTAGACTTTTAAAAAAAGGTATGATTTCTTAACTGTCAAGGAATCTCAGGGCCCAAGAAGATAAGATCTAATTCAACAATTGGGAAATATGATTCGAGCATAATTCGAAGATGTAATGTGAAGCTCTCATCACGTGTACTTTCTACAAATATAGAAAGTAATGGCAAAATTTACATATTGAAAAATTTTCATTCATAATCCGTTTTCAAAGTTCTGATCTCACATTTCCTTTCGTTCTTGTTGAAAATGTTTCTTATCATCTTTGACTCCATTTTACAAACGCTGCCTGAGCTGAGGGGAGAAAAATGGGAAATGGTTCTGAAAATAGAGTATTTTCTTAATTTGAGAATGTATTTTTTCATCTTACATTAATATCTTTTTAATCGTAGTTTTGGAGCTCCAGCTAAAACTATCAAAGCTCGATCCGCCACTTACCGAATTAAATGGATTAAGAAGTAGAGATTTGCTTCTCAGTGTCTGCCATGAATTTGGACGGAAGTATAACTGAACTCTCTAAGTCTCCCTCTTAGTTTTAGAGTGAATTCCTTCTCCTCTGTCATCAGCCAGGGAGAATAAACAGGGCTGATCTAACATACCTGATAATCATTTTCAATCAGTTAGATTGCAAACAGGATTTTAGGGTTAACAAGATATTCTTTTCCTGTCTTCACATATCTTGCCAAATCTTGATGATGTAGTCCCGAATAAGATTAACTTATCTTGAATATGAGAGAATATTTTAATATACATCTGCGTCTTTCATGAAATTAATTTCCGTGATACATAAGATACCCTGCACCCTTATCCTTACTTGCAATGGTTTGCTGTAACAATTTAGAATTGTTCATTACCTTGAGGAATTACTAATGTTCAAATATCAATAACAGAGGAGTAAAGTTCCCGCTCAGCTTTCGAAGAAACACTGAGCGAATGAAATGTTCTTCCTTAAATAATTCACATTAATGACGAAATGTTCAAGATTCTTGTATTTTGGCATTTGACTTTTACCTGGTAAGAAAACGACTTAAAGGTAATATTTTTAAATCTATTTCCGTGCCTGAGGTAAGTGTTATCCACAAGTTGATGGAAAGTGCTGCATCTAGTAAGTTGTCAAAGAATATTCTAAGTAATATATACTGTAAGTGTATTACTGAATCAAGTAGGGTGTTATATCTGAAACCAATTCACAATTTTGGCTATGGTAAAATTTCCTTGCATCTGTGTTAATTGATAGTGAAGGGTTACAATAAAGTGCTGACAATGATAACTTTATGATGCTCATGGCCGAACTCCTATCTGAAAGTTATGTGACTTTTAGAATTTTTTTTTTTTTTTTTTTTTTTTTTTTTTTTTTTTTTTTGCATTTCATATAACCATTTAAGACAAATTATACCTTAGAGAAAACGAGGTAGGATTGACCCAATGTTTCAACAGCCAAAGACTGAATTCGACAGAATCGGGGCAGTGAAAAGGATATCTCAGTGCAAAATATTATTATTAAGAAGATTAGCCAAATGGACAGGAATTCAAGATGATAATGATAATGAAAGCTGGTAAACAGCAAACGCCCAACATGAATGTTTGGTTTTAATAGCATTATTTTTTCGCGAAAATAATTCCATGATTATAAATACTGAAATCTGCGACTCTGAATACTAAAAGTGTCCATGTCATTCAATATATGTGTTATTTGTATTGATTAAAGATTCTGTTCAACACGCAAGTGCATACAAAGATCAAAAGCAGGATCTCTTTCGAATTTACTGGCATTTTTTTATATCAGTCATAAAAAGTGAATTTTTTCTCTTTCGAATTTATTGCTTTTAGTTTTCTTAAAAGAAAACTGTTGTGCCGGCTTTATCTGCCCGTCCGCACTTGATTCTGTTTGCACTTTTTTCTGTCCCCACTTTTTCTGTCCGCCCTCGGATCTTGAAAACTGCTGAGGCTAGAGGGTTGCAAATTAAAATGCTGATCATCCAACCTTCAATCATCAAACATACCAAATTGCAGCCGTCTAGCCTCAGTAATTTTTATTCTATTTAAAGTTAAAGTTAGCCATGATCATGCTTCTAGCAAAGATATAGGATAGGCCACCAACGGGCCGTGGTTAAAGTTTCATGGGCCGCGGCTCATATAGCATTATACCGAGACCACCGAAAGATAGATCTATTTTCGGTAACCTTGATTATATACGCTATAGCGGCTGTACAGAAAACACGATTGCGCCGAAGAAACTTCGGGGCAATTTTTACTTGTTTGATAGTAACAACAACATAAAAAGGAAATTCGTTCAGTGGGTACTGCTTATATTATTCATATTTACATGCCGATTTTATGTAAAATCCAGAGCCCTGTAATGCATCTGGCAACACTAACCATTAAAAATCACTTCATCGATTTTTTTTTCACTGAACTTTTTTTTTTTTTTTTTTTTTTTTTTTTTTTTTTTGTAAATATAGTGTTCACCTTTTGTTGGTATGTGAATGAGATTTCCGAAAGAGTTGACCTTGTCAGGGTTTTGATTAGACTTTTGATAGCGTCGTCTCGTGCAAAGGAAGTAATTTACAGTACCGTTTTCGAAAAAGCTTACATGAAACTATTGTTTCATTGATATTTTCCAGAGCCTATTTTAAAAAGAAAAATATAAAATAAAACAGAAATAAAAAAAATATAAAAATTAATTATAAAAAAAAATAATATCCATATGAAGAATAAAAGAAACACTAAACATAGAGACAAAACTCACAAACAAGATACTGGTAGAGATATCTCAGTTCATTATTCAGCCAATATCGGTGGTCAGAAATTTGTAAATATTTGGAGTTGCGTGATATGATAAGATTCCAACGCACACAAAATAGGCTTCAAATATAGGCAAATGGGAAATACCTTCAAACCTGATTAGATTATTGACGTCGACCCAAGGAAGGTGCTTTTTATAATCACATGCTTCTAAAAACTACTATATATATATATATATATATATATATATATATATATATGTATATATATATGTGTATATGTGTGTATGTGTGTATATATATATATATATATATATATATATATATATATATATATATATATATATATATATATATATATATATATATATGTATATATGTATGTGTATATGTGTGTATGTGTATATATATATATATATATATATATATATATATATATATATATATATATATATATATATATATATATATATATATATATATATATATATATGCTTTAGTGATAAAACTACCCCCTCATTAAAAAATTACTCATGACGAAAATACCACATTTTTTTTACAGCGTTCATCTTAAGCCAAACATATCGTAAGTATACCTTGCCAATAAAATAAAAATTCCTAAGTACCTTGAGGTATTGCGATCATCATATCTATGTGTTTAATCCTTAAAAAAAATCACCATATATCGACAATTTCTATATTGACCATTCAGACTTCGGCCTACACTTTCCCTCAGAAATGTCAGAGGAAACTGAAACGCGTTCGTTAACACATAAAGTGTCTAAAATCACAATTGTGATAATAATTTAATATTTATATAGCCAACGGACACTGTATCTTAAGTAGCTGCTGGCTAGGACAAACGTCAACAGGTACGATAATTCCCTTTTTTTTTTATTCGTTCAGATGCGAATTTCCTCATTAATTCGTTCGTTTCTTCTTCGTTTTTGCCTTTGGAATTTGCTATAGAGACTGCTTCGTGACGTTACGGTGACGTATTCCTTATAAAGTCGGTTTAAATGAGGCCTGGAATTAATTATCGTGTAGTAAGGCAATACCACCACACACGGCAACTTCACCATCTTACCTCTATGAAACCAAACGTTCTCTCTCTTTCTCTCTTTCTCTCCCTCTCAAGGCGTCACTCAAACAATCTGGAGCGGAATTTATCTACAAGATTTTTTAACTATTGCAAGTAAATTCATGCTTGCAATCTCTCTCTCTCTCTCTCTCTCTCTCTCTCTCTCTCTCTCTCTCTCTCTCTCTCATTTATAAATTCCCTTTATGAATGGGGTTAAACACCAAGTCGTACTGTAAAAACCCGAGATTGTTTGCCACTGCAAGTCAGTCTCTCTCTCTCTCTCTCTCTCTCTCTCTCTCTCTCTCTCTCTCTCTCTCTCTCTCTCTCCATTTTATTCAGATATATATATATATATATATATATATATATCTTGTAAATATCATGTTTATTTAAAGTAATGAATTCAAGACAGAATTACTAATCAAAGGAAAGAAAAGTATTTTCAATGATAGTAAACATACTTTACACGACAAAACAATTCAAAGGGGAAGAAGGAAAATTTTTCCGAGTTCTTCAAAGTTCTTGCGGGCAGCGCCGGGTTGGTCAGCTAGTATGTACGTATGTATATGCATTTTTCCGAGTTCTTCAAAGTTCTTGCAGGCAGCGCCGGGTTGGTCAGCTAGTATGTACGTATGTATATGCATATGTGTGTGTATGTCTATACAATGTGTGAGTGTATGTCCATGTAGGTACACATACCCAGGAGGGAGATCTATGTATTTGCCTTTCGGACTCAATGTTTACTTTTCTAAATTTGTGTGAGATTCCGCGTGTAGGTAAACAAGCTTTGATATGGAAGAGTGAACGCACCTAAAACCTTTGAACACTTTTTTAACGCCGATAACTGGATTTTATTTCTTTTACTAGATGGAAAAACATACTATCTGTTCCAGGCATGTAAGCATTTTTAGACGAGTGAAATTTAATAGTTTCAGGTAACGGGACACAATCACTCTCCTACGCCGTCTATTACTA
>NC_089760.1:9542500-9572500 GCF_040412425.1 Macrobrachium rosenbergii | reverse complement strand
CACTTTACTTGCCTGATAAGAGAGAGGTATTAAGTACAAATTCCGGGCTAATATTTAGCCATAATGACAAGTCATTTTCACTCCATTACGCAGCTATCAACTTAAGCACTGAACTATTTATCTCTTGGATAGTCGAGTGGTGTTGACATAACCCATTTCTAGTTATCTTTTCCTTGATATCCCCATACCTCAGCAAACTTGAAAGCCTCTCTTCAATTGATGTTGCCCACTAGAGTTGACAATATATTTCTTAGTTATTTTGCCCGTCCTATCTTCCTTAACTGTTTCAATTACAATCTTATTTTCATTCAGTCTATAATTTTGTACGCTTTATTATTAAAGTTTTTATCCAGTTTAGGTTCCCAACACGCATTCTTAGCATCAAAGAGTCTTCTCTGTAATCAAAACTTGCAGTGAGAGTTGAATCTGTTTTACTAAATTATCTACCGAAACCGGTATTACTAGAAACTTGTTTTATAATAAATTTTTTTATTCTAACTTTTTTATTATAATAATTATGAAGTTCCGAGTTACTGAATTTCTTCACCTGTTTTGACCTGCCCCATTTTGTTCTTATTTTTCTTCTAATGTCATTTTAAACTTGATTTTTCACTGTACAGTTTCAAAATATCATAGTCTTCATATGATTATATTATATATATATATATATATATATATATATATATATATATATATATATATATATATATATATGTGTGTGTGTGTGTGTGTGTGTGTGTGTGTTCGTAGTAGGAGCCAAATCTCTAATTAGACAAGAACCTATTGTCAATAAATCTCTCAAACAAACTCTCCTACCGTGAGACTCAGCCATCAATTAATGGAAAATAATGTTACACTCCCTGAATTACTAGCCACTATAAAATATTAATTTTTATCTGATATAAATTTCCGCAAAAGGATCACATGAGAATAGTATTAATATGGCGCATTTTATCTCCTCTCTTTCCCTCTACCTAACTCAAAGGTCAGCTGGATAGGAAACCTGCTACGCTTTACCAATCTAGTCTCTTCTAAAGAAAACAAAGAGGCGGACTGCCAATTGTGGCTAAAATCAGTAGAGGTCATAAATGGCTTGCTATAGGAAATGGTAGTAGGGAGACAAACAAATGAGGTCAGCCGAGAAGATGGCTGACGCACTCCATAGCCGAAAAGAGTGGCCAAAATTGTATCAGTAGCTCAGAGTGGTTACCTAGCTCCGAAGAGAAAATATATTGTAAGGTCAGGACAGAGTGAGATCTTTGATAAAAGCGATCGTGGTTTAATTAAATAGACCAAGTATGACTATAAAACATGTATTCCAGTTATGATAACAATATTCCTAACAGTATATCAAAACAGTATTATCAAAAACACAAAGCTTTTGATAACAGAAGTAGAAAAAAATATTTACAACGCCTGCACGAGCCATACGTCTAATTTGAATCAAATTTCCCTTCCCAAGCCATGTGATATCTCTAAGACACTAGAAATAACCTGGCCAATAAAAATTTTGACATGAATAAAAGATTCAGTGAAATGTTTACGCAACAGAATGTGGTTAAGCCGATGGCTTTTGGGAGGGTGGGCCTGAATGTGGTACAACGGAAGTAATGACAGTAAAAGATATGGGTTCAGCAATCAACGATGAAACCTTTACTATAAGCGATAGATTTATTATTTTACTTTGCTATTAGAGTATAATTTCGATTAACATACGTTAGGTGACTGAATGTTAATTTTCACATTATTCATGCAAGAATAAAATGTTTTCTTCAAGATTTGTGTGATTCGGGCAATCAGTTTTTATTCTAGTAAAATTATTAGGAGTTATTGAAAATTTTCAATGCCTTCTGTTTGAACAATGATTTTTATGACCCAAAAACTGCCACAGTTCTAGCGTTGTTGTTATGGTTTGTGAAGAATGAAGAAGCTGAAATGATGTTAGTTCTATTAAGTTTGAAATTTCACAAATCGATAAAAGAGTAATACGAGATGGATTTGTTAGTTGCTCTAATCAGTTAAACAAGTTTAAATTCTTTATAAGGTTCCTAGTTAAAGCCCCTCTACCATCTACTTCTGTGTTATTTTTGGCATTCCTGAAAGGGTTCCCCAGATTTTACAAATCTAATGCATGTCTAAGAACGTGGAAAATTTTTTGAAAATATATCATTAGTTTTACTTACAGATACCGATTCTTGATCGTGAACTCATTTATGAATTGATTTGCCTTATTTATCGTAAATGATATAGAAAAATATTTTCCTTTAGATCAGAGAAAGACTTTTTCGCGACTTCTGTTCTGCCCTTCAGGAAAAAAAAAATTAAATATCTAAAGAAGCTTTCCTTGTGTTGTCAAAATAATCTGATATTCAGGGTTATTGCTTTACCTGCCCCAAAAGTTGTTATTGTTTTTCGTTCATGATCTGAAACATGGGAAACTTCTCAACATGCACCAACACAAAATTACTGTGCGAGCATAGGCAGCGTGAGTTATTTGCCACACAAGTTTATCACTTATTACGGCGCACTGGTAAATAATCACTGAAGTTAATGTTAAAATAATGCGTCATTGATGAACAGGAAGCAGTTCCCAATTACTTGATAGAAGACGGAAATCAACAAGAGCAAAGGTAATCTGTGAGATGAAGGGTCAGGCCTTAGGCAAAGCTAATCAAGGTGAAACGCTTCGAGGCTCATCCAGTTCAAAGGACCAACACGGTCGAGTAATTTGGTAGTTATTTATATTTGTTTGCCAGAAATTATAATGTATAAATATTACTAAGAAATTCAACGATGAATTTAGTTATTTAGTTTATGTTGATATCTGCTTCCATTAAAAACTTTGCCTTGTTAGGTATTTATATTTTGCAGCAAAAAAAAAAAAAAAAACTGGTTCACCAATTTTGCTTCGCTTTAATGACCTTGAATGGGTTTACTTAAAGCGATCGTAACATAAGCCATTTCTTATTGAATGTCTCGATATAAAAGGAAATACATTAACATCCTTCGATGAAAGACATATTTCATCTCTTACATGATTTCTTCACTAATTTAATACGAGTAGAAAGACAGAAAGCTTCTTCTTATTAATTTGATTCTTGCATTGTATAGTCTCCGAATTTACAAATTTAATTGATATCAAATGACTTTCTTTATTTCTTTATTGTAAGGTGCTAAGAAATAAAGTTAAAATCAAGAAAATATATTACATACGGAAGACAAAAAGTCATATAGAAACTAGTATTCACTATTTGTGGGGCAGTGATAGAGGTTCATTACGGAAATAAGGCTTTATAAACTAATAAAGGATGACGATTTATTACAGTAGGAAATATTTTCGAACAAATCATTTAACCTTTATCAATTAGACTCGCCAGTTTTTTTTTTTTATCACATTTGTATTAAATCAGGTATCGCATATGCGTACGCATATACATACATATATACATATATATATATATATATATATATATATATATATATATATATATATATATATATATATATATATATATATATATATACTGTACAGTATATTTTGTGTGTGTGTGGGATGCCAGGATAGTGTATATATATATATATATATATATATATATATATATATATATATATATATATATATATATATATATATATATATATATATATATATATATATATATATTGTACAGTATATTTGTGTGTGTGTGTGTGGGATGCCGGGATAGTAAAATAACCACATTTTCGTAGTTCTGCAAGGTGCGAAATTGATCAAATCAGCTGGATCATAGGATTTAGGTTCCCATAAATTACATTGTACTCATAATACAAAAAAGGTCGAGGAAAATTAACCGGTGAGCCCTGTCGTTGTAAATTGCGGTATATGTTTATAAATGTGTATATAAAATATGGTTTGTTTGATTAGAGAAAGCTGGGTGTTTTTGCATTTGCTGAGACAAAGGTGAAGCGTTAGTTTCTGAAAGAGTGTAATTAACAAAACGTGATTTTGTCGGGGACCTATATGGGAAGTGGTGAGGCCCTTACTGTGTGGAAAAGACTCTATGGTTAGGTAGAATGTTATTTATTTGTTAGAATTAGGATTTTATGGGTAAGGCTGAGTGTGGCATGAGAAAAGGCTGTGATAGTGAGTAAGCATTGTCCAAGAGTAACATGAAAGTAAAAGAGATGGTTTTAGGAAAGTCAGAAAGTTAAGTATATCTTAGTTTAACCAGACCACTGAGCTGATTAACAGCCCTCCTACGGCTGGCCCGAAGGGTTAGACTTATTTTACGTGGCTAAGAACCAACTGGTTGCCTAGCAACGGGCCCTACAGCTTATTGTGGGATCCGAACAGTCATTATGACGAGAAATTAATTTCTATCACCAGAAATAAATTTAATTCTTCACTGGCCGGTCGGAGAGTCGAACGCTGGGCCAACAATTGCAAAAGCCGAGAGCTCTACCCACCCTCCAATGAAGAACTGGAATCAGTGCCTGAGTTTGTTTAGGGAATATGAGAATATGACAGGTAGATATCTTAAAAGCAAAGGTAGGTGACACTAGATGACAGGTCTGGTGTTCCATGAATACGTGAGAATGGAGAGAGCATTGTGAAAATGCAACTGAAAAGGTAGGCTGCCTGAACGACTGGGTAAACGGTGAAGGTGATTTCTTCATATGAAAGTCAATGTGATAGCAGAGACTGTAAGAATTATCTGGCATAAATTTACCTTGCATACCAGGGAAAGATTTTGATCGCAAAATGAAGATACACTACAATATGACTAATAGGTGATGAACAATGCTCTGCCTTTCAAATATCCTTCACAGTCAAGAAATATCCATATTGCTTACAATCGACTTAAGACCTAAGCTGCATTTACTTAATACTGCGTCTTTCCATTGCATCATTTTCTGGGATTTTGTTATTTGACCGTTCTGTCGACCTTTACTTCTTTCTAGCAAAGAAGATAGAACAGGAAAAAAAAAGTTGTATGTGTTATAAAAGATATTAATAAGTTTATGAGAGAATCAACGTCGAGGCAAAATTAAGTGAAGTGTGTGCATTATGAATAATATACAAGATAACGTGCTGAGGGGGATTAAAATGTTATCATGAAAGAGCTGAAGCACTGGTAAAAACATGTAAACATAAGAATGACAGGTTTCGTGCAAAAGATATGATATTGCCACTAAATATTAATCTCCTAGTTTTTGAAGAAAAACCTACTCTTCTCGAACTTTTGCAACTCGAGACCAAGTTAATGACGCGACGACACGTCATCCAAAGCCCAACCATCGAGTGAGGTATGACTCGTTGACGGTTCGTTAAAAAGAGAAAACTAAGAAAAAATAATGTCATCATACATGCCTGATGAGTGTCAAATCAAGCTCGTCTGGAAAAAGGTATGCAATCTCCAGGTCCGCTCAGAAAGCCACGGAGAGGGTATTTAAAGAAAAATATTGCAGATTACTCATCATCAAAACAAGTACCCGTAAAAAAAAAAAAAAAAAAAAAACTGTGTCCACTAATTTCCGTTTTACTGCTTAAGAAATACAGTAAATATCAATAAAACTCAGATTTTTAGTCAAGAATTTTATTGTATATCACCGTGGCATGAAAAAAACTAGCATTTATTTATAAGTTAAAGTCAAAAAAATTTGTATTTATGGAGAAGCGTGGGCTCATTTGGTCATGGCCTTCTTGAACTTGATTCATTATTATTATTTTTTTGCGATTTTGTGCACGTGATACGCCACCAGTACTAAGCTTCAATATGATGCCAAAGTGAGTGTCATAACCTAAGTCTTAATTAAGCAGCAACCAGTCAAAGAAAATTATCGCTTACCATAATTACAGGCGGTGCGAATCAGGTGTGTCTGGGACAGACGTAAATTAGACCGACCCGATTTGATCCAGAGGGATCAATTGGCAAATCGAAAATATCTAGAATCATGACGTCTTGTAATTTATTAAGGAGAAGAACCATAAAGTCCTTTCTGTGGGATAGAAGTACAAGGAAGATGGCTAAACATGTAGTTGTTGAAATTTAGATGAAACTTCCAAAGGAGTCGCTATCTTAAGATAGCCCTCTGAAGAGTAGAAATTACTTTCACTTTTCAAGTTCGAATTAGATCGGTAAGTTTAAATTGCTAGGCTTAGGTGGCCGCTAATAAAGGGTTATGAAGGTGGAAATGGAGCAACAGATGGCATTAAAATAATATATTTGATAAGGAGCAATAAAAATGTGATAGATTCCGCAACTCGGAGAATTTGTTCAAAATAAGAAATGTAAATCCGATCTACAGTATAATATCGATAAAAACTATGACAAAGTTAGGTTTAAAGATCATTAGAAATATTTACAATCTTTATCAGACTGGTTTCCTTCGTCTTGATGATATATTGATCTCTAAATTACTGTCCTTACCTTTCAGATTTTTTTATGATAAAGCTCTTGTTATAAATAGATTTATTGTGCAATAATTAC
Organism: Macrobrachium rosenbergii; assembly: GCF_040412425.1. Lineage (NCBI taxonomy): Eukaryota > Metazoa > Arthropoda > Malacostraca > Decapoda > Palaemonidae > Macrobrachium > Macrobrachium rosenbergii. Next base: position 9,566,030 of record NC_089760.1, on the reverse strand, counting down.
TGAAGTCATTGCCAGTGAACATAATACATAAACAGTATCTTGCTATTCTTGGCATCTCTGATTCAGTCATCAAAGTATTTGTCACTAATTGTCGTGACAGATATAATGGCATATGAGTTTACATAAGCACAAACACAGAGAGAGAGAGAGAGAGAGAGAGAGAGAGAGAGAGAGAGAGAGAAATTCCCTTTAACATCCTGCCATTTTCCCCCTTTGAAACCGTTTTCGTTCAGCATTATTTATGTGTTCACTTCATGCACTATGCACTTCAAAGAATCGTCCCTAAAGCTTTGGTACAATGAATAATAAATAAGAACTCATTCATAAATTTTTCACCACATTCCAGGGAACATAATGGGGCAACTTGACATATAGAGTGAAAACACAGCGCCAAAGCCGTGGCGTTCTTTAGCATTGTAATTCTGCCTCTGCTCCTATTATTTTTTACTTATTCTGGTGATGTAGAGCATATATCTCTCATGGCAGAAATGAGACGGATTTTATGATCCTTTCTCCAGAATTCTCTTATGATTTTCCTTTAGCATTCGGTTTGGGTTTAGTATTATAGAATTGTATGAGAAATAAATAAAAATGTCGCAGAAAATGGAAGAGAAATTTTGTCTTAGACCTTCGACTTTGTAGATTTATTTGGCCCAATGGTAATTCTTCGAATTCATGTCAGGGAAAGTTCATATATCTTTAAATTGAAGTGAGTTCCACGGACATCTTTAATAAATGAGCGTGTTTGATAATAATAATAAAGGTATTTTCTTCATAAAGAGTAAAGTGAAGCAAATCTCTCCACCATCTATAAATAGGCCTACTTTGCTACAGCCTTTTTTTTTTCTGGCGGTCTTCCGTCTACAATCTATCCTTACAGTTTCTTTATTCCACAACCTTGCCCTTTGAACAGTTTTTGTTATAAGTAGACGCACCTGTATTTAAATATTTTTTTTTTTTACCATTACATGTTTCCATAACTGTCTCTAACCTTCTATGTACTGGATATTTGTATGTTTAATATATCAGTATCAAGGATAGTGACAGCGAATAAAAGATTGTCCTTTTTAATTTATTCGAAATCCGAATTAAATAATATTATATTTTTTATTTCATACAGTATACGAAAAAGTCGAGTCTGAAAGAATATCAGTGAAATGACCTCACTGAAAAAAGGGAGTTTAGTAATATGGAACTCCATAAAAAATTTTCATACTTTCGGGATATTGTTCAGTGATAAATGCAAATGACGATGGCTTAATTGAAATTATTACATGAAATTCCTTATCTTTTTCTCAGTGATATTACTTCTATAGATTTAATCACTGAGATTTTACTACAACAAAATCATTTTCCTTGGTGCAATTAATTTCACTAGACAGACTTTTGAATGTCATTGCTTTCCTGAAAGAAATGATTGTCTTAGCTCTTGTGTTAACAAGTAATTCTACATTTATGAAGGTAATGACGATAGCGTTATCATCATCATTTCTATTTGTGATAATCGCGAGGATAGGTTTGGCAATGTAGCTAAATTTTCTCACGTTCTCCCAGTTATCTAAAATTATGCTTGGGGACTACAACTAAAATGTGTAAAAGTTTGGCTTGTGCAGTTGTGAAATCTTCTGACCTCCAAATGTTTAAGTGAGGAGCAAAGTTATTCCTGCTCTGTGCTGACGCCTCCTGAATTCAGGTATATTGGTCTTTTTCCTATTAAATGACATTTATTTATCCACGACCTTTTCCTATAACTTGTCACTCCCTGCAGGCTGAATTACCTTTGGAGGCCTCTTAGGTTTGTAATCTGTTAGTCTATCCATAAACAGTTACAGCTGAAGATTTAAAGATAAGAAGAACGAAAGAAAGATAGAAATAATATTATCCTGTATTTGGAGAATGTTTGAAGTGTATTCGAATATTCCCAAAGTTTCTTCTCGCAAGTGATTTGACTTAGGGAAATCTTAATTTTGGTAGCTTTTTGGTACTGCCAAAGGCTCCAGTATCAAAGAGTCTCTCCTATTTGACCTTGGCCAGAATAGTGCCTGTTGACACACTGATAAAGTATACATGAACTCAAAGCAGGAGAGCCCTTTCCCCTGCATACTGCAATTACCATGGTCTTTTATTCACCCTTCTCTCTTAGATGTGGCAGCAGTGTCCGAAGCTGCCATGTTCACTACTATTTGCTAAGTCTTTGAAAGAAGAGACACACCAAATATTCCCATGCCTTTTTGTCAGGTAAAGCAGTTGGGCTTAATGATTCACAGCGGCTATCAGGAATAGCTTTTCCCTATGTTAAAACCTCTTTTTCCACAGCATAGGGGATGAAATGGCTTAGCTCTCTAATTAATGAGCCCCAACCCACATGAAAAGACCAATCAGCAGTAAAGTCCCGGGAATGACTACCAACATTCTTTTATTCAGGATTTCCATTTGGAATTAATAATGAAGATGGATGGCGGAAAGAATCTATGTGTGTTACATGTAAGGCTCTAGAGCAACTTAATTAAATATGTTGGGGTGGGATGAAGGATAACTGCTCAGCCTCGACAGTAGGTGGTGGAGGGTAATAAAATAACCATCTGGAGATGTAAATTCATTCCTGCTTTCTACTGATGTATCCTGAATCCAGGTTCCTATAACTTACCTCTCTCTGCAGGCTGAGTTCTCTTTGGAGCCCTGACTGAATATATTTTATTAGTAATATTAAGCTTCTACATAAGAATAAGGGCTTCTCTTTTCAACAGGTTACCATTCCCAGCCAGGAATGATGGGTCTAGGGTCAACAGCAAAAGTCTAAGAGAGCAGAGTTTGGTGATCGTGGCTCCTGAAACTAAGGTGATCAAGAATTTTGCCCTCTAAAGCACATTGGCTGTGGTTCTTACTGGGGCCACTGAATTGAGAAGAAAACAGAAGCTGAAGAACCTTAGTCGAGGACAAAGGAATAGAAGTCATTACAGAAACAGGCCTTTGTAGTGTAAAGGACCAGGGTAGGAGCTAAAGACTTTAGTATCGGAGTCTATGCCAAACTCATGGAGCAAGGGCTTTGACAGCACAGCCAATCCAACATGTCCGGATAGATGAACTTAAACAACTTTTCCTCTTACTGTCTGGGATAGAACAATGGGTGACAGTGAGAATAATATTGTTGTTTATTATTCTAGCAAAAAATGAACCTATGACTGTTGGGTTAATTTGGGGCCACTATGTAGGCAGTTCAACAGAAGGTTAACAGACTGTTCAGTCTTTCAAAAAATCTGGGAAAACGTATTCCAGTCCTGTGTCTCTTACTAGTGCCTAATTGTCCAGGTCTGCAGACACATACACTGGAAGTTAATGGTTCTCTCTAATAGCAAACAGATTCAATTACAGATATAGAAGCAAGTAGAAAAAGACTTGGAAACAGGATTTATTCAAAATCTACTCTCTTGAAAATGCTGTCTACCTCAAGAGGTAGTCTGTTGCCACACAGAGTGCCCCTGTGAAGTGGTTTAGTGACAAGTTCCATTTCATTACTGAAGCCATTCGTAGGATAGATAGTATGTACTGAAAGGAGTTGTGCTTCCTGATACTTGTCATCTGTGTACCATTATCTAGGATCAACAGTACATGGGTCCTCTGTGGATGCTTTTCAGTTTGCTGAGAGCAAGACAGCCAAGAAATTGATGTGACACTTCTTTAGAACAGAAAACCATCTTCTAGTAACGTGCTGAGTCTCCCAATGGCCTTCCCAACTTGTCAAGGAGGCATCCATGTGTTGAACTACTTACACGGCAGGGGAAGTCAGAATAACCTGTTTGACAAGAGAACCCTTCGGGGTAGTTGCATGAACATAATTCTATTCCTGCATCAAATCATGGACGTAGAATCAAAACGATAAGCAAACTAGAGAAAATGTTGCCTTTATCTTCAGGGGCAGCATGATGAAACACAAAGTTCCCAGCTTAGTCCATTCCAGAGGAAAAATGACTATGGTGGTTATAGTAACACTGCAAAAATTATACAACTTCATCCAACCAGGCCATATTTTAAGTGAAGGCGTAAAATCCACACTGGTACAAAATTAAAAAAAGATATAACACAATAACGCCAGACTACTGTTTGATAAATATCAAGGAAGAAAGAGCACAGAAGAGGAGTTACTCCCAAGTTCTTCCAGCATAACAAATGAGAATCTTAGCAAGTGACAAAGAACCTGACACCTCGCAGAAAATGGCTTTTGTGTGAGGAAGGAGATGCAATTTAAAAATTGTGCAAAGCAGTGACAAATAACGGGAATTAAAGAATTAGTATGATAAGAATAAATTCTGGAAAGTCTTGACGGAGCTGAGAGGAGGAGATGTCACTTACAAGCTGAGGTATCACTTGCAATACCTGGAATAAAATAAAATGCTTCAGACCCCACTTTTGAGCAAATGCTGGAAAAATGTGCAAAAAAAAAAAAATAAATTTATCTCCATATTATTAGTGAGAAAATCAATAATAATGCAACTTTTACACAGAAACGGTACAATTCCTATGCATTTTATTTTGTGATAACAAATTCATAAGGAAGGGTTATCGTTTCAATTCATATCCTAGTTTATTGCCCTAACAACCTACATGACATTTTGGCTGAAGCTTTGAAATTGCGTTAACCTGTTTTTGGATTTTCACTGTAGAACTAAAATGAAATTGTACATGTTTTTATCTTCAAAAATTGTTCAGCTTCAAATGACAGATTCTAAAACAAAGTGTCAGATCATACCCCAGTTATATTATTATTATTATTATTATTATTATTATTATTATTATCCCTGGGGTTGTTAATAACATGTGAACGCTTTTATTATTCTTTCCCGAAAGGACTTTATCCTAAATAATCAGCAAAAAAACCTAAGAAAATTTAATTGCACGAATATTTGTCTTTCGCTGAGTATCCGAAAAATATGTCATCCAAAAATTAGATCAGAAATGACTGAAATATATCAGTAAAAACCAAATAACAGAAACATAATAAAAAAAGAAATATCGCTGAGAACTCAAGCGGTGGCCGAAGCCTTGGTAAAGGATTAAGAGATTATCTATTACAAAGTAGAGCGCTGTCGCGTTCAGAGCCATTTTCCTTCGTCCCGTTGATCGCATTTTCAAGTGCAAGCCATCCTCGGTAAGAGCAGAATCTGCTCGATATTCTTTAAATATTCTTGAAAGTCTCAGGGCATCAGTTTCCCATTATTCCAATAACAACAATTTTTTTTTAAATCAACGAGACCGAAAGGAAAATTAATCTTTCAAACATTTTCTGAGAAACAGAATCTTTTATTGTTTTAGTAATCAAAAGATAAATGTAGGTATTTATCAATTTTCTTGGAAACTGGGACTTTTAAACCATAGTAACTGAACAGGAAACAAATGAATTCACAAGCTCACACCACAAGCATCGATTACAAAATTTAATGGATTTACTCATAAGTATTCATAGCAACCACAGATTTTAGACATCAATTGAAAAGATAAGATTATGATTGCAATATTACACAGCAACGAAAATAGTTAATATCTCATTAAACTTACGTTTACGAAATACGTAAAGTGTTAAGAAGTCACATAATCTTGAAATTGGGAAAACTATAAAGAAAGCTTAGACATACACTTTACTAAAAGAAATAATGGACTTTCAAAGTTTCTGGAACTTTTCACGTTGGCACAACTTTTAGAATTCCTCTGTAAACAGTTTGCTGTTTAAGATTTTATGAATAATATCGTACCCCCCATTAGCAATTCGAATGATTACATCTTATAATATAATAACGAGAACTGTCAGCGCGTCACTTTCCCGTTGTCACACGCCAGTGACATTCTGAAATTAGATTAAATACTTTTGCACTTAATCTGAAGGTTATTTCGTTAGAGAATGTTCCTAATACAAAAGGCCATTTCAGTTTCTAATGTTTATTACAAAATTGAAATCATAAGCTTCACAAAGAAAGTATTACCAGTAATCTGTAATTGTATATTTTGATTTAAGCTTAGTCACTAAGGACATATTTCTGTGTAGATTACCTGCTTTGAATCTGTTCATATATTTGATTTTCCCTTGCAGAACTGTAAAAACAAGTGTATTTATCATAGAAACTTCAAAGTAAGAAATTTCTTTGTTCTTTCACAATCGAAAAGATGTAAAGGGATAAAAACCCATTTATTTTCATGACATCCCCGTTGGCAATTTATAAAAGAAAAGGATTGGCAATGGTGTCATTTATAACAGGGGACTCTGCTCTTGAAACTCATCCTATGGATTAGTTATTTGTCTATTTCAATGTAATTCCCACTATTGCGCTTACAGTGGGTCTAACTAAAGAGATATGCAAAGTTAATGCTCTTGATTTTATCATGGTGTAATGACCATTGCTTTTTATCACTAAAACACCAGTTACCAAGTTTACTTCGGTTGATTAGTACATTTTCAAAAACTTATAGTTTAACAACTAATTACAGCATGATGCACTTTAGCACTTTCAATAAAACGCTACTAATTTTATGTGTCCGAAATATGGGTGAAATAAGGGAAAAAAATTATTTACTTATTAAGACAATGCTCACTACCATATTTATAATTAAAAATGCTGAGTCATAGATGACCCAGTGTCCATAAACATCCACGACATTAGCTGCATCATACACCTAAGTTAGATCATCGTCATGTGGATACTGAGGTCTTAATTTTCCTGCAACTTTATCACAGCATCTATCCGTTACTTATTAGATCTTTCTATCCTACCTACTAATACCACAGAACTGTACAGTCTTTTCACCAACCTCTCATCCTCCGTTCTTTCCACGGGATCAAAATATTTCAAAATACTTGAATCATCTATCCTTTCGTTTGGGCTCACACCAGTACCACTTCTTGTATATATCTCGAGACTTAATGCCCTTCAAATTCATTTTTTTCGCATATGCTACATTAATTATTCACCTCTGTAAATTCAACCCTTTTTATTAATTCGTTATTTCGCGCATATGCTACGCAAATTATTCACCTCTGTAAATTCAACCCTTTTTGTCAATTCGTTATTTTGCGCATATGCTTCACAAATTATTCACCTCTGTAAATTCAACCCTTTTGGTCAATTTTATTTTGCTCATATGCTACACTAATTATTCACCTCTGTAAATTTAACCCTTTTTATTAATTCGTTATTTCGCGCATATGCTACACAAATTATTCACCTCTGTAAATTCAACCCTTTTTGTCAAATCGTAATTTCGTGCATATGCTACGCAAATTATTCACCTCTGTAAATTCAACCCTTTATGTCAATTCGTTATTTCGCGCATATGCTACAAATTATTCACCTCTATGAATTCAACCCTCTTCTGTCACAACCATTCCTTCATACATTCCAGACTGGTTCCCATAAACTGTAAAAGCTTTTCCTTATCTTCCACGCACATCCTGTAACCTTCTAAGCTTCTGCTATTCGTTGACTTACCTCTCCGTTCACCCTACCATTCTCTGATATATTCCATCCTAAATACCTTTATGAATCAGCTGTTTCGGCTCGCCACTATCCGTATTAATATTCATTGCTCGAAATGTTCAACTTTCTCCTTTAGTAAATGCCGTCCATTTCTTTCTCTAACCCCTGCAGTTTGTCTTTCTTATCCTCAGACAGTGTTTTAATATCTGCATTCATCAGCCAGTATCCACTGCATTCACGACAAATGTTCTTATCTCACATTTTTTCACCTATACTGCTATGTTTATGACTACTAGCATCAGTCTGCTCATTAAGAATTTAAACGTGATGTCATATCAAATATATACGATTATTGTGTTGATGATCTGACTGTAAATTTAAATTTTCTTTATCAGGAACATCGTATTCAGTATACGATTACGCTGTTATAATGTTCATGCATTGTTTTAAATATACAATAACAATATATATTATATATATATATATATATATATATATATATATATATATATATATATATATATATATATATATATATATATATATATATATATATATATATATATATATATATATTATATATATATATATATATATATATATATATATATATATATATATATATATATAATACCATCACTATTATTATCGGTCCTGTCATTCAGATGTTAGTGTTCAGAATTTTTCTATGAACATTAATGCTGTACAAAAAACTCGATTGCGAAGTTTCTTCGGCGAATTTTTTTGTTTCAATTGGGTCTACTTTCCAAAAAAATTTGAAGTGCTACTGATATTTTGACTTTTAAATAATTAATCTGAATGAAAAGAAACAATTTTTTTTTTTTAGGTTTGCTCCCGTTATTCAGAAGCAGTAGACAATTTGAAATGAAAATGATAAATCGGGTCAGCGATGAAAAGAAAAACATTGGAAAAGCAATCAAATAAACCAGATTTTCAATCAAAGGTTTTATTGTTGTTTGTGTTCACCGATGATGTTAACGATTATTGTTAACTCGTATAATTCCTATGAAACGGTTATAGTCGCGTAAAATAATTTTTTCTCATATTTCTCTTTTATGTTGTGATTTTTATATAAAAACTAAAGTCTGATTTCAGTACGTACCTCCAATCATTATTATTCATGAATATTGCAAATTTACACCATATAATTCTGAATTTACCGCTTTCAAACAGTTTCCTAACTTTCCAAAGTTAATAATTTTGTATTATTTTTCTTTATTTACTTCTTTGCGTTCTCAAAGACTTTGCGTTCTCAAAGACAACGAACATAATATTAATTGAGGACATTGTCATGATTAAAAAATTTTTTAATGATATTTATTAGCATTAGATAATAAAAAGTACATTAGCATTACAATTTATTAGAAAAGTGTAAAAAAAAAATAAGGCACACCAAAATTTTATGAAGTGATTTCTAATATGCTGATCATGATTTCACTTTTAAAACTATATGTTGTTGAATATAATTTTCACCATATGTACTTATATATTAATTCCCTCCCTTTTTATAAATGTATAGAAACATGTAAAGTGAGTTCATCAAAAATCATAAACATACATTAATAGTTGTTATATTTAAACACAGAATATTAAAAAAGAAAGTTATTGGTGTATTCAAAAAGATATTATTCAGTTTACAAGGTTTCAGAGAAGCAGAATTTTTTTCGCGTTAACTTAGTTAAATTGGAAAAGATTTTTTTTCATATAGCAAATAAAAGAAATTGTTATCCTAAATACTCGGTGTTTAGATCAAATTTTATATATATAAAATTATTAAAAGCCGATTTAACTACTTGTTTTTGGTCTGCTAATCCCAAACCCAAGTGAGAAATTGAAATATGCAAAAGAAATATAATGAGCATCTCCTTTTATTATATCTGAAACCTTTTATATACTAAGTTCTAAAAAATAATTCGTTTTTATTTGCTCATCCTTGCTTCCAGTCAGTTTATGAAGTTTTTTGTTGACATTTTATTCGAACAGACTTTATTTCTTTATTTCAAAGTGTTTTTTTGAAAATAAAAACAATAACCATGATCATTACTAAGGACAAAAAGCGCATATAACTTATATTAATTTTTTTCATGGAAAAGTTAAAAAAAAAAAAAAAAAAACAGATTCTCTGTTAAATGTTTTGCAGGCGTTTGTGTTCACCGACGAAGCTGACGAATATTGTTAACTCGTATATTTCTCGTAAAACATTCATAGCATTGCAACATAATGTCTCACATTTCTCTTTTATAACGTTAGAATTTGTCAATGAACAATGAAATCTGCTCCACTAGATACTTTCATTTACTCATTATCAGTGATGTTACTATTTTAAATTATATCATTCTTAATGATTCACTTTCACAACGGCATTTTACCATTGCATTCTTCAAGTGAAATAAAAATACGTCATTAAAAATGCAGCTCATCCTTGTGAAATACTCTATTTTCATTTGCTTTTCGAAGGCTGTAAGAAGCAACGAGTCGAACACTAATTTGGGAGATTCTCAGTTTTATATATAAACAATTCTAATGATTTCGACCATTATCTCATTTATAAAACTCTCACTCACGTTACAATTACTTAAAGAAGTAAAAGTCCACCGACATCCCACTAATGATATTGAAATTGCTGATTTTTAATTCCTCCCTTATCTAAAAAAAACAATATGAAATGAAATATTAATGAATTCAAGGTATGAAAAAACCTGTTTGAAACAATCTGAACTTGACTGACAGCCTGGTTTTTCTTTAATAAAATCGAATTTGAGATCACGAACACAAAAGGCATGAAAAGGGAAGAATAGATATGAAATCATTCCTAATCCAAGAATTATAGATTTTGAGAATAAGGATTTTGGAAATAATACGACAATGATGATGCTTAAATTTCATCTCATGGGAAAGCTGGAGGACTGCGCCCAAAAAAATTAATAAAAAGGACTAGCGTACATTTCTAAAACAAAACATTCCCTCTAATAATAATTAACAAGATCAGTATGATGAATTACATCACACTGTAAATTATATATTTACATTTTATAACTTCGTTGTATCATGGCTGAGCACAAGAACTTCATAACCGCTTAACAAATGATTACAAGCATGATTCATGGAAATCAGGAACGTAAGATGTTGACTTTATTAACGTTCAGAGTTAATAATAATTATTTGTATTCTTTACGACTGGCAAATTCTCAAACTACACACATCACTATGTCAGTGTGTTCTAAGCGTATCAACAAATCACAGAACCCATGAGAAAATATAACAAAATCAAATGAAAATTAGAACTAATACAGTTGTTTCATTTGACAGTATGTACTTGAATATTCCTTAAGGGCAGAAATTATGCATTTCACTAACATAAATTAATTCGACATTTCCCAAAACTGCTATGGGTTTAAGAACGAGATACCCTCCTAGGGCAGCATTAAAACAAAGAGGCAATTAACCTAATGGATGATCCCGCCCTTATATCCCCTAATTAATTCCTAGTATTTTTCACCCCCCAGGTTGTCCCATTTGCATACTCCCGTGGGCATCGCTTAGGGCTGCTAGAGAAGTAACCCTTTTCTCAAGAGACCCTGTAACACCCATCAGGACTGTGTCTACCACCTTTAGTTTGTGGGGAACAGTAATTTTCGGATTGCTACTACGCCTCTGATTAGCCTCCTTGTTCACCTTCCTGGTGATGCTCACTACCTTTCGTATTTCAAGAGGTAAGTGGAAGGCTCCCGGAGGTTATAGGCCACTACGAAAATCCGCCACTTTCTGTAAATATACTTTTTAATTTTTTTTCTTATTTTATTTATAAATGATTTATTTATCTATTAATTAATTTATTTATTTATTTATTTTATTTATTTATTCATTTAATTATTCATTTATTTATTTATTTATTTATTTATTTATTTATTTATTTATTTATTCAATTTATTTAATTCAATTTATTTAAATATGTAATTTTTTCTTTATTTATTTAATTAGTTAATCATTCAATTAATTAATTAATTTATTTATTTATTAATTTACTTATTTATTTATTTATTTTAGTTCCTCCATCAGACCTTGTCTAAACAACGTTTCCCGTTGACTGTGCAGGCCTGAATCTTTATCATAAAAAAACAGTTAATTCGAACATCATTAGAATTTCATTGTTATAAGTTTGGTACTTTTTTAGGTTTGATATAAAAATGACCGATAAAACATCGCCATGCCTACACATATTTCCCTTTCCCGTTTCATTTATGCCCGGAATTATGGAGATCTAATATGACCAAACTAGGTCATAAACTTTTAAGGCTTTTGGACACCTGATAAATATATTGATAACGTTCTTCGTATGTGACCTCTTTCAATTAGATGGGTCGTATTTATACAGTGAAATGTGTTTATAAACTTGAATTTTAAATGCTGATATAGTCTACATACGTATACAATAAAGTTATTTTGGGTTAATTCCATCTTTTTCAGAAATTAAGTACATTTCGTTGCAAATACTAGAGAACTTAAAATCAGTTTGACTATACTTTGATTTATATTAACGTTTCCCTCACTGTCTGATTTTGCTCTTTAAAAAATATTTATTTTGATCCGTCTGGAGCACCACCTTGCAAAAAACAAATTTGGTGTTCCTTCCAAAGCAGTAATCCTAGCCATTATTATTATTATTATTATTATTATTATTATTATTATTATTATTATTATTATTATTATTATTATTATTATTATTATTGTTGTTGTTGTTGTTGTTATGAGGAGCAGTTGTCACCGTTGTCTCAGTAAATGTTTCCGGATATATTCTTCTGGCAAAGGTTACTAAGTCGAAAAAAAAAAATTTCTTGATAACTTCCATTCACATTTGGTGGTCTGCAAAACGAAATTCCAGACCCTACACAGATCATCATGAATATGGACTCTTCAGAAGGAAGGGAATTATATGTATTTATTACTAAAAAGTGAAAAATGCTAAGTAAGAATGAAAATAAAGATAAAAAGAAGATAGAATAAGTTGGAACTATAGTAGAATATGCGACTTACTACCCAGGGGTCGAAGTATCGTAAACGCTGTGGTTGTGGATTAAAGGATTCTTTATTTGAAGTATTTGAAGTATTTTCCCTCCTTCCCATTGATGATATTCTTAAGCAAAAGTGATCATCTGCTTAGGCAAAATCAGCACATTATTTTCAAAATTATCAGAAATTTTTATAGCTGATATTTCCCCCAAATATCTCAAACGATTCTGAGTAAAAGTGAAATCGGGTTATGAAAGACCATTTTTACAGATTTACAATGGAAATTACGTGATGACAGCCTAATAAATATGATCGATGATTATTAAATCAATATACTCAACACACTAAAACTGCAGACATATATGCGAAATTATTGTTTTATTTTTTTATTAGAAAAGGGGATAGTGATTGGCAGCAGTATATATACGAACTCAGATAAGTACCAAGGAAATGGGTGTTATTAAGCTTCCGAAAATAGCTGGATATGATTTTTACACATCCTACGCTTTCAAGAGCTCTTTAATTGACAGAAGTGTTAGGGTTTGTCTGTTAAGCATTCGCTATAAATGATTTTTATAATGAAATGTGAATTAAAAGGTAACACTCAGCCTGACTTTTGAAAAGCGTTCGCTTTTGGTTTGTTTACACGACCTTTTTTATTTCACTCTAAAGCAATCAAATGGTCAGGTGTTTTAATTAAATGTTTCATATAACCTTTCTTTTGACATATGGATAAAAGAACAAGGGTAGATAACTGTACTACATGCGGTACGCATATTTCGCATAAAATTGGTTTTGCTTTCTTCATGCGCCACGCCTTTCGCTAATTTACCTGTAAATATGAAATTTTCTGTTATTTTATATTCCTTATCGTATATAAAAAATATGAAAATAACTTAAGAGACGTAAAATTTTAAACCCTAAAAAATACAGTTCTCTTAATTAAAGCATTTTAAATTACATGAAAACCCCGAAGAAATATCTTGATAATATCAGCCTCATATATAACGGTGATTTAGTAGCTTATTGTTTAAGAACCAGAGCCCCCACAACAAAATCATAAGCATAGATGTTCATCTACAACTATTAAATATTAATTTAAAGATGCAAGCACTGGTTTCAATGCTGGATCTAAGGCAACTTTTGGAGCTTATGCATGAACGTAAAACCAAGTAGGGTGGTAGCGCCGTTAGTGACGTCATGCGGTGCACTGAAGGCATTACTAGAGGCTGTCTGCAGTGATATTATTCTATTGCTACTGGTCTACACACACATTATATATATATATATATATATATATATATATATATATATATATATATATATATATATATATATATATATATATATATATATAGCATATAAGCTTCAAATTCAATGACGTATTTATTATTATGCAGCATTTGAGTGGAGTATTTTTAGTCACATTTTATTTCCTCTGGCTATCCAGGGGAAAAGTAATTTCCTTTCCAGGATGTATTATATGGACAGATTTTTCATTACTGAAATGGTAAATATTGCTCTCCTTGTTCGTTGATTATACATGAAAAATTTAAAGCTATTGAATAACAGGATAAAATCTATTTAAATTACTATTTCTGATTCTAATAAACTTGTTGGAAATCTGTAGGTTTGTGTAGATAAACAGTTTTTTGCTGTAGTATGTCTTACTGATCTAAATAAGAACTTATATGATAAGCAAAAAAAAAAAAAAAAAAAAACTTTGTTATACGATAAACGGATCCACTTTTCAACGACGATTTTGACTTGCAGGTAAATTCAGTATCCAGAAATTCCCCTTTGCCATTTTGAAGTCATTGATACGAATTAGCAATCACGTTTTTTTTTTTTATCCTGCATCACATAAGGGTTCTTTCTTTGTCTGAATGACAGAATTTTTGCCTGATATAAACTGATACAAAGACACCTAATGAAGTTTCTTTATAATCAAACGGGTTGTTTCTAAAGATACGCATTCCCTTATTTCCATAAAAATCTCTCCTCCATTAATTTCAGTTCACATCAGACAAAAAGCACATAATAAATTTCCCTGTCATTGGTCTTTTATGAATAAGACCTCTTTATTCAAACACAGTTATCAGTTTTGCCGGAACTAATTATGGCTTGTTCCTATGTATGTATGTATGTATATATATATATATATATATATATATATATATATATATATATATATATATATATATATATATATATATATATATATATATATATCCAATACACGAAGGAACGCGTGCTTGAGAATATCACTAAGTCCACGTCGGAAGGTGAATGAAAATAGGACTTTGAACAAGTATTTGGTGGTTTATTCTACATTTTCAAGTTCACACTGAACACAAAAGAAGTTGACAGAGATAGATTTCTGTACAAAAATAGAAGGTGGGGGCGGGGTCACAGTTTGTTAATCTGGGCAGCATGTTCTTTAAACAAAAAAAGACAGGGACAAAAGATCAAGGGATAATCCAGGGTGGAGATTAACAATCCTGGTAGAAATAGCTTCAGTGAACATAGTCTCTAGCAGATTTCTTCTCCGATGGTCGTTGACCTTGTAGATAACCGTTGACTTATCCCAGTTCATCGTAGGGCCTGTCTTAAGCTAATGATCCACAATGCCATTATTTGATGAGCCACTTGAAATGGCATATTTGTTTTGGGAGCTTCTTATTTTTAGTCCTTTTGATGTTTGACCAATATAAATCTTATTACAGTCTTTGCAAGGGATAGTGTATACAATGCTGTTTGAATTGGGTCTTCTCAAAATATTATTATATTTAAATACTAAGTTAATATCAATAGTTTTTTAAAATGGGCACTGCAGGAGTGAAGTTAGGATGAAATGGTAGACAGAGAATATTCTTAAGTTCTTTGTTAACACTGGTTGGATTATAATATGTCTTTTTTTGCATTATTTTTTACAAAGTTCTAAAAACTATGGAGGGTAACATAATGAATCTCCTATATTATCAATAATTTTAAACTCCTCTTCCAAAAATTCATGACTACAAATTCTAAGAGCTTTAAGATACATACGGGAAAATGTTGACACTTTAATTTGCTTAGCATGCTTAGAGTGAAAATGAATATTGACAAATTATTCATGAGGTTTCCTATATACTTTAAAAGCTACTTCCACCAGGAATGTTAATCTCCACCCTGGATTATCCCTTTGATCCTTTGTCCCTGTCTTTTTGTTGCTGCCCAGATTAACAAACTGTGCCCCCACCTTCTGATTTTTAACAAATCTCTGTCAACTTCTTTTGTATTCAGTGTGAACTTGAAAATGTAGAATAAACCACTAAAGTACTTGTTCAAAGTCCCGATTTTCATTCACCTTCCGACGTGGAGTTAGTGATATTCTCAAGCAAGCGTTCCTTCGTGCTGCATTGGATATATATATATATATATATATATATATATATATATATATATATATATATATATGTGTGTGTGTGTGTGTGTGTGTGTGTGTGTGTGTGTGTGTGTGTGTGTGTGTGTGTGTGTGTCTATATATATGCAAATATATGTTTATAGATATATATACACACACATATATATATATATATGCTTATATACATATATATACATACATATATACACACATGTATATATATATATATATATATATATATATATATATATATGTATATATACATACATGTATATACACACATATATATATATATATATATATATATATATATATATATATATATATATATATATATATATATATATATATATATAAAATTCAGCACTATACACTCATAAACGGTAAAACACTATATTCCGACTGTAAGTTGGGTCTTTTGGACCTACAGCAAAATGTATCTGATTTTGACACTATTCAAAAGCCAAACATCGGTCTGTTGCCGTATATAAACCCCGCTTATCGTGCGCAGGTCCGAATCTCACCACGTGAATTTCCAGTTGCATAATTTGATCTTCATTTGGATTCCGAGATTTGAGATGTCAAACGTATCGATTGTATTTCAAATACACACACATATTTTTAGTGAAAGTGACCAGTGACTAATCACAGGGTTATCTAACAAATTCTTATACATACATACTCATATATAATGATATTGAAATCAGAAGTACAGAACATCAGAAATTGGAGAATATGGAAAGTAATTAACAATAGTATATATAACTATGCACAGGTATCCAAAACGTTACACATGAGAGGAAGCGAGTTTTTCTTGTGCAAAAAATATTATACAGCTGATTACAAATGAATCCATTAGAAAAAAATATTGTTTTATGCTTATTGATTCCCACACATTCATTGATAATTCTTACTGTCAAGTAAAAGAAAACAAATTTATCTGTCTTGAGTGAAAAATTCATATAGAACCTATCACGAATACCCACTGTGATTATGTTATAATACATACATGCACACACACACACACACACACAGACATATATATATATATATATATATATATATATATATATATATATATATATATATATATATATATATATATATATATATATATATATATATGTGTGTGTGTGTGTGTGTGTGTGTGTGTGTGTGTGTGTGTGTGTGTGTGTGTGTGTGTGTGTGTGTAGATATGTTTGGTGCTGTGTATAACGATCACCCGGTAATAACTAATTCAGAAAATAATAATTCTTCTGATAATTTCTTAATTTTTCACAACAAAAAGCGGTATTTTGCAAATCACGAACTGTTTAAGGTTAAAATATCAAATAAAAGAAGGTTTACTAATGACCTATGAAAATAAACCAATTAACAAACTGAAATAACAAGGTAATTATTATCATAAAACGATTGTCCTTACATACCTTTATTGCAGTTGGTGTAGATATTCCTTGGATGCTCAGTGACTGGCCGATAAATATTGTTGGTGACCTTGCTCTGGAAAGGAATGAAACGTTGTTACAAAATTATCTACAGAAGAAGTACTCAGGTTAAAATCTTTTTTTCAAGTACCATCCGCGTTCAGGTATTGATATAAGATTCCGTGTCCGGGCACACATATATTTGTTAAAATTTTAGAATACTCGATTAATGCAAAAGCTGGTCAGTTTGTTGCGCTGATAAAAGTGCCAAAAAAGATAGAATGTTGATAGACTAACCACCCCCCCCCCAATGCGCTTGAAATTATTTTGAATACTGGGAGTTAGTCATAAGTTCAAGAATCAGCTTTCAAATCTTCAAATCACTCATTTTTAATTTTACAGATATCACCTTCTGTCTTATGAAGCAATTTTTCAATTAGAATAATAAAAAAGATATAAGGCTTGGATTACTCTTTAAGTATACTTAAAAGTTTGTACTAATATACCTGATAATGAAATAATTCCTACTGAAGAAATATAATGAAAACGTTAACATTTGCGAATCTGTGGTCAACGTTATATTATAAGGAATAAAGCCATTTTCACCCATTTCCAATGTGACAACACAATCAACCAGGTAATCACTCAAGTGATGAATATTCTTCACACTGTATTCTTACAAGTATATTATCTTAGCTTAAATTCCTCTGCACGGACTGTACTATAGCTGCAATATCTGTTTTCGTTTTTACTACACATCACATTTTTCCAGAATGCCTGAATATTGCTGACTATGTTTCAGATTATAAACGAGAACTTTCTTTAAATCAGGCGTATGTTCAATCTTTTTATTTGCTCTTTTCCAGAGATTAATGAGGTTAACGCTACTTTTAATGATCGTTGTCCCCAAACTTTCAACAACCAACTTCCATCAAGGGGAATTAAGGCGAGTGTCCCTTGTCACCTGTCCTTCGAGGAAAAGAAGTAGGTCACAAACATCTTGAGTATCAGAATCTTTGCTCATCTTATGAAAAGTTTCTTCACTCCCAGGAAATATCCTCTGGAGGGAGCGAAGTTCTCATTTTGATATTTCAGACTTAATTCTTTAGAAATTTTGTTCTCCATCTTCAAGTTATGTTTGTAAATGTTATGTTAACGGATCGATAAGTAGCATTTTACGGTTATATGTATGTATATATATATATATATATATATATATATATATATATATATATATATATATATATATATTTTTTTTTTCTTCTTCTTCTTCTTCTTCTTCTTCTTCTTCTTCTTCTTCTTCTTCTTCTTCTTCTTCTTCTTCTTCTTGCCTGCTTATAGTAAGGACTTATCTTATAATCCTGTTATGATGTCAGTTCTGTCACGAGGTCGGCCATCCCTGGGTCCTCTGTGAGTTGTATAATGTTGCCTGCCCTTCAAGGAGACCAAATAGGTCGCAAACATCTTGAGCAGTAGAGTCTTTGCTCAACTTATGACAAGTTTCCTCATTCCCAGGATATATCCACTGGAAGATATGAATTTAAGTTTCCTCATTCCCAGGATATATCCACTGGAAGGTATGAATTGCCTATTGTGGCATTGCAAACATATTACTTGAGAAATTTGCTCTCCGTCTACAAGTTATGTTTGTCATTTTTATATTAACTGATCAGAAAGTGACATTTTACCTCTGTGTTTCTCTTGTATGCTTAAAGTAGGGCCTTTCTCTTCATTCTGATTATGGTGTCAGTTCTGCCCTGAGGTCGTCCATCCCTAGCCTCTCATCGTGTTGCATATGGCTTGCTGGTTTCGAAAATCCCCGGTTAAAATTGAAGAAGAACAATATGTGTATCGATAAGGGACTGAGCTCTATCACATCACATCTAAACGCAGTATTTGTTTTTTTTTTCTATCAAAGGGAATAAGTTAATTCTCATAACTAAATACGTTCTAATTTTCGCCCTTTGGAAAGGAAAGCAGGAAATCAATCCATTACCGTTGTGTTTACCAATGTATTTTTTCGTTGTGTTTTTAATGGGAGCTCAGTGCCATCCGGTGATACTCGGTAATAATGTCAAATATATCATGTGCTTTTTTTTTATTTCTGCAATGAAGACCTCTTTGTAGCTGTTGTTAATAGGAGTGTACAAATGAGGAGAATTTCTGTACGACCTGCAATTCTAATGCGTCAGTAGTCATCGCTCGCTTGATGTGGTCGTATATAAGTGAGTTGTTATAGGGTTGGATGCATTCATCCCTTCATGTGCGTAGGCCTGATGTATACAGAATTATGAAACTTGAAATCATCATTCTTTACCAAAGTCTCATAGCAAGGAGAAGGTTTTTGTCCACACTTTACGTTGGAGTGAAACTGGGGACATATCTGCTTTTGAATTCTGCCGTGTTGTCGTAATTCTTACTCAGTTTATGATGTTGATAGACACTTTACGAATACTCTAAATGAATTAAATAAGTCTGTGTAAAATTCAGACCTCCATCTAAATAAGCAGGGTCATAAAATCTGTAGCTTCTTAGGAAAATCTCTACTGCAGCTCCGTTTTTCATGTTAGTATTATGGTGCGAAAAATAGTATTATGGTATAAAACAGGCTGAAGAGATTAGTTTCATTAAAAAAAATGTTTTAGCCCACCCTACCTAGTTTTTAGACAGTGCTTTAAAAACACAAGAAACATTGTTATTCAAATAGTGGAGAAATAAAGTGGCTAACGGAAAGAGAATAAATAATTAAGTGACTATAACAGTGGATTAGAGGAAGTAATTAAAATTCGTGTGAATTATGAGAATGAATTTGTATTTCTTATTAACAATACGATCCGTAAATTCCTTTGTACAGCCGAGTTTGGGGAAATAAAAGGAAAGGACGAACCGGTATAAGTCTACAACCAAAACAATAGCTATTTGGCTTATGTGGGGGAGACTGGACGAAGTCTCAATAAACCGAAATGGGACGATTGGGCGCAGTCGCTTGGGCGTGGGCGATTTGGCATGGTGGTTTTGGCCCTAGTTGATTTAGCGCCGTACATTTTGGGGCCAGGTACTGTGGCGATGGATTTTTGTGGCCAGGTACTTTGGCGCCGGATTTTTGGGGCCAGGTACTTTGGCGCCGGACTTTTGGGGCCAGGGGCGCCGGACTTTTGGGGCCAGGTACTTTGGCGCCGGACTTTTGGGCGTCAGTTATTTGGGTCCTAAACTAAACTAAAAAAAAAATGTAACAAGTAAAGATTACGCCTTTTGGTGATTCCTGTGATACCAAAGTAACCAAATGAATAACTGTATTCGCATTGAACTGCTTAGTTTTAGAGGACCGTTATAAAGTTCTTAACCCCTGACCACACCGGCCCCCATGAGAAATTCAAACTACCACTTGTGTATATAGTAAAACTACATATTAGAATAAGTTTGTACTGAACCGAACTGCCTAAAACAAAAAATAAAAAAGTATAATAATTATTAATTAGGAAAAATTATAAATTTCAACAATAAAAAGTCATTACAGTTCAAAAAAAATTACAACACAAGAGAAATCTATTCAAATGAATAAGCTTTACACAAAACAAATGTTCACTTAAGATAACTTAAACTTTGTAGTACTTAGTTAAGTAATTGAGTAGTTTGTAGTTTTAGTAGTAAATGAGCAGTTCATTTGAGTTACTCTGCATAACTATAAAATCTTTAATACAAGAAATAAGTGCTTTTTTTCCTATTAAGTATTTAATAATTCACCAGCCTAATTTCAAACATAAACATTTATCTTTTGTTCGTATAAAAATGTACAAAAAAGGCACCAATTTTTACGGGACTTAATTACACATCTGACACTATGTTAACTGATACCATATGAATGAGCTCGTTTGTCTGATTCCAGATATGTATTTATCATGTGCCCAGCTAAATTTATAACAAGGATATAGCAATTAGGTTCCCTTGAAATTGTGTGTAAAAACATTATTTGCAATAAAAATAAATGACGTTGGAGACGAAACGTCCGTCGCCGAATGGACTGACGTCAAAATGGATTTGGGGTCAAAGCAGGAGCGCCAAATCGCCTACGCTAAAACGGCTTCTCCAAAACGTACCAATCTTAATAAACGCTTCAGGGAGGACAACAGAGTCGTTAATATTAATAACAGAAACAAGTAATAGCCGCATATTTTTCGGATCTCGACCATTTAAGATTATTCCCAGGAAAATAAACTAACATACAAATACAAGAATGTAAAATGTTAAGTGTTGTGGATAGTTCGTAATTACCTCGATATCAGTGTGAACTGGAAACAAACCTTCTAATATTTTAGAAACGATAAATTCCAGTAAATTCCAGCAATGTCTTTGCAGATACTAAGCTCTCCAGATACGCTAGGGAAACTAGTAATCCAGATTTATTCACTGGACTGATGGAATGTGACCCACTACCATTATTAACGAACCCTCAAGAGCATCAGATGGGCAACATTATCACAACAAAACCGAGTGGTTCAGAAATTAAAACTTCGAGAAGGAACCTGATCTAAAGAACCTGTCTGTTGAATTTTTATCTAGTTTCATTCCCCTTGACAATGAGGACAGTATTCCTAGTAAAGGCTGGTTATTTCAAACGTATTTCTAACTATATATAAAGGTATATAATGCACGAGAGCAGTGTCATGTTTAGTAGTAGTAATAATAATAATAATAATAATAATAATAATAATAATAATAATTATTATTATTATTATTATTATTATTATTATTATTATTATTACAAAAACATGACACTGCTCTCGTATATTATACTGTACCTTTATATATGGTTAGAAATATGCTTGGAATAATCAGCCTTTACTAAGAATACTGTCATAATAATGATAATATTATTATTATTATTATTATTATTATTATTATTATTATTATTATTATTATTATTATTATTATTATTATTATTATTATGGTGTCGAGAAATGAAAGCATTCAAATGAAGATCAGGCTAAAAGAGTTAAATGAAAACAGGCAATTAAATTACAACTTGCACCCAACTTCTTCATATTGATGAAAGTTTTTCAGTGAACTGAAAGAGGCTAAAGATTGGAAAAGTTATGGTTCCTGGGCGAGTGTCGAATATTCTATATTCTCACCGAGTATCCTCCCAGTCGTATTATGTATGTGCATTCGCATGAAAAAAAAAATTTTACTTCCATTTCATCGTTGTTAAGAAAGGAAATGCAAATTAAATATTGCCGATACCTCGAATAATAATGTACTTTTCAAACCCAACCTCAGAGCATACCCACCCAGTTTGTTCTATGAAGAGTTATGGCCAGCTTTCGTAAAACGTATGTAAATTCGACAGATATATAGGTATTTGAGCTTCACCAAACTTTTATTCATCTTTGTAGCAAAGTGCATTATCGCGACGTCGGTGAAATCTCTAGCGCAGTGTTTCCCAAGTTTTTTAGTACGTGACCCCTTACAACAATACCAAACATGTCATGACCCCACATTCATAAGCCTTCTAAAAAGTTTAGCCCCGTTCCGGCAAGCTGAATTTGGTACGTACAGGTGTTAGACCCTCCATGACCCCCAGTTTGGGAACCTTTTGCTCTAGCGCTTGGGTAGAGTCCTGCCACAAATGATTAGGGCAGGGTCCAAAGAAAAGGGGCGTATTCAACACCAGGTAAATTGGAGGTGAGCCAGGTGAGGGAAAATTTGTGGCGTCAAAACTGACCACAGGTTCAGAGCTTAGCCTTCGCTTAAGCAGAAACTGATTAGTTTTCAGTCTAAAATGCAAAAACAATCAAAAAGAGGTACATTCATAAACAGAGTATTGCCATAAAACTATTGGAGATTTCTGCGTAAGAAAGAATAACTTCCTTTGAAATTTAGCATGGGTTATGAGGAAAATTATCATACATAACTGCCAAATCAGCGGTACAAGGACCCCTTTTCTTGCAAAGGCGCACCAATCTGCCGTTTTAATTCTTCATTCTTACAGAAACCGAAAACTAAATTTATCACTTCATTTTTTTACATTCGATAAACAACCGTACACAGCAAATTTTATTAAATAGCAGCAGTTACTTGCGTAGTATACAAGACTTGCTTATTGTCCGGAAAGCAGAAAACCTAATGTTCTCCAAGTAAGCGAAGGCATAGTTTGTAAACAAAGTTGAAGTCAGTAGCCTGACCTTGGGTAAATACGGACACCATGA
>NC_089760.1:9535000-9537500 GCF_040412425.1 Macrobrachium rosenbergii | reverse complement strand
AATTCACGTTAACATTTATATACGCAAATGTTATGGTATTTTCACTTATATAAAGGTATACTACGATATGATAAATTCAATTTTAATAAACTATAAGTTGATTGATATTTGAATACATGAATGTATTAGAATTGTTGACAAACCATAAGCTATAATAAATAGCTACTGGCTATCATGGTATTGATAGTGGATTTCGAATATAAATACAAAACTTGAATTCAATAGGAAAGGGTACAACCGTCGACATTCATAGATTTCTGACTCACATTGGGATCGAACAACGGCCTTTCAAACGAAAGCCCAGGATGTAACATTTGGCCCACATAAGGGTCATAAAGAAGTTGGAACCTAAGTACTCCTGGGTATTAACACGGTATGTATCCACCTTCGTCAAAGTCCAGATAAACTCATGCTAAGTAAAGCAGAAGGCTGCACGAGATATCATTTATAACATAGTTTGTCGACCACATAATACAGAAATGGGTGTATACAATACTTGGATCCCTGAGGGGCTAGTACTAAACACAGCGTCCCAAGGAACTTTTGCCATGATTAGTACCCTCAGAGTAAGTGACAAGGGTGGCTACATACTGGGTTAATACCACACTCCTGGTTCCTCATTGGTTGGGTCGATATCGTCCTCGGCTAGCACTGTGATGGGCCCTCGTTGCTAGGTAACCAATTGGTTCTTAGCTACGTAAAGTAAGTCTAATCCTTTGGGCCAGCCCTAGGAGAGCTGTTAATCCACTCAGTTGTCTGGTTAAACTAGGGTATAACTTAATACCGTACTCCTGTACCTGAGGCTTCTCCCAGGCATGCTGTTGCATGTTAACTTCCGACCAGCGGTGAGTCTATTGTAGTATTCCATTCGAATTACCCCTTCAGTGTGAATATGATGGAAATAATGAACGCATAAGCGCATGTTTCAGATTAATACACATCTGACTCACATCGGGACCAATCCCCGCTCTTTCCAGTGAAACTAATGAACACATGTTTTTGTGAAACACGTGCTCATGTGTTCAGTAGTTCCATCATATCACGCTGAATGAAACACTTCCAACTAATTCACTGCTAGGTCGGGAAATCGGGTAAAATTCGTTGGTATGTTAGGCGGCAGCCTGCCCTGGAAAACCTCAGGTACAGGAGTACTTAGGTTCCAACTTCTTTTATGATTTATGTGGGTCAATTGGCAATGCCCTGGCCTTTCATTTGAAAGACCGTTGTTCGCTCCCGATGTGAGTCAGAAATTTGTTTCTGTGAAACACATGTTCATGTGGTCATTAGTTCCATATTACATACACATATATATATATATATATATATAGATATATCTATATATATATTTGTATATCAACCTTCAAACTCACTGGAAAAGATAATAACAAACTGAAAATCTATGAAACATACATATATAACAGTCATATTTTTTAGATCGTTGTTGAAAACATTCTTGCATCAATAGGTGAAATGTGAAAGCTAGTTTATTCTGATAATATATTTGAAGAAATATATATATCAGTTTTATGAAAATTTTTTTTTTTGAGAATCCGAATATCAGTCTATGAAATTATAAACATAAAACATTTCTATCAAAAGATCTATTATATATATAAGACAAAGCCAGGTTATGGTTTAGATATGAGCTCTAATCTCATCTATATAAACTATCTGCATCTATCTATATACAAACATACATATGTGTGTGTATTTTTTATATACATATATATATACATTTTTGTTTGTATATTCATAAATATCCAGTCACGAATATATTTTAATATTGTCACAAATAACAATTGATAAGTGTCTTCGTCACCACTGCCTTAGTGGAGAAACAACGATGTACAGTGAGCTTTATTAGGACTGCTGTTACATAAGAGAAAAGTTATTCATCATAGACTTCTTTTGTCAGATCAGATATTTACTAAAGGTATATTAACTGTATATGAAATGATATTTGTAATTATAAAAAATTCAGAGTGAATGTATATATAGTTTATATATATATATATATTTTATATATATTATATGTTATATAAACATAATATATAAAATTGTTCCTTTCACTATTCCAAGATGGGGTATCGTAAAAGAAAAACTCCAAGGATGATCGTAAAATTAAAAACAAGACAATCAGGCACTAATAGATTTATACTTCAGTTGATATATGATCTAAAACCTACTTTAAAAAGATCATTGGTAAGATACTTTTATTCTGAACCCTACACTAACAACTGACTGGTTTTCTAGGGTATTGATTTTCTGAACCCTGAAAACACAAACTGACAGACGCACACACAAACATGTATGCCATTCCGACGACATTTCTCCATTTGTATCATCGGGTTTGAATTACATTTATTCCTTAACACAATTTTCCATGCAATTACTTTCCAAATGGAGTAAGAGACTCCTCTTATTTAGTGTATGTTATTGGGTAATTTATTCAAATATGTATTTGTTTTATGTTTTTTCGAAGTTTTTTCAGTACGCTACA
>NC_089760.1:9522500-9530000 GCF_040412425.1 Macrobrachium rosenbergii | reverse complement strand
TATATATAAACCCCGTAGTGGCTATATTTATATAAAAAAATTATTGACGTACGTAACTAGGTGGGCGAACTACGATTTTATCAAAATATTTATTGATAATTATCAATGTTGTGGTGTTTATGTTGGCCTGGATTCCTAATTAAGAATATTTTAAGAACAGAACAGAAAAGAATATTGAATTTAGGCCAAAAGCCAAGCGCTGGGACCTATGAGGTCATTCACCCCTGAAAGTGAAATTGAGAGTAGAGAGTTTTGAAAGGTGTAACAGGAAGCAATTGTTGATAGGGTAGATAGCAAGATGCAAGAAAGAGAATATGAATGGATGGACAGTAATATGAATGAAGGGGGTTGCAAAGAACCTTAAGTAATGCCTACAGTGCACCACGAGAGGTGCATTGACGGTACTTACCCCTTGTACCTTGTATGCTTCATTTTAAAGATAAACCGCATCTTCATTATGCCTGAACTAAATTCTAAGATGAGCCTTCAATTAATGCTCCTATTGAAAGGAATAGGCAACCCAGTTGTCAGAATTATATTTTCTCATTCCGCAAGGATTCATTCAGTTTTGATATCCATGTTACAAATATCTTAAAATTACTTTTCTATTTCATCAAAACAGCAGACACTTTCTTCTATAAATTTCCATTCTTGGCCAGCGGTTCTAGCATGCTGGACATGTCAAGATACCATTCTTAATAAATGCTGTGTAAAATAATGAAGATTAGCTCAAGTTATTGTTGTCGGAAAAAGTTGATCGAGGCTAAAATAGCCATTTTCTGAATAGATATAAACAACAAATCCTTTCTTTAAGTGAATGCATTTTTTCCGTTAAACAATATTTTGTTTTGTTCATCAATTTTATACCTTCTTCGGATATTTCCAATTTAATATATGTTCGCATATAAAAAGTGATCATCTTTGGCCGTATGTTGAAGTGTGGTTGCAAGTGAAAATGATTAGTATATTCGTATGTTAAATGTTCAACGATATAAAGGCTGAGTATTTGGTAGTTTCGTAACGATAACCGTTATATAACAAGGCCGAAAAGTAAAATACAGGATTCCTGGTCACATTCCCGTGTTTCTAAATATTGGTTTGAAGCAAGAAAATGCTTATTTTTAAGTATACAGCGTAAGTAAAGAGGATTTTTCTTATTACAAAAAGTGAAAGATCGAGCAGATGCACATAGATATATACGGCTATAATATATATATATATATATATAGATATATATATATAGATAGATATATATAGATAGATATATATAGATAGATATATATATAGATAGATATATATATATATATATATATATATATATATATATATATATATATATATATATATATATATATATATATATATATATATATATATATATATATATATATATATATATATATATATATATATATATATATATATTATATATATATATATATATATATATATATATATATATATATATATATATATATATATATATATATATATATATATATATATAGATATATATATATATAGATATATATATATATAGATATATATATATATATAGATATATATATATAGAGATATATATATATATATATATATAGAGAGAGAGAGAGAGAGAGAGAGAGAGAGAGAGAGAGAGAGAGAGAGAGAGAGAGAGTATTTCTTAAATAGATTTTGCATATATAAAGAGCAAGGCAATGCACACACGGAGTAAAAGAAAAGGAAAGGCTTTTGTTTACCATCTCTAGATTTATAGCGTTC
Source organism: Macrobrachium rosenbergii (assembly GCF_040412425.1). NCBI lineage: Eukaryota > Metazoa > Arthropoda > Malacostraca > Decapoda > Palaemonidae > Macrobrachium > Macrobrachium rosenbergii. The sequence goes on along the minus strand of NC_089760.1, from coordinate 9,528,242 downwards.
AAGCACCAAAACGTCGGTATCAGGATACAAGCGTTCTATTTACAAAGGACAGGTTACGAGCTCTCTTTTTGCAGATTTTTATCACAAGGAAAACCATGTAAAAAAAAAAAAAAGTTTACGAGTAGCCAGACAGCCTTAGCAAGAGTCGCTGATAGTTCACTACTAACACCAGTATGAATATCAGCTTGAAGTTCAAACTACAAATAATTTTACTACTTCAGTTTTCCCAAGTGTTGTCAGTAAGAAATTTTGTAATGCCGAGTTAAAATTTTGCTTCAAACAATTGTTGGTAATTTAATTGCTTATATAGCTTAATCTTAGAAAACTCTCCTAAAGAACACTGAATGTATTATTCATGTTCTTATTACATTTTCACATGCAATAAAGAAAATGTTATTAAGAATAGATGTTCAGCCTCATAACACTAGATTTGGTAGATTGTCTGGACATCTTAACAAAAAAAAGTCCACTTGGTTTCATTAGAAAAAATCTCAGAATGAATTGAAAAGATGTGCTATTGGAAGTGGATAATAGGCTGGAACATATAAAATTTAGGCCAAAGGCCAAGCGCTGGAACCTATAAGGTCATCCAGCGCTGAAAATGATGTTGAATCAATTGTCAGGAGAGGGCGGAAAGTACGATGGAAGAAAGAGAATATAAATAGAGGCACAGTAAAAGGAAGGGAAGGTGTTCCAGCTAACACTGAATGCATGTTCTTATTACAACATGCAATAAAGGGTGTTGCTAAGATCCATAATAAGTTTTGTTAGTAATGCCACTTGGTTTCATTAGAAAAATCTCAGTGCACCGTGGGAGGTGCATTAATGGCACTACCCCATAGGGGGATGGATACTAGGTGAATAAGAGAAATGAAGGTCGAATTAGATAGTACTGTACTGCGATCAGTAGCAGTGTGGTATACAAAAATGCCTTGCTAAATTTTTTTGTTTTCCTTTTGGATTATTTCCATCCACCCCTCTGCAAAGTATTTTCGCACCTACATACATGTTTCCTAGGAACCATCCATTATCTAAAATGTTTACTGTACCACATTAAACAGTTTCTAAAACTTATTCCCATAATTGCAATCTACACCCACACTATTGAAGGTCTAAGGAAACCGTACCCTCGCAAAGTGATGGACGTGTTTAAGACTGTGAATAATCCACTGAGGTAAAGAAACCCCTTCTAATGCTATGTTCTACAAGTGCATGAATTACTTTTAGTGCGGGGAACGAGTCAGATGGTACCACAAGGTCAGCATTACCAAGCTATTGTGTGTCCGTACCTAACATCAAGACCCTATTCTCCGAGGGGTTTACCTCCACCAAGAGATTGACGGTTGGATACTAATAGCCATTTTTTTCAATTGTTTTGAGTTTCTTGGTGATCATTACAAAGATTAACATTGTCAAATCAACCATAGTTGTTGCATAAGTTACTCTTCTGATCAACTTGTGGTTTAAAAATATTAGAATGGAATAACCTCTGATGTCCGAATGCCCCCAACCCGGTGTCCTAAGTTTCCACATCAACAGCACCTGAGGTCTGTGTTCACGCTCCCAGCCTTATTTTTTTGTTTTTGTTTTTATTGAGTAAAGTTATTTCTTAAGAAAACGCGAGATTCTTCTCAACGTCAAGAGTTATATTTCTTGTTGTCTTGTCAATGGTAATTCTATTACAGTTTTGCTCTCTTGCCAGTGGTAAACCTTAAAAATACATACTGACTAATTATACAAAAGTAAAAGCATTTGCAACATATCTTCATGAACCAGCAATTTGTCCACCTTTGGTTGTTCATTTGTTGCTGAGAAATGCTTATTCTCTTCTGAAATATGTGACGCACTGGTATGCTTATTTATATTTATGGGCGAATAGAAATTTACGGGATTTGTTAGGTTCAGTTGTGTCAGAATTTTTTCTACAAGCATTTTGAATGTAAACTATGAAAATAGTAAAGAAGTCATTAAATAAAGGTTAGCAATATAGCTAAAGCTCTAAGCTAGGCAAAGGGGTTATTCCAGCTAGAGGAAACTTTAGATAAAATTTTCCTTTATGGATAACTTCAACTCTTGATGAATATTCCTTTGGATGTAAGGATTTTTAATCGGCAAGTGTACCCCAGAAGCGTGAAAACTGTTAAATTATATATATATATATATATATATATATATATATATATATATATATATATATATATATATATATATATATATATATGTATATAAACTACTTGTACTTAAGTTATGGAATGTTTAGGTGAAATTCCAAATCACATCATATTTTATTTTTAAAAAATCAGAATGGTCTTCCCTTAATAAAAACATATCACCGTTCCCTTTCCAGATATCTAGTGCCAGCCATCGGCCCTACTGGGATCCGGACACTGTCAAATCAACACAGAATAATTGCCCACGCCTCGGGAGCATTTCTTCCGACGGTTGTTTACTTAACATATCCAACGAAGCGAAGACTGTCGTCAAGGGCTCGAAATGGGAGGAAGAAGTAAAGGAAGACTGAGGAAGAAAGGAGTCCCAGTGAGATTTCTCCTCCCCCTAAATTGAAAACTGAAGAGTTGTTTTCCCTACTGTGTCTGCTGCCAGGTGTCATGAAGTCTTGTACAGTAACGCTATCTACGTTTGTCAGAGATTATGTCAGCTTATTTGTAACATATTCATTTATACTTTTAGAAATATGTTGACGACTGCTCTTGTTAAGATTATTACAAGCTATATAAATAAAGGACTAGAGTTAATACCAAACTTTTAAAATATGCCTTAATTCATGCTTTATCATGAGTCTTGTACAGTTGTCAGAGGTTATATCAGCTTATTTGTAACATATTCATTTATACTTTTAGAAATATATTGACGACTGCTCTTGTTAGGATTATTACAAGCTATAAATAAAGGACTATAGCTAATACCAAACTTTTAAAATATGCCTCAATTCATGCTTTAATGTAGTGTATTAATTAGTAAACTGATTATTGATGGACTCAGGGCCACAAAATCTTAGACCTCTTAAATGCGCAGAGGGAAATAAACGTAATTATATATTTTTGGTCTGGCTTGAACTGAAATATATAAGTTATTGATATGGTATGGATTTGGAAACTGAATTGTGTTTGGCTGTGTAATGGTAATAATATATAAAAAGGAATAAATATTAGTTTCTTTTTTCAAGTGCAATTTTGTAGAATGAGAACCAAGAATTGATGTCGGAAATAGAACGATAGAAGCTAAAAAATTTCTTTCAAGTAAGACATTATCCACATACTTTAATTACCCTTCCTGAGACCCACATATTGAGATCCATGGGAAAACGGATGACATATAACCACTGCAAACACTATTTGAAACTACATTTATATTTTTCTATGAGTAAATCATTTCAATAATAGCATTCTTGATAACGGTAACTCCTAGGAATCTAAGATAACAGCCAGGAAATACCATAACTGGAATTATTCAGTAAATAATAAATCTTACTAACTGGTGCGAGGTTAGTAAATAATGAAGCAACATCAGAGGTAACTAATCTGAGGTTTTTAATGTTATGTTCAATATGAAGATTTTATAAAGACAAAGGTTAACTAATAAAAGTAAGGAATCAAATATTCTGGAAATGAATGGACTGTATTAGTGTTACTGATCACACCATCTTACCACTGTGTCCACAACATTCGAATTTAGTAATGTCTTTAAGGTCGTGAAACGTGTATGCAAAACAAGGATGCAAAAATTTTAACATTCACAGATTCTTTGCAGCAATGGTCAAGATATTATCTGTAGCCTGGGGGCCACTATCACTTCGGAATTAAAAATATAAATGTTGAACAAAATTGCCGGGTCATTTAATGTTTATGAATTTTTATTCAACTTTCCTTAGATAAGTGTTATATGTATGCTCCAAAGGTCCATTATGAGACCCTTTTAAAAAGACATCATACGAAACATTAAACTGTCATATTCTAAACGCAAAACACGGATAGACCTGAAGTGGATAATTATTTTTATAGTCTCAAACATAATCATCAAACAGAGAGGGTTATTTGTTAAATACATAGGAAGGATTATAGTCTCAGAAGTATTGCAACGAGCCAAATTATCAGTACCAGAAAATAAAGATAAGTAGCACAGAGAAGAAAATTTTGAAAATGTCAAAAAATTTCAATAATAACGAAATTAATTTGTGCTAATCGTCCTCCATTTTCGTTCAATCTTGAGCGAAGAGAATGATTTTATGAAATTTATGCTGTTAAACCTAGTGACAAAGAGTTAGAACAAACCAAAGAAGCCTCCCTTTTTCAAAAAGAAAATTAAGACATAAAACTGAGCCTCTCTTTTCATCCACTGGAGAGCAAATATTGTTGTCTAAAAGTTTCTAACGGCGGTAACTTAAAAAGAGTTCCAAAACAATGAACAATAATCAACGGTCGTTCTTTTCGAAAGTCGGAGGAGAGCTGTTGTTTAATAAAATATGGTTGTCTTTTCCAAGAACAGCTATTAGTCTTAACTGAAATTTCCTCTGGAAAATCTCCTATTGATCTGAAAATTTCCACAAAACAAGATATGCAGAATGCGTAAGTATAATTGGTTTACTTTTTTATCTATTTACGAAACTAAGACAAAATTATTCTCTCTCTCTCTCTCTCTCTCTCTCTCTCTCTCTCTCTCTCTCTCTCTCTCTCTCTCTCTCTCTCTCTCTCTCTCTCTCTCAGTAAATAAATAGGTTAGAACTGTTGATTTACCCCAGTAACTATATAAATTTCCCATATATACATATACTGTATATATATATATATATATATATATATATATATATATATATATATATATATATATATATATATATATATATATATATATATATATATATATATATATATATATATGTATATGTGTATACTATATGTTGTGTGTATACTATGTGTTAGTGTGTGTGAGCATGTCAGGTATCACGAGAAAATGAAGAAAAGTACAGTGAACGTTACTTTAAAGAAAGAACGCAAGATCTGCTTACGATATGAGAAATGTGATGAAGAGCCATGGGCGGTCCTTGGGCAAAATCCCTAAATCCTTTACATCTTGCAGCATCTGAGAGAGAATGCTCACCCGAGACGACCTTGCCCGCCCTTTGATGCTCCCAGGTTATTGGCACACCTGGTTCATCAGAATCTGTCCGCATTTGCAGCGATACTTTCTTGTTTCTTAATTTTCCTTCATTTTGTGAATACGACGAGAAGGTATCGTGTAAGGTAATTCTGATTATTTATATATTTATTCATTTATTTACAAACTGCCGTTAAAAAATACATGTTGATGAGGATAGTGTTTTATGAATTCAATTCTGCCATTGGCCATACTTTTGTGAATAAGATGAGAAGGTATCGTGTAAGGCAATTTTAATTGTTTATATATTTATTCATTTATTTACAAACTGCCCTTAACATATATATGTTGATAAGGATAATGTTTTATGAATTCAATTCTGCCATTGGCCATACTTTTGTGAATAAGATGAGTAGGTATCGTGTAAGGCAATTTTAGTTGTTTATATATTTATTCATTTATTTACAAACTGCCCTTAAAAAATACATGTTGATAAGGATATTGTTTTATGAATTCAATTCAGCCATTGGCCATACCACCTTGAAAACACTTTTTCCGCCTGAATATTAGATATATCACTCCTAAGAGAGCTCTAAACCAGGGCGTCATAAAAGATATTTAGATCAC
>NC_089760.1:9500000-9517500 GCF_040412425.1 Macrobrachium rosenbergii | reverse complement strand
GTAACATTTCATAGATTTCAATACAGTGTTGTCAAAAAAAAAGATTACTGTTTTCATATACAAATAGCTTATATGCATTACTGATTGGGCTATTGTTCACATTTGTAGGGTTGCTCCCTTCATTTCATTCCAAGGGAGGAGGGACTTTATTATTCATGTAACAAACTAATTTCTGCTGGTACACTGAATATATATACCCTGCGCTCAAATACACTGTGTTTGTTTGTCCGGTTATTTTGTTGTCAGTTGAGGTTTATCTACCTTTTCCTGTGTGAGGAAGGAACGATTAAATTAACAGATTAAATTATTACATAAGTATATATATATATATATATATATACATATATTATATATATATATATATATATATATATATATATATATATATATATATATAATTTATTTATATATGTATATATATATATATATATATATATATATATATATATATATATATATATATATATATATATATATATATATATATATATATATATATATATATATATATATATATATATATATATATATATATATATATAATGTGTATACATATACAACACACACACACACACATATATATATATATATATATATATATATATATATATATATATATATATATATATATATATATATATATATATATAAAGATTAAAGATTATGCTGTTCACTTTTTACCAGATAACTGTAATAACCACAGTGCTATCTTAACTCCTCAATTTATGCCCACTTTTTTTAGATATGCGTCCGTAGCAAGATTCAAACTCGCATATGTGTGTGTGTGTGTATGTTTACGTCTGGGACCATCTGTAGTGTCTCCTTAAAATATATGGATTTAATCTTAATCTTCATTAATGAATACATTACATGTATTCTATAAGTCAACATTTAGTAAGATCTATATATATATGGATTCACTAATATGATATTCTATTTGCAACAGTAAATTAGGTAAATCTACACAGTTGAGCATATGTATAACAACAATAATTAATTTTAAACTTTCACTCAAATATGTTTCATGCCATATAGTTAGTCTAATAAATGCAAGAGTGTGTTAATGTTACAGAGCGTACCTGCTGGACTGGTCCATACTCTCATAATGAGGAAGAATCACGTCTTACCTCACCTTCCCTTTTGCTGAAGAAAGTTAAGTATACCTTAGTTTAACCAGGTCACTGAGCTGATTAACAGCTCTCCTAGGGCTGGCCCAAAGGATTAGACTTATTTTACGAGACTAAGAACCAATTGGTTACCTAGCAATGGGACCTACAGCTTATTGTGGAATCCGAACCACATTATACCGAGAAATGAATTTCTATCACCAGAAATAAATTCCTCTAATTCTTCATTGGCCGGCCGGAGAATCGAACGCTGGCCTAGGAGAGTGGTAGCCGAGTGACGATGTCGACCCATCCAGTGAGGAACTTTCTTTTGCTGAAATTAGGTATTGCATATAGAACATCGTATGATTTCTATCTTATCATCATCTTTATTCATCTCATGTCGGGGCTTATTGCCATTGCAGCATCCCCTGTAAACAAAACTGAAGATTGTTCGTGGCTTCCTTTCATCCCCCCCAGCTGCACCCACTTTATGGCCTTTTATTTGACCTCCTTTCCGGATTCTCTTCCCCAGCCTTGCTTTCCAACCTCTCCAGCTATTAATCCTTAGTACAGCTTTGGGCATTTCTCTCAGTTCCACTTTCACATCCCTGTACTTCATCTTTATTTTCTGGATTTCTTTATCTTGCTGTCCAAAGTCTTTGACTCTATTTTTCCACTGTCTTAATCGCTGAACTGCAGAGTGACCCAGTGCTTGGTTTAACAACCTCAATTTCATAAAACCAATCCATCTTCCTTCATCTCCAGTTGTGATGCACAACAGTCGATTAATCACCATGTTTATACCTCACTTATACTCATTTCAGTCTTTCCTTGAATTTGAGTGATCCAGCTTAACTGGAATGCCAGCAAATAGTTTTAGCTTTTTGTTAGAGAGAGAGAGAGAGAGAGAGAGAGAGAGAGAGAGAGAGAGAGAGAGAGAGAGAGAGAGAACACTGATGTATGTTTGGTCTTTGCTGTATTGCGAAATGGACGCTATTGCTTACTTTATTCATACCAGTGAATTTTCCCTATCATGAATGTATTCCATTTCATCCTCAAAACGATTATGCTTAACGCATGTATAACCGATGTGAATGTTGTCGTCTCCTTTTAATATAAAAGGAAACGATGGCACTTACCGGTATTGTTACTGAATGAATCGATGAATTCTGTATTCAGCATGTTTTGATGCATCTAAATAGATATACACACTTATTCATATCAGTATTATATTTAGAGTATACTTTATAATTATATTCATAGACTGAAGTAAACCGGGTGGTTTTCGATCTTTCCAGTATATATTTTCCTGTACTGCATCTTTATTTAAAACGAATCTGGTATAATAATAATAATAATAATAATAATAATAATAATAATAATAATAATAAAGGAGACCTTCTCTGAGGACAGTAGCATTTAATAATGAATTCCTTCTCTGAGGGCAGTAGCATTTAATTGGCATAGTTTCTTTATTCGTCTTACAATCTTCTTTAACATCAGCATGTAGCTGGTATATCAAGTTTCCTAAGGACATATAAAGGATTCTGTTGTCTTAGGTTATTTCCTCTTAAGTGTCGACACGAGCTCTGGCGATTATCTAGGAGAGTACAATAAGTGAATAAATTGAGATACATGTACAGGTATATATATTGATGGGTCGGTTAGTGGGCTGAATTTTAATTGGTCGTGGGTTGATGACGAAATCTGTCCCGGAGGCGTTGTGAGCTTCTAGGCCTAACCTGTATTGCTGGTTGGAGGTGGGTATTGGCTCGAGTACCCACTGGTGTGGTTGGTATTATAGGTCGCCCAGGTGACATGCCGTCGACATCCTGTGCTCGCTATCTCTCTCTCTCTCTCCACCACAATCATAAGGTAAAATATAAGAAATTAGTCGGCACCAAACACGGGCATGAGAGAGAAAGAGAGAGAGACCCGGATGCGGACGGCATGTCACCTGGGCGCCCTATAATACCAACCACAGCAGTCGGGGGTACCCGAGCCAATACCCACCTCCAGCTAGCAACAACGGCAAGGCTTAGAAGATCACAGTACCGCCCCCGGGATAGATTTCGTCATCAACCAAAGACAAGTCAAAATTCAGCCCACTGCCCCACCCACCAATGGTAAAATCCCGCCTGCTGAACTGTATATATCTTTGATTTATGTATCGCAATTCATTCTCTTTTGTACCCTCTTAGATGACCGCCAGAGCGCGTGTCGACGCGTAAGAGGAAATAAACCTGAGACAACAGAAAATCTTTATATGTCCTTAGGAAACTTAATATACCAGGTTACATGCTAATAAAAATATGATTGTAAGACGAATACAGTAGACTCTATACAAATTAAATACCGTGGAAACAGCTATAATAATAATAATAATAATAATAATAATAATAATAATAATAATAATAATAATAATAATAATAAGAAGAAGAAGAAGAAGAAGAAGAAGAAGAAGAAGAAGAAGAAGAAGAAGAAGAAGAAATAAACTATTTCTTACATTTCTCAGTGAAAACTTGAAATCCTCTGTATTGTCCAAATTCGCAGAGGGATTGTGTAAATAAAATCTAGTTCCCAAAATTATGTTTATATTAACATAATGGACTTTGCTGCTCAGTTCTTGCAGAACAGATACTAAATAGTTAACAAAAACATTTTATACCTTCCCGTATTGCAATAGAACTATTTGCTAGAGTAGAAATTATAAAACCATTTACTGTGGTAATTTATAACCAACCGAAGATATCAGGATGTCCTTATTTTGTAAATAAACGATATTTGCATCAACATAACTTTCTCTAGCGTTTGAAATTAACCCTTCGTTACCTAAAATGAGGTAGGCTTGTTGGTCACAAAAATAAGTAAATAAGTAAACAAAAATACACATTATTTAACAAAAATAGCCCATTAATCACTGCATTTGAATTATTTGGGCACAACTAATTTCAGCGCAATTGCAAACACATGAGAATTAGACTTCAAATAATGTCAGTAAGATCATGGATATAAGAAAAAAAAATCTTCGCTACATGAAGCAGTTTTAATAAGGCAATATTTTAAATAAGAAACATAAAGCAAACTTTAAACTTTCTGATAGATGCGCAGTTTCGTTCCTTAATCCTTTAGTAACTAAAATTCCATCGGTCTTTGATAACGAGTAATATCAGTAATTTTATACTCTTTTTATGGTATTTTATCCAAGCAAATATTCCATGTAAGACAAATATTTACATTTTGGTCGTTAATATTTCTTTCATTTCCTTAACTCAAACAAAAATTTTGATACCCTAATTATTTACAATATTAACTCCTGTTATCAAAGCAGTTTAAAAACCGGAAAAATTATTGGATTCGTTTGATTGGTTATTTACCCTCTAATTACTTCAGAAATTTTTGTTTTTCAAAGTTGGAAATCATTCTAATGCTCAGTAACGTAGTTATCTATGTGTTTATCACGGTAACAACCATTTACTAACAAGTAAAAAGCTGTGTATAATAATAATAATAATAATAATAATAATAATAATAATAATAATAATAATAATAACAGTATCTGTTATTATCATTATGGATTTTCTCTTACGTTTCGACAGGAGTTCTAGCGGCCATCTACTGAGAATGAATTGAGGTATATGTGATCTTCTAGGCCTATAATATATAGTCGGTATTGTTGGCTGGGGTACTCCCTATTGGCGTGACTGGTGTTGTAGACCATTCAGATGTTTGGCGCAGGGTTACGTGCCGCCTGATGGAGAGAAATTCAGTTTCTGTCACTGTGTTAAAGCTGGTTTTTTTGCTAGTATGTGAAGTGCGTCAAGAAGCTGCAGGCGTCGGCGGTCTGGTTCTTCGTCTACAATTTTTGTGCTCTTTATAAGCTCTTTATAAGTTCTCTTTTTGGTCTTTCGTTGTGGTTTTGTACATAATGGTTGGAGATGGCTCCTTCTTGAAGGTGGCAAGAAAGATGTTTAGAGAGTTTGGTGTAAGTCATCCTGATATATGAGTGGTGGCGTCCTTCCACTGGTCATGTAAATTTGTAGATAGCACTACTTCGCTTCAAAGACGTTTCTGGGGGCGCCGGGTTGTTCTTGAACAGTAGTTGGCTAATTTTCACGTTCTCATAATTAACCACAAGGATAATCTTTTATCCTTCTACAGTAGAGGAGACATTTTCATTAAAATTTTTCTCGATGCCTCCTCATCCTCTCCGTATTTTTGATGCATAAAATTTTTATATTAGCTTTATGGCCATGCTTTGGTTGTTATTGGGTTCCATCACATTTTCATAGTGCCAGTTATTCATTGAAACCCAGGTTTGTTGTTCTACCTTAAGACTTGAGACATTTTTAATTATGAGCACTTGCGTGGATTTTTCAATTTCCTCTGTGGTTTCTCTCCGTGTGGACCAGTGTTTGTGAGGGCACGGTGGAGAAAGGCATCCACCATGGGCTTTATGTACTTGTCTGAGCGCTGACTGGATCCATTAATGTAGAGACCTGTGAAAATATAACATACACCAATAACGACCTGTATCCAGAGGTCAATTACAGCCACAATGGTTGGTCGGTTTACTAGGTCTAGGTCGAAAATGGTGCATGTTTGCCTTAAGGAAGTGCAGCACAACAAGGCAGTGCTGAATTAAGGTTAGATACTCCACTGAGTGAGGAAATGCTCCTTTAATAACAGATGAACTATTTCACATCTGGCAGGTGGAATCTCATTATTACTCCTGCAGAATGCTGGGATAACAATCATAGCCTTGCTGGCTTACATGATATGACAGTCAGCAAATGTATAATTATAACTGCAAAGAATTAGAAATGTAAGGGAAGGATGCTTCTTAGGGCTCTGAATGTACATGTTTGTGGTGGAGCATATGAGAAGATATGGATATTATATGACTGTTTATGGTGAGGATGCTAGATGCTTCTGCCCCATGTAAGGCATATATAAAAGGGTACAGTAGGCCTATGCTGGAGCAGGAAGCTCAAAAAGTCTGTCTGGGATGGCTAAGAGGTGTAGAGGTAGGAGAGAGCTTGTGACACTGGGAGACTCTGGGGATGGGTGTCAGAGTACAACTGCATTAGTCTGCGAGCATTGGGGGTAGGACTGGTCCTAGATGGAGAAAATGCGTTGAAAGTCAATGAAAGGTAGTGCTTTTTCAAGTTTGAATCTACAGTATGCCTTGCTGAGTAAGGTGAACAATGAAGTGTGGTTACTCTAGGTAATGAGAATTCAAAGGCAGGTGACACAGAGAGCCTGTTGTGGGTAGATATGATATTCCTGTGGTAAATATGAAGGGAGAACATATTAAAAAGGGGCTGCATTCTTGGAAATGCGTAAGATTACTAAGGATAGAGAAAATTGTGGAAAAAATTTTGTTAGACTATGTAATAGTTCAGAGTATATTTAAAAGCAAGTTAATGGATAATAATAGTGAGAAAAGTTGTTGTTGGATGAATACCTACTCATTCTTTGATAGACAAACATTAAGATGGATGAAACTGCAGCTGGATAAGAAGGGGCAAAAGTATAGCTATAAGGGTAATTAGGACAGTGAGCTTGATAAGGTGGAACTAAGAAGAGCATACCAGAAGGTAAAATTTCATGGAATATAGGCTAGGATTCAAGGTACAGAAATTAAATGAGAATATAGAGTGAACATTTCTAGGATGGAGTTATGGAGTCAGCACAAAGTAGTTGTGGTTATAGGAATTTGGGAAAGAATATAAAAACAGTGAGTGGTGGGATGAGAAAATAAAATACTTACTGAAAGAGAAGACAGAAAAGAGAATTTTAAACGGGATTACAAGAGAATGAATAAGGTGTTCAAGGGGGTCATAGAGAAAAAGGATGCATGTGACAAAAAAGTGTGAAAATGACCCCATGGAATTCATGGGGAATAAGTAGTTCTACAAGGAGGTAATGAGGAGAGGTAGGTTATAGACCAAATTGATCACAGAATACAGTATTCCAAAGGTGAGGCACTGTTGCAAGGGAATTCAGGCCTGGGTCAAAGTAGTGAGCATTTTGAGGGTTTGATAAGTATAGAAGACATGCAGCAATGAATTATCTCAAAGGGGGTTAAGATAACTTTGAGAATGCTTGTGGATGTTACTGTTAAGGATGAAAGGAGTGAGATGCTATGGTGCAGAAATGTAGGTGACACCAGTGGCTTATCGGCGTGTGCATGGCTTGTCTGGATGTGGGAAATGCTCCAGATAAATGGATAAGATGATTAACTGTTCATTTGTACAAAGTGTACGGTGTTAGTGAGGAATGAAGAACTATGGAGGCACAACTTTGCTGAGTATGATGAAGAAAGTGTAGGATTTTGATTGAAGAGGTAAAGCAGATGACAAAATTTCAGAAGTGAAGACAAGTGTGGGTCAGATGAGGAATAAAGGGGAACCATTGTACACGGCATACTTGAACTCAGAGAAACCTTATGATGAAATAGACTGAGATGCAATGTACAGGGCATTGAGGGTGTGAGGTATAGAAGGTAAATTGTTGAGAGAAATAAAATATTTTTAGGGTGGAAGTAAAGCATGTGTTAGAGTTTGTAGAAGGGCTAGTAGCTAGTTTTGTTTAAAAAACAGGCTGAGACCAGCGTGTGTTATTTTTCCATGGCTGTTGATATTTTTATAGTTAAAGTGATGTAAAGAGTCAGAAAAGAACAATCGTTGTCATTATCGAGTTGTTGAGTAAGAAGATAGGTTGTGAATGGAGTGTGGCCTGGTAGATGTTTGCAGAAGATACTTACTGATTGCAGACAGTAAAGAGAAATTACTTAGCTTACTGAAAGAGTTTTGAAATGGTTGCAAGAGGAGAAAATTTATAGTAAACCTGAACAAGATTACGGCTATGAGAGTTAATGAAAACAAGGAGGACAGAGTGGTGAATGTTACCATGGATGGTGAGAGAAGGGAAATGGTAGGTTCATACAAGTATTCGAGAATGTATGAAGGGGTGGATGTTTGATACTAATGAAATACAAAAAGGGGAAGCTATTGATGTGCAATTTTTACTAGTATCTGTGGTATAAGAAAAAAAATAAAGGTGAGAAATTTGAAGATACTCAGTTGTGGTAAAACGGTTAGCACATATAATAAAGAAAGATTTGAGATGGTTTGGCCTCGTTGGAAGAATGGATTAGGATAGCTTAGTGAAAAAGTATACAATAAGGTGTTGGAAGAAAAGAAGATCCAGAATAGGGTTAGATTGATGGTGTGATATCATTACTGGAAAGAAGCGCCTCAGCAGCAAAGCAAGAAAGATTACAAGATAGAGATGAATGCTGCGGTGTGTGAGCATGGTTACTGATGAACCTTCTGTTTTTTGTATGAAGCGTCAAGTGTTGAGGAAGTTTTCTGCACGCTTAGCTCATCCACAATTCAGCTGTGGAATTGCGAATGTGGAAGTGAGTGTTTTCTGTTCGCAGCTGGAAGATGTAAGAAGAAAATAAATTTGATAATTACACTGATTTCCTTTCCTTTTTACAGGTTATCATATGAACCATCATTAACTACTTTGTTGGTGTAGTGAGTATCATTACAAAATGAATAATAGGCTGAAATATCACCTAACTAAAAAAAAAAAAAATAGATATTCGAAGGGAGCATACTGGTCTATTTATCTCTGAAACAAATGAAGAACCCGGCAGGGTATTATGAACGATTATGGCTTCGAGTAAAAAAGAGACGAGCCTCTTCTCTTCCCAGTTTCTCGGATAATAATGGGGTTTTTGAGGCTAAAAGAAGACAAGGAGTTACGTCTTGAGGGAGGGGTCCTGTAGGATATTAGATGGAAGCAGCGGAACGCTCAAGAGAATTATCCCTATTTTAGGTTTGGTGCAGGCTTCCTCTCTGCGGAATGACGGAAATTTTCTTCTTTCAGCCAAGTTACAAACTGTAATTGATTTAGCTGTCGTTCTTGTAAGTTCCCCAAATATTTCTTCAGTCGATCCGGTAATGTGTAAAAGTAATGAGATAAAGAAGCACGTTATCTTAATGATGAATCTAGATTGCATTTTTAGATTGCATTACAGGAAGATGAAAACTAAGAAATTATGTCAAGTGAAGATTACCAGCAACTGGTATATTTGGTAACTCTGTAGATCAGTAGTTATCACTGATTTATTCATATTGATAACTGTCGTATAAACTTGAGCATACGTTACAAAATTGTTGAATCGATGATGATTATTATCTTTCATTGTTTAAGAAAACTTATCACTGGAGTAAACAGTGACAGCGAATATGTTGAATTGTGGAAGAAACTGAGTGCAGTCAATATTCTAGTAATGATAATAATTTTCCATTCATACTTAAAGTCTTTGTTGTTCAAAGGGGAAACTAGCAATGGCTCTAGATAATAATAATAATAATAATAATAATAATAATAATAATAATAATAATAATAATAATAATAATAATAATAATAATAATAATAATAATTGTTGGAAAGATAGAACCCTCTGACTCAAGCATATCAGAATTAATTAGTAGGTGTATATACATATATATATATATATATATATATATATATATATATATATATATATATATATATATATATATATATATATATATATATATATATATATATATATATATATATATATATATATATATATATATATATATATATATATATATATATATATATATATATATACATATAGAACACACACACATATATATACATATATTTGTTGGAACTAAAGAACACATGAGAATGTGTTTCACATAAATTACTAACTCACTTCAGGACCGAACCCTAGTCTCTAAAACTGAAAGGCCTGGCCTCTCATTTGAGAGAATGGGGTTGATCCTGATATGAGTCAGAAAATATTATATTATATATACACACATATATATATATATATATATATATATATATATATATATACACACATTTACTAACAGGACCTCACTCAAACTGGATGGTATCTAATGGAGATATTTATTAAAAAATGAGGTCCTGTTAGTAAATGTAGTAATTCAAAACAATTGTGTTTGTTATAATTTATTAAAAAAATAGGTCCTGTTAGTAAATATATTATGTATATATATATATATATATATATATATATATATATATATATTTATATATATATATACATATACATATACATATATATTAAAGAATGTGTAATCATTTACATAAAAACTTATTCAATTTCCATTAAAAGAAAAACATTTCTTTTTAATAAGCTTGCATTTTGCGCTCTAATTAGCTTGTCCCTAGATGCCTTTCGAAACGGCGGAAGATATCAAAGGAAGGAAAAGTGTGTCTGAGTGTACTTTCAAGTCAAGGACAATTTTGAGAGACCAACATCACCTTAATTAAAGAGAAATGTAAACAATTTAGTTAACAGCTTAAAATTTTATTTTGTTTGCCTTTGTCCACAGGAAAACAATATTAATGCTGTACAACAACAATGCTGAAATAGCTCTTATTTTTTAGGCATTTAGATTATTTACAATGAAAAAGCAACGTTTTCTTGTATTGGTAATTTTATTTTTCACATAAAATGGCGAATATGTTCTACAGAGCCAAGATTTTTATTATTTGTTACTTTTCATGTCATTTTAGGACAGTGAATGAAATCTGGTATTTTTGTTTATGATTTTCTACCGAAGTTAAAGGTCAACAACTCTGCTCTTTTAAGGAACAGAATTCATATTTATGATATATACTAAAACTGAAATAATTTTACGAAAAGTAATTTTCACGTTATCATCAACCATTTACAAACAGCGGTAAACCTACAACACATTACCTCTCCACTAACAAAAATGTTGGATTAAAAATAAAATGCTAGCACGCCTGCCTTAGACTTTTATTCCATTCGATGTTATACATATATATCATACTATCCTAGTTGCCAAAAGATTATATGCCTCGGCTCCATATAACAATAATTCACATAATGAATGAAAACCTAATAAGAATCGATGGAACTCCTTACGAAGTTTTGCTATCAACCTACCGATGACACAATTTTGAGAGAAATAAAATTAGCTCACCTTTTCCTCCGTAAGAAAGGATTCATTTTCCTCGTCTTCCTTTGCCGAAGGAAAAAAAAAAAAAACACACGAAGAAGCTATACAATCGACCCATACCTCTGCTATTAATTTTTTGAAAGCCCATTGCTACCCATAACTTCTTTGGGTCACATGACACTGTATAGGATTAAAGTTTTCGCAATCGAGATAAAAGGTCTCGGAGAAAATCGTGCCGGATAATATACAAACCAATCCAGTGAGTGTAAGGGTCGGACGAAATCGATAAAGTTCAGCCGTTTCGGGATAGAAAGAGGTATCGTGGATGTCTCGAATCATTAGATCAAACAAAATGTTTAGGAAGAACAAAGAAGATTAAGAGATGAAGGAACTCGATATGAGCGGTATAACTATAAGGGTTCGAACATTATCATTGCCGGGCCTTATTTGTTGGTTTCTTATCCACGGTGGTGCCCTCTCCTAATTTCGATAATGGAACCGGGCTTAATTTCAAAGAAACGTTGAGGAACAAAAGATAAATCGTTATTATGTTTTAGGTGATTACTAAGCTTTGTCGTGTGATAGACTTACCGGGAGAATATTACATCATATAATTTATAAGGTTATCTGAATGCTTCCCAACCTAAAAGAGACTATTTAATTCTCCTGGAAAGTCAAAAATAATATGCAAAATTTTCTCTAATAAGTAAAATCTCTTCCATACACATACACACCAGTAAGTAAAGGGCAAGATGGGATGCAAGTTACTACATTCGTATGATATTTGCCCAGAAAACTGGAAGGTTAGCACCATTTGAAACCTCTTCCAACAAGGTAAAACAAGATACATGCATGCACACACACATACATATTTATATATATACTGTATATATATATATATATATATATATATATATATATATATATATATATATATATATATATATATATATATATATATATATATATATATATATACACAGAGATATTGACAGACAAATGACAGAATCTTTAAGGAAAGTGAGTGGCTAAAGCTGTGCATAAGAAGAAGAATTTTGAAAATTACAGTTATTAATAAGTTACATGAGTTTAATACACTTAATGTATGTAAAATATTGATAACTATGAAAACAAATAAGATTAAGCCAATATGAACTGAATTTTTCTGACTGTAAAATGTACAATAATCAGAAAATTATACGTTCATACATACACACACATATATATGTGTATATATATATATATTTTTAGATGCATATATATATTATATATATAAACATTTATATCATATATATATTATATATGTAAACACATACATATTTATACAAGTATACACACACATGTATATATATTTATACATGGATACATATATATATATATATATATATATATATATATATGCGTGTGCATGTGTATGAATACATACAAATAATCTGTATTCAAGCATAAAAAAAACGCTCTCAATACTGCTTTAGTGTCATAATAGAAAGAGGAGTTTTCGGTATCTAAGAAGACCAAAGCGGGCAAAGTTAAGCTTTAGAAAAACCGAATCCAAAAATGACAAAGGGGAAAACTCGACAGAAAGTGAAGGGAAAAACCTACCGATATATCCACTGAAAGACGGGCAAAAAATGTGATTGAACTCCCTGATTTTTTAGTGAAGATATGACTTTCTCCTGTTCCAAAACTTTCTTTCCTTACTTTCTTCTCATTTTTTTTTTCGTGAAAAGGATCTCATACATTGCCTATATTTCCCGGAGAATAAAAAGAAATAACATAAAAATAGCAGTAATGGTGCGGCCCGACTGCTGTGATTTCAAGTAATAGAACACCACTTGACCTTCGCACATTGTTCTTAATTTAAGGACAAAATATAGAAAAATAAAACAAAGGCAATGACATATGTCAGAAATATAGAATATTGTGTTTGCTTAATTCAGTAAAACTGTGGATATGTCAAACTAGCAGTGAGAAGAAGAAGAAGAAGAAGAAGAAGAAGAAGAAGAAGAAGAAGAAGAAGAAGAAGAAGAAGAAGAAGAAGAGAGATAACTTCGCCTAGATAAAAATAATAAATCAAAGACATATCTACATTGATTAAGATATAGTACATAATGATGACACAGAGTAAAAAGCCGTGTCTTAGGTAAGAATGCAAGGAACAGTAAGAGGGAAAGAGAGGCACGGGTATGCCTTAAATGGGTCCAGTTTATTTACTTCTCTGTTATGCATCACAGCAAAGACACCTTATGACCTTATAGATGATAGGCTTAGCAGCAACTAACTGCGGACAGAGGTATGCATGAAACAAATAAATACGCTAAGGCAAGTGTTACTTTTCACTTACGTAATACTAATAGAGTAATGATTTTTCCACAACTGAGAACGTTTTAATAACGCTGTTTGATATGGTATGAAACCCTTTACAGGTAATTAATGTGATCTAAAGAAAGCGTTGCAATAACTGAAAATTTTTGATAGTCAAAATAACAAAAATATAAAAAGCATAATGAAATAATTTTCACAAAAAGAAATTTTTTACTAAATATCTCCCTCTGCACTATGAGTTAGCGGCTGGGAATGTCCTTTATTTAAGTCTGGAAGTTAATTTAAATTTTTCTTTATTAATTGTTCTTTGAAAAATGTACAAGAATACTTCGTTATATGAGAATTACAGAGAATGCTAAATGAGGAGAATATAACAAAACAATTTGTCTAAGTGGATTAATTGCCCCTTCATAAAAGACAGATAATAACGAAATAAAAATTGAATGTGTATAATACTGTTTAATATACAAAAGGGGCACTGAGGATTATCTCAAGAAATGAAAAGAGAGAACAAATACAATAATGATGATAAAGAAAAGAGGGTTTAAATAAGGAAGATGTCTTATTATGAGAATTGTTTAATCAAAATGTAATGATTTCAGAGTAGAGAAAATAAATTATGTATGGCGCACGTGAATTAAGGAAGACTTTCGATTAAACCGACAAAGATGTGAAAGACATCCATGAATCGTTTTGAGAAGAAGGAAGTAATTTATTTTGAATTTATTGGATGGTTGGTAATTTCGTGTTTCTATTATCTTACAAAATTCTTGTTTACTAAAGTGTCGCTTCCCTCTTAGGCATAAAAAAAAATATACATCTTTTCGTAAAAATTTTTCGTTTATTTAACGAGGTTTCATGCAGAGAAATATCTATCAACGTGTATTTTTACGCAAGAAAGGACTCAATGAAAACGTTGCTTAGGATATAATAAGGTGGATGAAAATATTATCCTTTAAAAATATTATTCTTCCAGAAATGCCCACACACTCTGTCTTAGCCGTGTTTCAGCTACTTCCTACCATCGCAGTTTGTTTTATTTCCCGATATTTTCTACAATCATTCTGTTTCCTTGAACTTCTGCATATTAAATGACTGAAATCTCCGACGACCTCTCTATCCAACTGATAACTGCAGAACTTTGTTCAACTTTAGCCCTTCTCCCTTCCGTACGAATTAGTAATATACATTAGAGGTCGTTCATAAACTTCTTGCAGTAATAGCAACTTTGTCGAATATTGTGAAAGGGGCAATGTTTATATATATATATATATATATATATATATATATATATATATATATATATATATATATATATATATATATATATATATATATATATATTGCCCTTTAGTATATATATATATATATATATATATATATATATATATATATTATATATGTAGAATGTATATATATATATATATACATATATATATATAATATATATATATATATATATATATATATATATATATATATATATATATATATATATATATATATATATATAAAATCATGAAGCTACAAATGTTGTTTAATATCCAATTCACGCTACCTCGGGAATACCCCCGATGGGGAATTATCACCGAAGGGGTATTAAACAACATTTGTAACTTCATGATTGTATACAAATCACGGTGTGATAAAAAAAAATAAATATATATATATATATATATATATATATATATATATATATAAATTTATATATATATAAAGTTTGAGTGTATGTGTGAAAGTCCCAGAGAAAAAGCAAGCCGACAGGTACGGAAATATCAGTCCTTTAACTTCTGCGTAAAGAATGAATTATGAAGTACAACTTTCCGACATTAACCATTTCGAACTAATGCACGGATGAGTCCAGCAGCTCAACGAACACCCTTTGCAACACTGGTGTTCACCTTTAATGCGTACGTTATCCCTGGCTTCCTAGATAATAAAACCCTTCATTCCAAAAAATTCTTCTTTCTTATCTATGCACCAGTTCCACAGGCCTTCCTCTCCTCCTGTTCAGTACCCTGAATTATGCACTATTTCTGTCAACTCTATCATAATGCATTAATATATCATTTTCCAATGGTTCCCTTTCCTCATATACCGGATACAATTTATGTTTTCTAACTCACACACGGAAAGAACATTAAATGAATGTAAGTGTTTCCGATATAACAAAGACGAAAGTGAAATTAAGTAAAAGACAAGTTATGAAGGTAAACATAAACCAAGGCAATATATCACTGATTTTTAATGTGAATGATGGAAAAATGGAAGAAATTGAACCCTATAGGAATTTGGGAGTAAAGGTCATAGATTCTAATATGATAATTTGGCTAGCTATTTTTAGAGGTAAATCAATTATCTATGGAAGTTTAAGTTCAACATCGCCAAGGAACAGCTGATGCAATGTGCTCACAGGAAGAACTGACTATGCTCTAGTTTCAGAAAATGATACAGCCTTCGTATTGGCGCCAAAATCCTCACTGAAGACTCCTTGAAGACTCTTTCTTCAGCAGTATAACAGGTGTCATTTTTCAATTTCAAGGGTGATTTACATTACAATAGATTCGTACATAATCTATCGTTCCGGTACAAATCACCAATCTCATAAATTGCTACACATTCCCCAAACAGTTTTGGTACTGGAAACCCCAAGGTATCTATGATGTTCTCGATCAAAAGTGATGTTATTTTGAATAATAACTCATGACATTAAAATTTAGCCTTGTCATGAGATACTTGGCATTTGGCTTAATCATTACTCTATGCCTTACCTGACATCTTGAAACCTTATCAATTTAATTAATATTTTCTTCAAGCCTGGAATCCATCATTTGAAAGAAAATTTAGAAAGAGAAACACTACTGGCTTGCAGAAAGCTAGTTAGTGCATTGCATAGCTCAAATGTTATCCTCTTGAACAACGAAGGACTAGATGAGGTTGGAAACACCGCATATTGCTGTGATGTTTCATCGATACGGCAGCTCCTATTAGTAACAAGTAACACTGAAGGTGGTAAAATATTTAATGCTATGTAAAATATAAATAGCATCTTCAGTGCACTGGAGCAGTGAAAGCCTCATAGTAAATTACCTTACTTGCAACCCTATAATGGATACGAATACTCTTATACTTAGTATACATAACAACTAGCGATTTACTATGTAATATTATCGTTTTGTTGGTTCTATATGATCTCTCATTTTTCTATTGACGATATTTGTGTTGATGTTTCCCGACTATGACAGATTTACTCAATGTTGTGGCAAATCCAGCTCAACACTACCAATATCAGCATCCTACGGAAGTTACCATAAACATTCGCTTCAAACTCAGACTTTACCTTTTATAACTGATCTACATAAAACTATTTTCACTAAAATAATAAAGGTATACAATTGGAAGGAATAAGGATTATCTGGTATCTATAAATAAAATCTGCACTCAATAAAATCTCATAAGACATAGCATCAATTCCATCACAAGGAAAGTCTACAAATTGGACACTGTATTCAAAATTCAAAGAAACGTCAACATGAACAAGAACTGCCTTCACCCAGCACAGGTTCAATGCTCAAATCACTGATTGTAAGTACCTGCTCTGTAGTAGCTGGTTCAAGTTTGACAGTCTAGTTACCATTCTGCCATATTTTCATCAAATGCAAATCTAAAAAAAAAAAAAAAAAAAAAATCAGATCCAGTTGAACCTGACAAATTGGATGCGCCACTGAATCAGAAGTTTCTCTCCCCTTGGTTGCATCTATGCTGCTTGCAAATAAATATTCTCTACTCTTTCTATAATTCTCCAGACAAAATGTTTGCTTAAAACCTTTATGTTGCTGCATACAGACCACTGCAGCATCGAGACAGCATATGGGTCAACTTGCTTTGAAAGCCTCACCTGCTAGAGATTCAGTCTTTTGTGAAGAAACACTAATCCTAGTAGCAAAAGGATAATCTGAGGGCTGCCAGAACTATGGGAATATCAAGATCCCATAAGTAATTCTTAAGAAACTTAACCAATGTTATTTAATCAACTTCACAATCACTTCCTAC
>NC_089760.1:9480000-9495000 GCF_040412425.1 Macrobrachium rosenbergii | reverse complement strand
ACTATTTACATGCTTCCATACTATTTGCATGCTTCCCTTCACACAACGCCATTCACCTTTATCTTGTTCGTTCTCTTTTACATCCTTAATATTCAGGCAACTTCCATTTCATCTATCTGTCACTTTCTGCGTCTTCCTCGCCTTATTTCTAATGTACTTGTGAATCTTTTACTATTTTCTGCAATGCATCTCCCTCTCTTCATATGGCCATACCACCTAAAAACAATCATTTTCTCCAACGTTTGAACGTCAGTGAAAAATAGTTACCTACGTAAATTAAGTGAACTGTTGCTAGAAAAGTACTATAAAAACCGAACAATGATATATCCATTTTCCTTAGCAATGCAACAAGAAAATACGTATGCTTGATGACCTATTTGATTCAGTCACCTTAAAACCTTTTTCAGGATTATGCTGCCACACACCTTGTCATTGAATGGCCTCTCCAGCCAGAGAAAATTTCATTTGCTAACACAAATCAAAATCCTCACTCCTACAATATATTTCAGGTATTTTCAATAAAATCTCACAAAATAAGTGCCTAGACCTGCCTGACTGACAATGGGTCACTTTATGTCGCATCTGAAAGGGATGAATGTTTCAGTCATTTTTTTTTCTATATTTCTAAGGGTGGTATGGAGACCGCAGATTGTTATTTTACAAGCCAATAGTTTGTACTAAGATTTCAAGTTATTTTATGATTGGACTAACAAGTCCCAAATTAACAAAATTTAAGTAAAATTGTTGCTGTAAGAGGAGTAATCTTTCGAAATGTTTAGAATTACAAAATTCAGTGAAGTAACAATTACATTGTTACTGAAGAGATTTTTGGAGCTAAAATGTATGCATATAGTGTCCTGAACAAATAGTATTCATATGCCCATAAAATAGAGATTTACCCTTCTAAACCACCCACAACTCCACCTTTTATTTATTTTCAATATTTTTTACTTTCCTAATCGAAATCCTACCATCCTCCACCCCTAGTAGAATTTACAATATTTTTCCACTATAACCCTCACAGACAGTCGACTCCACCACATTTACCTTGATGCACAGTAATATCATTGTCTCTTTACTCATTGATTTGGAAACTTCACTCATCGATAATACCTTATACACCATGGTTATCCATACATTTATCATAACTGTGCATCTTATAGGTTATCCTATTTCTCCTCATGACAATCTTCAATCACATCATTGAGTATATGTGTCTTTAATAATCGCTTCCACAAACACACACACTCTCTCTCTCTCCCTATATATATATATATATATATATATATATATATATATATATATATATATATATATATATATATATATATATATATATATATATATATATATATATATATATATATATATATATATATATATATAATATATATATATATATAGCATGCAGAAGTACCACAGGAAAGAATTCCCAGAATACAAATCCAGACTCTTTACGTCTTTAGTTGAGAAATTTTACATAGATATATATATATATATATATATATATATATATATATATATATATATATATATATATATATATATCAGCCTAGAAATCAACGAAAACGATTGCTCACTTGGCTAACACGATGAGGATAGTTCTATCCCAGCTCTAATAAATGTATCTAAATTAGACAGATATATGCATGTATGAGCGGAAATAGACTGTTATCCTTCTCGCGGTCAGGTCGGCAACGTGACCTCGTTCTGATACTTTGGATGTAAATCCTGCTACGGACTTCGGAATTACTGTTTGAGATCCAGATCTGGCGCCGGGACTCTGGGGGCATCTTAGCTTCAAAACAAAATCTACATGACGCACCGAGTACTTTCAGGAAACTCAGATCCAGCACTCCTGATTCAAACGATCTTTCATGCATTTTTCAGAAGATACTTTATGCCCTTGTTAGAACTGTAATTGCTAATGTATGTAAGGCATTGCAAGCTTTCCAACCACATGTATTTGAAATATCTTCCTAAACTGTATATAGAATTGGTAACCACTCTTCAGGTGTGAGAAAACGCTTCTGACCATATATAGACTTCCTTCTGTTTTGACCTAATGTCAAATGCTACTTTTACACTCGCAAAAGTTCTTGACCTGTCAGAGATTTTGTGTCAATAAATCAGAAAACTTGAACCTGCCTCTTACTCGCCGCCTCGTTGTCACTGCATATTCTTATATTTGGATCTAAGGCTTTGTAGTAATAAGCGTATCCAAAAAGTACGAAGAATTCGAGAAGAGGGCACTGTGGCTATAACAATTACATATGTATCTGGTGGAAAAGTGGTCAGTAGATTCTTTTATTATATATATATATATATATATATATATATATATATATATATATATATATATATATATATATATATATATATATATAATATATATATATATATATATATATAAATAAATATATATATATATATATATATATATATATATATATATATATATATATATATATATATATATATATATATCGTTATATAACGTATAAACATTCAGTAAAAGGAAATTTCCATCTAAGGCGTTGGTTGTACTGAAGATGTTAGGTATATTCTACAATGAACATAATTAAGATAATTCATGTATTGTTGCTTGTTTATTCAAAGGAAACAAGCTCTTACCAAAGAGGTAGTTTATTGTATTTTTTAATACATCGATGTATTTCTCTCTTATATTACTGAACGATTTCGCTTTCCGCTTATAATTCACATTATTTACTTTTATTTCATTCGTTTTGTTCTTATCGAATACTCTAATTTATTAAACATTTACTCTTGCTGCAGTAAATATAAGAAACATCAGTTTATTGTTTTGCTTTACGTCGTTACAAAATAAATAAACACACAAAACGTACCTCACACATTAAATAAAAATGACGGTGAAATTGTTACCGCACCAGCATTATCATGGAACTCCGTTTAGTACGCCGAGCAATTCGTCCTTTATAAGACCTTCTGATGACGCAGAATTCCTTGACACTTGGCTGTTTAGAACAGACCCCGTTTGATCCAGGGCTTAAGCTCGCAAATCACGAACTATTGTTAATGCACATTCCCTGTTCGCCGCATGCCACAAGGTTTACTAGCTATCCGACGCACCTCCGCCGAGGAATACTAATTCGCCTGGTGGAAGGACCGCCTAAGCTTGATCAATTACCTCAAAGTTATTATGTAAGATTTTATCGGAGTTCGTGAGGATGCAAGGAGAGTTTCGGTCCGCTTATGGTTCAAGATATGAAAGGCTCGTTGCGTAAGATTGGATAAAATGGAACACATGTGAGAAAACATTAAAAAAGGGTTATTTTCTTGCAATGAGCGGACGTCAACGGAAGGAGAATTGCAACTTTCTTATATGTCTGAGCCACGAAAGAGAGATACAGTTAAAATACGGGGCAGAAAAAGAAAGGGATCTAACCTTGGAATACAACCAAACTACGCCCGGAAGGAGAGAAGACAACGGGAATAAATCAGGAAAAATAAAAAAAGAAAGACATCCTTCGGTTGACTGCTAAAATATAGAATAATACGGTTTGATCTGATTTGATTTTATGCCATTTACACTATCAAGCAAAGCACTGGGGCATTAAAAACCAAAAGAGGGAGTTTGACTGGTGAGACAGCAAGACACAGAGGTCCAAAAAAATAAAGATGAAGTACAAGGCTCTAAAGGTAAGAACTGAGAGGAAATCTAACAGTCCCAATAAGAGTAAATGGTTAGAGAGGTTGGGCAGCAAGACTAAAGAAAGAAAGCGGGTATAGAGGTAAAGTAAAAAGGTAAAAAGTGGGCGCAGCTATTGGCCGAAGGCACGCGGCAAACACTCCTTAGTAATTCTTAAAGTACACCACGTTAGGTGCTCTGAGAGCACAAACATCATGGGAAAAAGACGGTGAAATAAGCAATGTCTAGTAAAGGACTGAATTCCTCATTGGATGGGTCGGTATAGTTCTCGGCTAGCACAATTTTTATTATACAAGGCAGGCTGGTCCTTGTCTTAAAAAAATAGACCGATCGACTAAAAGTGAATGGAAACTGAATAATAAAAATACTAATAATAACTAGTTATTAATCTTTATTAATCTTAGTTTTATCTTAATCATTTGTATATTTTTCTGACAATCTTCAGTATAATCACTACTGATATTACTAATGTTAACAATTTATGGTAGTGGTTATGATAATAAAACAGTTATGGTAATGTTAATTCCTTTTAGCACTTATGAGTAAATATTCAAAGCAAAATAGAGATAATAAATCCAAAATGTTTTATGATTTAAGTTGATTACGGGTGATAAACGTGGAATTGATACGCTTCAATGCTGGGATTTTTCAGGATATGATATGGTGTGGATTGTAGTTAATACAAAATGAACGAGCTTTTTATGAAATTGCTAGTATTTAATATGTATAGTGGAGAATAACACGTTTGGAATACGTTAGGCTGAGACACCACTTCTATATAACACCACGGAATGCCAACGACTATTTGCAGGTAAGTGTTTTTTGTAGTCTTAGTATTAATATGAAAGTATCTGAGTAAGCACTGTGCGCACGCGCTCCGTTCTTCAGACAATATTTAAGCTAAAATTACATTTTTAGCTTCCTCTTTTCAATACACCCTAAAAAAAAAAAAAAAAACATTCTTATAAAAAAAGTAGAAGTTACTCCTGGTCAGGAATATATATCCCGCACCTGTTATTTTACTTATCAGAAGTGATAAAAGAAGTTATATGAGACATCAGACAAATAAACAAACAAATTACAAAAGGAAAGAGACCAATCAGGGGCAGATGCACTAGGTAGCTATCAGTGAGGTTCTATGGCTCTTCTTCCCACGAATTCCGACGTAAAGGATTGTCAACACTGCCCAAAAAATTTCCAAACTAATCGAAGTGATTTAAACTTTTTAAGAGTTGCATGTATTCCCTCAAGGTGCCACTAAACTTCTGCAGGAAATGGGAGTCACCGAAAGACCCCCATCAAAAGGCGATTAACGGACGGCAGATAAAATTAAGTTATCTAGAACTCCGATGGCACGAATGGGACTCTTTTTCACTAGAACGATAACACCTATTGTCTCCTTCCTAATTTAATTTGGAGTTAATTCCGTACGGAAATGTAACCATATAATGAGGTATTAATGCAACCCGACAATATCACAGTGATTTCCGTAAATATTGGGATATTTTGAGATGTTTGAAATAAAGAATTTAGTAACTATAAGTTATGAACTTTCTGATATTCATCAAGAATTCGAAGGATTTTGTCCTGGACATTTTCATTTTTCTGCCTCCTGGACCTCCACATCTCTATGTATACGTATATTTCATATTTATTATTTATTTTCATACATGTTTACAACCTGAACATGTCTTTACCAAAATTTCTTGTATTCCAAGGGGACATATCTAAATTAAATGGGTTATAATTTCAATGTAAAAGTGATTCAGTTTGAATTTTATTATAAAAAAATAACGGTTCATGTTTGAACCAACTATGTAGGCTTAATATGGGCAATCCCTTATATATAACAGAATTACCCTCATATCTGGAAAGAGCAAATAGTATTTGAGGGCAGTTATTATAGATTGCATTTTATTACATTTTTTTTTATTTGAACATAAGAAGAATACTTAATATGAACAACTCCTCATATGAAATTTAATAATCATCATGATTTTAAAGAGCAGCGAATATTTGAAACCAGATACTGATATTTTCATAATCTGGTTGGACAAAAACTCTAATTGAGACTTAGTTTTCTTCTTTGTGGCTACAACATCCTCTTCCTTCAATGCATTAATTAACTTGCAAACATTGAATGATAATGCTGATATATGGCGAAGTGAAGAGATGGATTTAGATAAGTATTTGGCAGTAAGGGAAGGGCTGCCTCAACAACATCGTAGGTCCAGAGCAAAGCAATGCGCTTGAGCCCTTACCTACCTATTATATTAAATCAATTATATGAAACTTACTGAATGATTGTTAATAAATAAATACAATAATACAGTTAAAAAAGAACATGCTGTATAACTACGGCTGTCCAGCATTAGCTTTCGAACAACATAGCATATTCCTTGAAGGACATATACATATAAAATACATATGAAAATTTAATGGAGTACAGTACAGATACATATATCCTAAAATTTGGGGCCTTACAGCATAAGGTCAAATAAATATTCACACTAACAAGAGATCTTTCATGAATAAAATGGTAGCACAGGCAGCCTAGAATTGTGGGGAGGCAATTGTATTTCCCGTTATGTTCCTGCCTTAATTGGGCCTGCCTTTTATGACGGTATCATTAAATGGAAGATAAGTCACAAAATAAGTGAAAAGGCAAGGTAGCAAGGGTGTGTAGACAAAGACACTTGGCGTGTCAATGGGAGCCGCAGTTTGCGTGAATGAAGGTATTTAGCCAACTTTCCTTAGTGATCCTTAATGCGGATATTGTCCCGAAAGAGTGAAGAATGCCCTGAACTGTTGCCAGGATCTGTATCCGCAATATATGAAGCGAAAGAAGATTTGAAAGGGTGAGATAAATTGAGGCAGTAATAAGGTTACGGTAGATGATTTGATAAATCTGAGTATTTTTTAAATGGTTTGCTTATGCAGAGAGAATGGGGAACGATAGGATGGGTGGAAAAATGGCTAATTCAAAGGAAAGATGAGAAGAGGGTGTAGTATAAGATGGAAAACAGGTGTGGAACAGGCATCTAAATGCAAGGTCTACTTATCAAGGAAGCGCAAGGGCTTCAACACACTGTTTATAAACCTTTTGTGGCAGTATGTGAAGCATTAAAGTGGGAATATGACAGTTTGATATCTATCTATCTATCTATCTATCTATCTATCTATCTATCTATCTATCTATCTATCTATATATATATATATATATATATATATATATATATATATATATATATATATATATATATATATATATATATATATATATATATATATATATATATATATAGTTTTAATCCCAGCAGGTCTGGGTCGTCCAACTCTCGTGTGTGTGTGTGTGTGTGTGTGTGTGTGTGTGTGTGTGTATGCGTAGGCAGCATGTGAATCTGTATATACATGCTAACAGTGATTGTTTCATAGATAAAAAAAAACGCGACAGGTATTGTCATAATTATATCAACAATTAATTGTGTATGAACCGTGGGCGTTACTCTATTTTTTTTTTTGTAGACACGTACATTGTTACAGAAAACAGGTTAATGTTGAGGAAACATCACGTATTGCGTAAATACTGAGAATACATCGGCTTTATGTAAGTTATAATAATTTACTGCACGTCTTAAAAAATAAGTTAAATAATAATCAAAGCCAACACACAAGCTACTAGATTTTTCTTCACTGAAGTATCCTGAAACCTTGATAGCTTCTAGTTTATTATATCCGTGACACGGTAATTGTTAAGAAATATTTTTTGTCTATACTGTACAATTACACTGATTTTGTATCAGTATCCTGTAGGCGTTAAATTTAACTTTGGTAAAAATTTACCTTGCCCCCAAAATATTTAGAAATACAGTAGGTTTATTCCTCTATGTTTCAGTTTGCCGAACTTTACACCTCTCGAACTCACACACACACACACACACACACACACACACACACACTCTCTCTCTCTCTCTCTCTCTCTCTCTCTCTCTCTCTCTCTCTCTCTCTCTCTCTCGTGCCACAGCAGGTAATCCTAGACACAACATGCGAAATGAGTTGTTTTCGTAGGCTTGTTCAAAACATTCATCTCTCTCTCTCTCTCTCTCTCTCTCTCTCTCTCTCTCTCTCTCTCTCTCTCTCTCTCTCTCTCTCTCTCTCTCTCTGTTTTTTTAATCACCAATCAAAATCTTGTTGAAAATATAAAACGTGTGTAATAAATATTGCCAGTTGTTTAATTATCTGGTGAGATCAAAATATTCATAACCTATCATGAATGTTTTTTTTTTATTTAACATCCAATTATAAATGAAAAGTTTCGTTCAGTACTAATTTCTATTTAAATTTCCATGAGTGAAAATAGTCCTATGGAATTCTCAGTTCTCCTTTTGTTCAAACTTTACTACAACACAGTAGAATATTTGTCGAAAATAAATTCTTAGATACAAGAGTACCAGTTTGTTCATAAAACCAAAAGAATATTGAGAACACCACCTTTTAGGTGCTCAAGAGTGGCCATTACCGCCCCTTTCAGTCTCTTGGAATGTTGCATAATCACATTTATTCAACGCTTATCTCTGACGTCAAATTCAAGCCTTTTGTTTTTTCTTCTCTCCACCTAAAAACAAAAAATCAGGTTCTCTCTTTGTCATCCCTCCCCCTTATCATTAGAGGCGTATATACATTGTCCTCCGTCCTAAATACGTGACCTACCATACGTCCGTAGTATTACACCAAACTCCAAAGAGAAATTTATGGGGACGTTCTGTTGTTGGAATCTTTGTACTCTTACGAGATTCAGCACTAAATTAGGGATATAAAAAGGAGGGCTTAAACATGGCGTGGGCTTATCAGCAGTGGGCAAGGTACTCCATTCTTTTAGGTTCTTCCAACGTTGAAAAAAAAAAAAAAATTTTGGTCTGCGGCAAGCATGCATTAACGAATTATAACACAAAGAGGCTTTTTAGAGAATTTGTGAGTTTACCTCTTCTTACAGATTTACAAATATTTGTCAAAATTAATGATACAGGTTTCAAAAGTTTTCCCCTTAAACAAAACCTTACATTCCTTCCTGGAAGTTGAAATAAAATTTTGATTGTTCAACTGCTAAATTCGCTTAATTGATACAATTACTTATGATCATCTCAAACTAATTTTTCAATTGATGCCTAGTAAATACGCACACACACTAAATAAATGCATGAATAAATAATTGAATAAAAAACATTGTATATATATGTATGTATATATATATATATAAAATTTGTCATAATGATTCAGTTCCTATTCAAACGATCTTAATCCTTCCCGTTAATAATATATATATATATATATATATATATATATATATATATATATATATATATATATATATATATATATATATATATATATATATAAATTATTAATATATATAGAATTAATATATATATTGAATATAAATTATTAACGGGAAGGATTAAGATGAAATTATGACAAATTTTCATGGTAATTTGATCATGGATTACGGAGCAAGTTCCTTAATACCATTAGCAGTTAAATGAGGAGACAAATAAACACGAGATAAACAAAGCAAAAAATCTGCTGCTGATGTCGGAAAAATATTTAGATATACAGTAAATTAAAAAAAAAAATCAACCGGAGTTGAAAAGTTATTTATCGTAACCGTATTCTAACAAAGGAAGGAAATAATGGAATGAGGAGGATGGTCATAAAAAAAAAAACTTTATGGTCTTCATTAGTAAGAATAAAAATCAAACCAAAATAAATAAATGAAAAATAAAAGGAAGACGTTCCCAAGACTCGCGAACAACTGGAATTACGTCTTGGGTTTTAATGAATCTACTTCTGGGAATTGCGAGAGAAAAATCTCGACCTCACTTCATTCCTTCTCCTCCCTTTTCTTATACCATTATTATCTTGGAAATAATAGTTCTTCATTATTATTATTATTATTATTATTATTATTATTATTATTATTATTATTTATAAAAAAATCTCATAATAACATGAATTACTGAAATGGTGAAGAAATCCACAATAGTGTAGGTGTAAATATATATTTCCAATATATATTTTCACCTACACCATTGTAGATCTCTTTGTCATTGGTATTATTATTATTATTATTATTATTATTATTATTTATTATTGTCTTTTTTTTGTCTATCACAGTCATCCTATTCGACTGGGTGGTTTTTATAGTGTGGGGTTCCGGATTGCATCCTGCCTCCTGAGGAGTCCATCACTTTTCTCACTATGTGCGCTGTTTCTAGTAGCACAATCTTCTGCATGAGTCCTGGAGCTACTTCGGCATCTAGTTTATCCAGATACCTTTTCAGGGATCTTGGGATCGTGCCTGCTGTTCCTATGACTATAGGTACAATTTCCACTGGCACTTCCCATATCCTTCTTATTTCGATTTTTAGGTCTTGATGTTTACCAATTTTTTCTCTTTCTTTCTCATCTACTCTAGTGTCCCATGGTATTGCGACATCAATGAGTGACACTTTCTTCTTGATTTTGTTAATCAGCGTCACGTCTGGTCTATTGGCACGTATCACCCTATCTATTCTGACACCATAGTCCCAGAGGACCTTTGCCGGATCGTTTTCTATCACTCCCTCAGGTTGGAACTCGTACCACTTATTACTGCAAGCTAGCTGGAGTTTCGTGCACAGGCTCCAGTGGAGGGCTTTTGCTACTGAATCATGCCTCTTTTTGTACTGGTTCTGTGCAAGTGCCGGACATTCGCTTGCTATGTGGTTTATGGTCTCGTCTTTCATATTGCACTTCCTACATATGAGTGAAAAGTTATTTTCATCTATTGTTCTCTGGACATACCTGGTTCTTAGGGTCTGATCTTGTGCCGCTGTTAGCATTACTTCTGCAGCCATTGCCATGTTTCATCGCTGGCCAGTTCTATAGTCTGTCTCATGTATTATTATTATTATTATTATTATTATTATTATTATTATTATTATTATTATTATTATTATTATTATTATCGTAAAACTCTTTTAGAAGAGTGTTGTTGCTGGCAAAGACTTTTTATCAACAATCATATGAATGCATTCTACGTAAATATTTAGATATTTCTGTTACGTTTTCGTAACAAAAGACAGGTTTCAGTGGGGAAAGATATCCTGTTTTTCGGTTAAGAACAAATCCTATTTCAATTAAGATTTTCCAGCATTTCATTTCTGTGCCTGAGATGTGA
This sequence comes from Macrobrachium rosenbergii, assembly GCF_040412425.1. Lineage (NCBI taxonomy): Eukaryota > Metazoa > Arthropoda > Malacostraca > Decapoda > Palaemonidae > Macrobrachium > Macrobrachium rosenbergii. The sequence goes on along the minus strand of NC_089760.1, from coordinate 9,484,093 downwards.
GTTAGTAAATACTACTGGTTTTTTAGAGTAGAACTTGTCATTATCATTTTACTAAGGAGCCTCCGCTTAGGCTTCCCATGTAAAGAAGTTCTCTGAAAATTTGTGCTCTGTGTATCTTTGCAACAGAAATCTTCTTGTTTAAGAAAGACTAAGAAAGTCTGTTACAGTGGATTAAGTATACCTTAGTTTAACCAGACCACTGAGCTGATTAAGAGCTCTCCTAGGGCTGGCCCGAAGGATTAGACTCATTTTACGTGGCTAAGAACCAGTTGGTTACCTAGCAACGGGACCTACAGCTTATTGTGGAATCCGAACCACATTATAGCAAGAAATGAATTTCTGTCACCAGAAATAAATTCCTCTAATTCTTCATTGGCTGGCCGAGACTCGAACTCGGGCCTAGCAGAGTGCTGGCCGAAAACTCTACCGACTAGTCCAACGAGGAACTTTGTTTAATAAAGACTAAGAAAGTCTGTTACAGTAGAAAATAACACTGAACATTAGCCTTTGTTCATTTACATCTCTCTCTCTCTCTCTCTCTCTCTCTCTCTCTCTCTCTCTCTCTCTCTCTCTCTCTCTATCTCTATATATATATATATATATATATATATATATATATATGTGTACATACATATATATATACATTATATATATATATATATATATATATATATATATATATATACATTATATATATAATGTATATTGTATGTATACATATACATACACACACACACACACACATATATATATATACATACACAAAGAGAGAGACACAGAGAGAGAGAGAGAGAGAGAGAGAGAGAGAGAGAGAGAGAAGAGAGAGAGAGAGAGATAAACGATCCATTAGTCTGAACTACAATTTTCCACACTTGGAAACAGATGACCGGAAGTAAAAACTAGGGTGAAATGCGAGGAAAATAATTAAATTTGATTGCGTGAAAGTGTCAGATGCAAAAGGTCTATGCTCGCAATAAAAACAAACGTGGAATAAAATCTCCGTAAAAGAGAAAAAAGAAAAAGAAAAAAAATAAATGCAAACTTGCTTCATTTGATTTTGCTCCTCGAATGCAAAAAAAAAAAATCTGTGTTTTATAACATATAAAATCTGCATTTAATAACAAATGCTAATTATTTGTTAGATGAGCAGAAAACAAATGGCTAGGAAGTCAACTCGGTAAAACTGAGAGACGATACAAGAGCAATGTTCAGATATAAATACACAAAAGAACCTGATGTAGAGACGTGAGTTTTCGGAGACTTTTGCTAACAAAGAAAGAGAATAATAAATAAAAATAGTGAATTTAATAAATATATGTTATTATATTCACTAATAAGGTAAAAAAAAACTGAAGCTAAAAATAAATGAACGCGCTCCCAAGACACGCGGACAAATGGAATTACCTCTTGAGATTTAATGAATGGACTTCTGGGAAATGCTACAGAAAAATTTAGACCTCAACTTCATTAACGTTCTTAGCCCTTTCTTTTATACTGTATATCTTCTCCTCTTCGGATATTCTGTTTCATTATACCATCAGCATCATCCTTATTATTATTATTATTGTTATTATTATTATTATTATTATTATTATTATTATTATTATTATTATTATTATTGTCACTTGCTGTAAATGAGACGTGTTGTTCTTAGTCTTTCAAATTATATGGATGCCCCTTGCACAGAAGTAATAACTGTAATTTATATACAGTATATATATATATATATATATATATATATATATATATATATATATATATATATATATATATGTATGTATGTATGTATGTATATATGTATGTATGTATGTATGTATGTATGTATGTATGTACTCCCGTGGTGCTCAGATCCCTCCTTTCAAATGCCTCTTTCATAATATTTATCCAGCCCATTCAGTGTCTTCCGCTTCTCCTCCCCACCTTACATTTCAGAATTGTAGTCTGGTCCTTAACGCATAACTCAGAAACGTCTCAAGATATTCGGATTCATGTTTTACTACTTTCGAGTATCTCCACATTACTCATCTTATCACTCCAAAAAATAAAAGATAAGTAGAGAAAAACCGTTAATCTCTCTGGCTTCTCTCTCTATTTTTCCAGTCACATTTACCATCTACACTTCCCTTCCACATAGGTGCGTTAGCTTAATAAGTCGTCAATAAATCCTAAACTTTGGGTTTACAGACCCTCCAATATTTGTCCTTATCCTTTCTACGTACCCTAATACCATTCTCGCTTCACCTCTTTCCACAGGTATTATCCGAAATAGTTACATATACTTCCACTAGTCTACTGATTCTGATCTTTCTTGAACTTCCTAACATAGATTATATCATCCTGTTTTCCATTTACTATCACAAACTCACTTTGTCTATATCTACCGTCGACCTCCCATCTCTTACAAGCGCTTTCAAATCCTTTGCAGTTTCTCTTCAATAACTCCAAACAAGTCTATTCTCAGTACACCCCATTCGTTACCCATTTTCTCATCACAAATTTTGGTATCTACATTAATGCCCCTCTCTCTCTCTAACATCTAGTATCACTTAATCCTTGAAGATATGAATCAGCCACTGAGACATTACACTCCCCTCTATGAAACAAAAAAGAAAATGGATCCTTTGATAACTCTAATTTCCTTGATGGATTTGACTTTTAATTTGCTCAAGTCTTTTTGTAGTAAATATACTCGTACAAAACTAAGATTAATAGTTAGCAAAAATACAGTTAAATGCATACCTGAAACTGTCAGATATAAGCCTTATGCTCGAAATAAGAACTTGAGACAAAAATTGTCTAGTGGTATAAAGGAAACAGGTTACAAAATCAATGTTCTGTAGTTGTCAAAGGCATACATAGGATCCCTGTTCTATCGTATCACAGGTTAGAAGCTTTAAAACAACATGATCCCTATTTATCTGCAAGATTCTTCACTTTCCTAATCTTCTTAACTCTTTTGCTTTTCTTTAATCTCAAATTTTCAGTTTCCATGTCTTTCACCAAATGCTTTTTGAACTCTTATAGAACTGGTTTAATGCTTTTTGAACTCTTATAGAACTGGTTTAATTCATTGTTAATCCGTATTTCGAGGTTGGATCTTAAATAAAAATACCAAAAATATTCTAGCCTTTGAATATTTTCAGAAACTTTGAATTTTATGGACAAGCCTACATTATGGAAAAAACTTGAATTGAATAAAAGTTCTAAACGGATCAAGTCAGTAAAATGTCTGAATATTAATGAATAAATTTGAATAAAACCAGTGAACCTTTCAGAATTAAACAAGCAGTTGCGAATAATCCTAGGTCAATTGTTTCCTGTTCTTAATCCTTACGAATAGTTTACAAACTTTGGATGCGTTTTCTGAATAATTAACAATAAATATATTTATTATATAAGTATACGATATACAGGAAACATATTCTTAAAATATATTCAGGCGAAACTGCTTTAGAATGTTCATAGTCATTTCATAATCCTATTGTCGTTACATTTTAAAATTTACTTTTATATTCTAAACTTAAGGGAACTAAACTTCAGCTTCAGGTATGATGAATAAAATTTCAGAACAGCTGCATCGGACATTTTTTTTTTCAAATTTTTATGGCCTGGTAACAGTATTCGTCACCTGATATGTGAAAATAAACTTTTGAAAATAAACAACGTGGCTTATGCAGTTGAAGCTTATTGTGTTAAAAATCAAAAGGGGATTAAGATGACATACCAACTGATATTTTTCTGTTCGCGACAACAAGAGGAACAATTTTTGCCCTCTTTATGCAAAATTCGCATTTAGGAATAACAGTATTTTGTTATCTATGCCTGAACATTTAATTTTTTTTCCCATGGAATTCGTTAAATTCACGATGATATATTAATCAATATATATATATATATATATATATATATATATATATATATATATATATATATATATATATATATATATATATATATATATATATATATATATATATATACACATACATGCACACATTTAATTACAGTAGTTAATGACTTCATTTTAATCTGCCCTCCTCTTTATTACAACCTTCTTTAATTGTTTTCTTGATCGTTTGAAAATGCAAATAAA
>NC_089760.1:9470000-9475000 GCF_040412425.1 Macrobrachium rosenbergii | reverse complement strand
GAAAGATATTCTGACTGGAGAATCAGCACCCTTGCACACTATGCAACAGCACTGAAGTTGGGGATGAATATCATTATGTTTTAGTTTGTCCTGTGATTAGAGAAATAAGAGAGAGATACCTTAAGCCCTACTATTGTAGAAGACCTACCACTTTTAAATTCAATCTGCTCCTCAATACAAGTAGTGCTAGAGAATTGAAAAGACTTGCAAAAAGTTTGTTAACCTTATAATGTCTTTAGTTTAGATTTAATACTTTCTAGGATTTTCATTATTCTCGTATTATTTTCAATGTATGTACTTTCCTTTGTCAGAATACCTTTTATGCTTTAAATATGTACTTGCTAAATATATGTGTACATAAATATGGTTGTAATCTGTTGGTCTCTTCTTTTTTGTGGTTTTGTGTAAAATATATATGTTTGTGTAATTTTGTAATTCTCATACTCCGGAAGGGGTCGATAGAATAAAATTTGCCTTTGAAAAAAAAAAAAAAAAAAAAAAAAGTTACGGGCTGCTCCAGGAGCAAGAGCCCGTGCCAGCCTAAGGCTGGCTTAATCTTAAACAACAACCCATTCCAACCAAAACAAGCCCACCCTTCCTTGAGAATGAACTGATGATACGGTTGGTGAGGCTGGAATTCCGCTACGCCCTTAGAAAGACGATGGAGAAGATTCTTCATACGAGAATGCGACGAATCCTGGTTCTCAGATTCAAATTGCGAGCCCCAGAAACTCTACGGCAACTACACACCATTTATAGCTTCCGCACATATGGAATAAAAATTAACCTTATTAAAAAAAAAAAATTCCTTACCCAGACTATGAACATCGGCCAGTTATTAGCAAAAATATCAGCCCTGATGAGAAAAAATAAGAAGAAGGACTGAAAAGATCATATATAAAATCAATTCCACTGATGTGCCAATCTCTTTAACACTAATAATAATAATATAGTAATAAGAGTAATAATGACAAAGACCTACTGATATCCAGTTCTCGATAAGGTAAGTTTTAAAATGATTTTTAGCATTCTGTTAAATAATAAAATACCACCCGAAAGATAACTCTTGTCTTGAGTCATCTAAACGCGGAGTGGAAACTAAATGTCAGTTATAAATCGTTTGTGAGTCAAGAAATTCATTAAGCAGCATACCTTAACAAAGTTTCTAGAAAGTGGTAGTTTTACTAGGTCCTAAGATATTTAGCAAGTGATTTTGATAATGAATCAGAAGCTATCATGCCAGCCTTAATGCTTAATATTCAGGGTTGCGACATTCTATTTTTGTATGATGATATTGAGTACAACCACTCATGTTTCAACAGCTTGTAGTGTTAATATATTTCAACGGTAATTTGCCTATAATCCTTCACAGATTAATATACATTCTATATACATATATATATATATATATATATATATATATATATATATATATATATATATATATATATATACTATATATATATATATATGTATGTATATGTCTATATATATATGTGTGTATATGTGTATGTATGTATATATGTGTATATATATATTATATATATTTATATATATATATATATATATATATATATATATATATATATATATATATATATATATATATATATATATATATATATATATATATATATATACATTATCATAGATAATTATGTGCATGTATGTTATATATGTGTGTTTGTGCCTCGTGTGTGTAAGCGCATGTATAGATATTTGTCTTCATTTAGCTTTAGATTATCCTGTACAGTACTGCAATACAATCCTTGAAAAAGTTTTTTCCAACAAACTTAGCCTAAAAAAGTCTTTAGAAACTTCACCATTCGTTCCATTCAAACAGATTTCAATGATTGAACGTAACTTGGGACACAGTTTTGAATAGGAGAGTTTTACGTCGTATATAACTTCTACATGGAAACTGTAGAGCTAGTGTAATTTTGAACACTCAAAAATGCTAGATTTTTTATTTATGATCCCTACGAAATTGAAGCAAAGTTCTAATCCTATAAAGTGTGGTTCGGTTGGTTTCTGGGTTTCGTAACTGCCACATGTTACCCACGTATGAATATGAATTAGTGTGTATGCAACTCCTACACGAGATTATACAACATAATACATTCTGATAACACTTTCTAAAGTTTTATAAAAAACATAACTTTATAAAAACGGCATAGGTAAATATATTACTTGAATATGTTTACGCTTCATGTGTTACGTCATCGAGGGATAAACTCTAGGGCCTAGGCAGAGCCTACGCTTTTTATGTTTACTGCTTGTTGATACAGTAATCTTTTAATTCTCCACAATGAATGTCTAAATCACTCTGCAATTCTTCTTCATTAAGTTTAAAAAATACTGACGTACTACAGTTTCCTCATAATAGTGTTTTCTCGATGTAACATAAAGTGTTTTGTGTGTGTGTGTGTGTGTGTGTGTGTGTGTGTGTGTTGTGTGTGTGTGTGTGTGTGTGTGTGTGTGAGAGAGAGAGAGAGAGAGAGAGAGAGAGAGAGAGAGAGAGAGATACCGTTGCTCTGAACATTATCTCTGCTGTTAACTAAATTTCTCTGTTCTTGACTTTCTCAGTCATTCTAGGGCTCATTTGTCAGTGCCAGAGAGCTTATGAAGGGTGTTCCCGAAATCATCCAAAAATAATTTGCCTCATTTAGCGTTCTTACAGAGTAAGTGACCCGTCTGTATGACTGAACACTTTTCTTTACAGTTTGAATGCTCGTCGTATTAATTAGCTAACTACTCATAAGACCTGAATTTATATTTGAGATTTGTATTTTGGTCCGGGAATTGCAGACCTTACTGATCCATACAAAAGTTATGGCATATTCACCATTATATTGGACTGTATGGTATCTACAGATCTAATACAAAAATAGATTTACATGGAGCAAAACAAAACATCATTGCATTTTACGTACCCTGTACAGAAAGCAAAATGATTTCATATGATAAAATGCAAAAGGCTAATTAAACTGGAAAAATAACCTATTTATTAATATTTATATATGAACTCTGAAAAAATAGAACTGGGCGCCAGCAGTAAATTTAGCATATATTTTCTTTTGAAAAGACAGCAAGTAAACATCAATTAGCACTCTAACATGTAAATGTTTTCCCACTGAAGTCCAGTTTTCTGTTTGGTAATATTTACTTACTGCTAGTACCTGACTATTTGTAGGGGTAAATATCGGATAAAAACTGAAGATAAACTTATACAGTTTATACATCCTACTAAATATATATATATATATATATATATATATATATATATATATATATATATATATATATATATATATATATATATATATATATATATATTATATTGAATATTTAAGGAAATATCCTTTTTATTGAATATTTCATTAATTTAGTTCAGTTTACCGTTTTATATAGTCAGTAAAAAACGAAACATATCATAAGTAAAGAATCAACTTTAACTCAGAGTTGATGAAAATTAACATTGGAAAAAGAATGAGCAACCAACATTACTTTCTCCAGAAAGTTAAATTTTATACATAAACATACATTCACACAAACACACATATATACATACTTTCATGATGTTGCCTTTTAATATGTATATCATTCCATGATTTTGATATATTAACTGTTCTAATTATCATGTGTTCTGTGTAATGATGATAAGTGTTGAAATATTGTATATAGTGTAATATCAGATTTCAAAAGAGTTAGAGGTGTAGATAACTTAACAGCATAATTCAGAATTAGTAATACGTTTTAATAATAACGTAGTGTGTGATAGCACATTTTTCTTCCAGCAACATGTGTTCTGTACTCGTGATTTGGTATGTCGTGTTTTGATTTATTTGTCATCACGAAAGGTAAGGCATTAACAAGCGAGGGAATGGCAGTCGAGTTGTTTAAGATTTTGTCTCATACGACAAATAGACTAGTGATTTCGCAATATTTCATGTACTGTTCTGAAAACCAAATTTGGTTCTTCATCTTGTTTTAAAAACATGCCATTCAAGATTGACCAGCTGCTGTCTGTTTTGATTGTGTTCAGATTTCATTAAAGCTTCATCCCATACGATTTTCTGCATGAGTCACTTATGCATTTTTGAGAGTAAATGCACATATCTCGATCGATTACATCATGTTTTGTAAGATTGCATTGCTCTGATCACGTACTGTTCTGACAAGTTAGTTTTGGCCCCAAAACCTTTTGCTCAAGAAGTGACGTTGTCTGATTGTTTCGTTTCTAACTGGAATCCAAAAGTTTGCTCATTCTGATTTCAGAGACTATTCATGTGGTTCTCTCTCTCTCTCTCTCTCCTCTCTCTCTCACTCTTCAAAAGCGAGAAATTATTAACGGAAAATATTTGTGTGGTCACTGGTGTTTATCAGCTTTTGAGATCTGAATGTAGGAAAAAAAAAAGTGTGTTTTGTGAATCTCAAGCAGCTGCCTCTCGGTGATTTTGCAAAAGTTTTCTCAAGCTTGTGTAGAGTAATAATAAGGTTTGAGGAATTTTTGCCTTAGGGAAATTATTATTGGTAAATCTTTTGTGTATTTTTGTGTGTTCTTGTGTTTGCAACCTCTTAATTTTTCACATTTTATATATTGGTGATTTAACATTTATTTACTTAGCAATTTAAATGATTCTTAATAATTTAACATTCCATACTTGATTTAATTTTCATTTACTAAGATTTTCTTTTCAAAACATGAGTAATTCTTAATAGTTTAAATTTTGCCTGATTAATTTAATTTCTTGATAAATTAAAGTTTTTGTGATTTTGTTTTGTTTAATAATTTAACTCAAGAATTAATTAAGTTTTGTGTTGTTTTCAAGTAATAGTAAAGTTTTTCAGATTGAGAATTCTAATTATAAATTTTTAATTTAAAAATAAATTTTTGTACTTAAAATGTTTAAAAACAGTGTTTCATTTATTGACCACCAGTGAATATGATTAATTGTGTGCATAAGGCAAAATGATAAACATGTTTTGTTCCTTTAGTT
>NC_089760.1:9367500-9457500 GCF_040412425.1 Macrobrachium rosenbergii | reverse complement strand
CACCGCTCTCACACATGCAAGTTTTGGCCCATTTTCCACTATACATCTCCCATCCAGAGGTCTTTACAAGCTAACTTGAATCTCTGGTCCGCAATCCAGAATGCTTTTCCCCTTGACTTGCCATGCGTAAGGAATTGCTTCAAGTCACTAAAACTGGCGATGGCAGCATTTCAGGCTACTGGGGTCATTACCTCATAAATCGAGACTTGCGTTCCATCCTTTTCAAACTTTTCTCATGCTTTAGACGTTTGCTTGGCAGTATCTGTTTCCTTGTTCTCGGGTATAGTGCGCCTTGTTTTACCAAGCTCCTCTGTTGACAAGTTCCTCGTTGGGCGAGTCGGTAGAGTTGTCGGCTAGCACTCGCTAGGCCCGAGTTCGAGCCTCCGGCCGGCTAATGAAGAATTAGAGGAATTTATTTCTGGTGACAGAAATTCATTTCTAGCTATAAGGTGGTTCGGATTCCACAATAAGCTGTAGGTCCCGTTGCCAGGTAACCAACTGGTTCTTAGCCACGTAAAATAAGTCTAATCGTTCGGACCAGCCCTAGGAGAGCTAATCAGCTCAGTGGTCTGGTAAAACTAAGGTATACTTAACTTTTTCCTCATAAATTTCTCCCCATTTTCAGTATTTCCAACTTTTCATTCTCCTAAACAAAGCCCCTTTGTTCAATAAGACCTAGCAAGACCATTTGCCCTCATGACTTGTCCCAAGCTCAAATTAAATTAGTTCAGTAATCATAATTAGACCATTCCCACCATAGTGTTATCATGCGCTAATTAAATCTAATTGCTCAATTCCTTCATCATGCATAAGTAATTTCATGTGAGAGAAAATCATTGGATTTGAATGCTAATCTCGAATACTCTTCCAGAATCCTGTTATCTGGCTCTTCAAGAGGTCTGCCCCTGCCTTGTGAACCAGAAATAGCTCAGAGTTTAACTGCCATCCTGCCATGTGCAAGAAGTCTTCTGATTACTCAGTCCCAGGGCACTAGACAGTTCCCCCCTTAGTGAACAAGTTGCGTTAACAAAAAATTGTTTAACCAGTCCGCAATAAAGTCAAAAAGTGTCGAACTATTTCAGGGCAGTAGCCTTTTCAGATTCAATGATTTGCTACGCAGTGTTGAGCTTTTATTGCACCTTGTATGTGCTTGCTTGCTACTAAGTCAGCCCTTAAATATGATTGCTTCATTTGTAAATAAATTCAGTTTAAAGCATTTACTGGTTATAATTTACCAAGGCAACATCCAATTATCTGTTTACTTAGATGTGATATCAAGGTAAGTCAGTTTATCCATTATATCAAGGGAGTTAATTAAAAATTCATTGTCATTCTTCCAACTTCTCAGGTGACAATGTTATATACACACACACACACACTTCAAGGCAGTTAATATATATAAAATCCATTGTCATTCTTCCAACATACACACATATATATGTATATATATATATATATATATATATATAATATATATATATATATATATATATATATATATATATATATATATATATATATATATATATATATATATATATATAATATAATCACGTGTGTGATTAGATCACGAAAAACAGACTGTAAATGCTACATTACAAGCTAGAGAGACAACGACATTAATGGTGTGCCTTGTTTACAGAAATTTGACCATCTATTGGACCTTTGGGCGTATTCCTACAGATTAATTTCACCAATGAATTTACAGACAGAAGGCGAGAAAGGCAACAAAACAGGTTTAGTTTTTCTTTCATTCTGCCTGCTAAGAATACCTAGCATTTGCATGGTTCAGTAATATACACTTATGTGCATTCATCGATTTATGAATACACTAACAGGCATTTGTGAATAAACCCTTCGGTTGATGTTTGTTTCATATTTTATTGGAAAGTATATTTCATTTAGAAATTTATATGAGGTAAAGTGACTATATTTGAGATTTTTTTTCTCTGTGTAATATGCACATGAATGAGAATCGTTATAGCTTATTTTGCAGGAATTTAAAGCGTTGTTGTCGCTTCTCGTTCAGATTGCTGATGAGATTCGTGGTTCGCAGTATTGTCTAGTAGGGCAACCCATTTTGGAATGACAATACCATGATTCTAGTGAGGTTAAGAGAGAAAATGGTTTGGGATTATAAAGAAGAGGATCTGGGATTCCTATATTTGTGAAGATTGAAAATCTAATAAAGTTGTGATCAAGCTCTCAGGAAAAAAATGGAGTGTTGTGTTTCCTCGGTAACTATTTCGACAACTTAAAAGATATTTAATTCTAAGCTCATTTGGTGAATATAATTGGCCAACAGTGACAATGAACTAACTGGAGAATATATGATGGTAATTAAAAAAAATTAAAAAAACATGAAAAGTGAATGACTAGAGTTTAATTTTTTTTTAATATGAATTGCCTGACATGTTGGAAAGTAAGAGTATGTTAAATGGCAGTTTTTATGCACTCCCATTTCACGTATGCTCTTTAAAAAAAAACTCAAACCAGTTAACAAACATCACATTTTTTTGAAGTAGGGTTTCTTATTTCCATGCATGCAAGCAGACCTCTAGAATTAATTAACATGCATAATTAGCAGTAACCGAGTATTTTTCCGTCAATTTTTCTTTTGAAATTCCTTGCACCTAGATCGTTGCGCTCAACCGTTAGAAAAAAATAGAGCCTTAGAGGGATTCACGGCCGAAGAAACATGGACGGATATCAAGACCTTCAAAGAACTGGTGTTTATTTTTCCTTCGGTAAAGTTTAACTTAAGCCATCAGATTTGTTTTCACCAGTTGCCAGAGAGTTTGCTCGACCTGATTAACAGCAAAGTTTCAAGGTAGAAGTCCAGCTCTGGAGAGAAGTAGACAGAATTAATTGGGAGCTGGCAACGGGGGGAGAGAGAGAGAGAGAGAGAGAGAGAGAGAGAGAGAGAGAGAGAGAGAGAGAGAGAGAGAATTAAAAATTATTATAAATTCAAATTAAAGAGACATGAGAAAAGCAATAGATACTAGGATGTTGATAATCATGCTTAAAATAACGAGGAAGACTATCTTCAGGAAAACTATAAGAATAAAATTAATATGTGTAGATATTTTACAACGTAAGAATGAAGTGATTTATCGATTGCGGAGTGTTAAAAATAAATTATGTAGGAACAATGAAATAATTTACAAATATTTATTCATATTGTTATGAAAAAAAAAAATATATATTATTTGCTGATCTAATAGAAATACACAAAAATTGTTGCCGGTATGATTCCACAATACGATTATTTTCTCATCTTTATGAATGATGATTCCTAGTCAAATTATTTTCGAAACGTGACGAGTACCTTAAAAGGGTAGATAGGATGGTATTTTGTCAACTTTACAGATCATGTTTTATACTTTCAAATATTAAGCAACAACATTAATATCGGATCCACTTTAACTTGGGAATGACTTACGCCTAAAGGGAATTAACTTGATGCGGACACCTATCCTGAACAGATATGGAACCCATGCCTTATTGTGGGCTATGTCGGTGACAGTAACATTATACATTCAGCTGTCAAGAAAGATGATTAATTTCGAATTCAGGCTGCCTCCTTAGAACGGAAATCAACCCATCTACATCGTGATAGCTGAACGTTGTGTTTTGGCATTATGTGAAAGGTAACTTATCAGCTTTACTTATTAACAAATATTTTTAATACTTACAAATACTAAGCAATAACCAGCTGTTTATCTCTAAATCACTTCTCCCTGGGAATAACGCACCTCAAAGGTAATGATTTATATGCATGTATATATCTTACCAAGGTTGATTTGCTTATTTATAATTCCCTTTAAATGTAAGTTATTCCATGGATACAGTGTTATAAATATTAATGAGTCTATCGATCTGTATCTATCTATCTATCTATCTATCTATCTATATATATATATATATATATATATATATATATATATATATATATATATATATATATACATACATACATACATATACATATTCTCTTTGAATGCTAATGCACATGTGGCCTCTCTTCATTATGACAACACCACTACAGTTTCTTATACCTCCTCCTATATTCTGAAATTCTGAAGGAAATGAAAAATTGCTGTTATGTTGCTTAATTCATTTTCTGTAATGGTGACAGCTGTTTCACCTGGTAACTAATGACTACCATGTGGGCTAGACAATGGAACTAGTAGACTGAGTATATAGGTGTGCACTTTAAAAACATTAAGAATTACAAACAAGAATCTGAAAAAAAGCAAAACTAACATATAAACCCCACCAATTAGAAAAACTGAAAATTAAAAAAAAAAAAAATCACTAGAGGAAGATTCAAGAATTTCCATTGGCTTTACAAGACTGGCTCCCTTGCCTCTACTTACAGGTTCTGAAGGCCTGCAGCAAATCCTTCTACAGCCGAATACGAGAAGACAAACTATATTTTGAGCATCATACTTGCTGCTGTAGAATATCAACAATAGTTATCCTCTTAGTGAACTACCTCACCATCGCTGATATGATCTTCCATAGGAAGTTTTCTTGTTATGTACATTCAAAATTGTAAACCATGCTGGATTTATACTCCTGGGGCGTTCTTGGGTTATTACTGACATTCATCACAAGGGTAGCTATTAAGCTGTTTTAGCTGAAGACTCTCAGCAGTACTGTCTTATAAATGCCTTTTGTGTTAGTCATACCTCTTACGTGACAGTTCTCTTCTGGACTTCTGCTGTTTATCATGCAACGGAGTTGAATTCAGAGTTGATTTTTATACTTTTGCATTTTCTTTGTGGTTTTCTAGGACCGTTTCTAAAAATCTTTACTTTTCTCCAGTTTCATGATCTCACTGATGTTGCTGGGCTATCCGTTGTTTTTCAACATTCCGCTCCAATTCTGCACAGAGAGCTTTCCAAACACTGCAGTGGGAGAAGCCTTCCTAATACAAGTGCCGTCATTGGAACTTTTGTCTGAGTCTGGAAATATCACTGCATTAAGGATGGGAATGACATTTGTACATTTTGCGACGAATTATGTTATTTTTTTTTTTATTGTCAAGAAAGACATCAATTTAAGGATGTCTCGTTTCGTCCTTACTGTCTTTGGCTTTAAAATTAAGGATTAGTTAATTTTGAAGGCTTCCGCAATCCTCTTTATGTTATCAGTTGTTTCAGTGATGATGAAGATATCATTCCTATATCCGGCATCGATTCTTGTCTTGTAGCGGTTTTGATTGTCCTGTCTTCCACAGGTGTCTTGTATACGATGACACGGAGAACTATATCGAGATACTATCGCTACTCTCTGAAAATTCTTGTCTGTGCGAGCGTAAAGGGACTTTCATTGTTAGCAAAAACGCGCACACACACAAACAACAACACACACACACATATAGCTGTATATAGATATATATATATATATATATATATATATATATATATATATATATATATATATATATATATATATATATATATATATATTGCCTATGACCCTATGATCATGACTCCATCCAAAAGCTATATGCTTCTTATTGTTTAATTTACCTAGTCTATAAAACAAGATGGTATTATCAGTTTCGTAATTTGCGTAAAAGAGTCATAATCCTATTTCGATAAAACTAGGGCCGTAGAAGTTATATTTTTATTACAAATTAATTATTAAAATTTCTCACATTATACCGACGCATCTCTTCTCTCAAGTAAAACCCTCTGAAATCATAACAACATGATATAAAGTCCCCGTAAGAAATATTTTCCTTCTGACTGATAAAAACCCTTCGGTGTCTCCCAATATCGGTAAATTCCTCCTCTGCAATTCCGGCGCTTGACGACAGGTTCCACTTCGTTGGATATGCTAAGCAAACATGGAAGAGCAAAAATACGCCAGAGCTCAGGCAATTAGCGCGTGCTGATTGTTTTCGAAAACGAGTAAAGCAGATCGTGGATAAACCGACGAAGATGGAGGGCATTGCTATTCCATTTGAAAAGCGGAGCAATTTTAGATTCCACGAAGCGAAATTCCTTCCTGATAGGACTCCAGACAACTATTTTGCATGCATTTATGCAAATACGTGTGATCGAATCGTCGATCGCGCACGTTCCTAGATAAATATATTCGTCTAATGCTCTCTCGCACGTGTGTATATATATATGTATGTATGTATATGTATATATATATACATGTGTATATATATATATATATATATATATATATATATATATATATATATATATATATATATATATATATATATATATATATATATATATGTTACAGTCAACATGCGTAATCAGTCATTACGCGAATTGCCTGAAATTTCAGTCAGATAGCGAAATGCACTTAGGGACATTTGATCCCCCAGGAGCTAGTACTAAACACGGCGAAATATATTTGACCCCCAGGGGCTAGTACTAAACACGGCGAAACAGTGTAGGTGACTCACTGTTTCGCCGTGTTTAGTAATAGCTCCTGGGGATCAAATGTCCCCTAAGTGCATTTCGCTATCTGACTGAAATTTCAGGCAATTCGCGTAATGACTGATTACGCATGTTGACTGTAACATATATACATATATATAATAATAAATGAAACTGCGTATAATCCTCATTATTTTCTTCTTTGGGTTTTACGATGTCTTCAAAGGTCCTTAGGGAAAGGTCTTTAGCAATCCAAAGAAGAAAATGATGAGGATTTATCTTGTGATTTATTTTTCCAGGTTGTCTATTGCCTCTGCACATTAATTGGGCCATTAAAGGTAATTAGGTAATTATAATTAATAATTGGCTGATGGCCTTTTTCAATTATAAACCTCCTTGAGTGTGTGTTATTTGTGGCTTAATATTTTTTGGTATAAAAAAAGTCACGTGTATGTATGCATGTATGTGTGCATGTATGCCTGTATGTATGTATGTGTGCATGTATGCCTGTATGTATGTATGTGTGCATGTGTGCATGTATGCCTGTATGTATGTGTGTGTGCATGTATGCCTGTATGTATCTGTGTGTGCCTACGTGTTTCTAATATGAAAACTTAACGCTATAGTATGAAGGATATATAAATTAATGGAACAGCGAAACTGTACCGTTATTCTGCATCGCTCTGTTCAGAAAATTATACAAAACAAGACTTTTCTCTCAGTGTAGGTCAACGCAGAAACGAAAGGTTAATGGATACCGTGAATACTTCGGAATCAACAACTAGGGCACGGAATACTGATCTCCAAAACTGGGTCAATGAAGGTCTGATTTACGTATTACATTGTGCCTCCATTACCGGAATTGAAATTCCTTAATCATCACCAGTGGTGCAGATCTTTTCAAGTATGCTATTTTTGGCACGGCCAGTAAACTTAAATTCAGTCTGTGACGCACTGCAGTAAACACGGTTCTTATTTGATTGATCTTTCGAGTGAGGTTTGTGACATAAGTAACAATCAGATACTGTCTATCTCCCTTTGAACCTATTTTGACTACGGAAACAATTAGTAGATCAACCATGACATGGGTAAGGTATAGTCTACTATAAAAACGTAAAACCAACAAGAAAGGGTATTTATGAGTTACTGTTGAACAGGCATAATATGACAGATCAAGAGGCTTCCCATGAGGCCTAATACCCTGTTGAAAACCTGAAAAACGGTAACGAAAAATCGGTGATGTTGTTGAGGACAGAAATGCTTCCGTTGCTAAGTCGCATAATCCCATCGGTTCGAAACAAATCAGGTTGAGCTAATTCCCTAAGCCCGATTACTTTTTCACTTGCGTTTTTAACATAGCATATTCAGGGAAGCGAGTCTTGTCGTCAAGGGAATTAACTAAGAAAGAATAAATGCAAGTGTGTCTACAGTCTATTATGGAAACTCAGTGGTGCTAGAATAATATAATCCTCATACACTTGAAGAAAAATACTGCATATCTTAGAATACTTGAGATAAGAAGTCATTTCGTTTTACGGCAGCCGATCGAGACTACGGTCTACCCCAGAGCCAAATCAAAGTCCCTCAAAATAAGGCATCGTGCTTACCCCATACAAAAAATGGAGAAAAGCACGCTAAAAAAGAAGAAGAAGAAGTTATTTATTTATGTGCAGTCCTGGGTTTTCGAGATGGCTCTGAGCTTGTGTCATACATAGGCGTTTGGGAGAGAGATAACAAGAGCATGACCCAAGAATTCCTTACTCGCTAAATAACAATTATCTCTCTCTCTCAAAATGTTTAGTAAGATAACGCGAACCAAACAACTGTTAAAATATAAACATTTCATTCACACACACAAGTATATATATATATATATATATATATATATATATATATATATATATATATATGTGTGTGTGTGTGTATATATATATATATATATATATGTGTATGTAACTATTTCATTTAACTTTGAGCCCTCTCCTGCCTAATAAAGGATGGTTTCAAAACAAGATACGGCAATGATCACTGCCATATTCACAGTAATCTTGCTGAATCGTGGATGAACCCCTTACATATATTTTAGCGTCCTGAATACTGAGACCCCTCCGTTCCAGTAAGATTTTTACTTCGTCTACCCATCCGTTATAGGTCTTCCTATTTTCCCTCTGTCCAACCTTTCTGTATTGTATACCATTTTCACCATCCTCCAGTCCTTCTTCATGACAAAACAATCTGGAAACACTCAGATCCATCCTTCCGTGTATATTAACCATATTTTCGCCCTTTCATTTTCTATATTACCAAAACTACTGGGTAAAAAGACAAAAAAAAAAAAAAGGCAAACAAACAGACAAATAAATAGCTATCTCTCAATAGACAAAGATGGCTTCTATAATGGAACTTGATCCCTTCATACATTCCATTCTTGACTTCCATAGGCACTACTAGCATCTTCCCAATCTCTTGCATACATCATGGTACATTTCCTCCCTCATCGTTCTGTGACTCAACTTGCCACCATTCGAAATATTAACTCTATTTCTTTGATTCAAATTTACCCTCATAACCCTACTCTTGCTCAAGCGCACTCATGACTTCCGTCTCTAGTTGATTTATTTAGACTCTCACTAATAGCATAAGTGTCCGTTCACAATCACCTTTCACCATCGCATGATCTGTGAATATTAGTTTCTCCACAATCAATTCGTGACTCAACTTCTCTTCCGTTATCTTGGAACCGACATCTCTGCCTTTTTGGGTCACTCTGTCCGCAAAGATAATAAACGGTAATAGGAACAAGACACAAACTTATCTCAACTCCATTTTTACAACAGATTCGTCACCTGTCTACAGACTCAAAGAAATGCTTCACGTACATCATAAGACCTTGTTATCGCTCTCAGTAATTAGCGTTTATGCCATACGTCCTCGACACCTGCCACGTTGCCCCTCTATCATTTCTAGCTTAAACTGCGGGTAGGTGTATGTAGCTTTCTCCATTAACATTCAAATACCGCTAAAACAAAAAAAGATATATACACTCTCTCTAAATCCACTCTGTTCATGCCCTATAGAACATTTGTTGAATTATCTTTCATTCTCAGTCACGATCTGATCAGAAACCTTCCCAGTTATACTAAGGAAGGTATGCTGTGCATAATTCCTGTAGTCTTGTCTATGACTTTTACATTTAATTATAAAAAGAATATCTGTTTCTTTAACTTGTTTCTTTGGAACTTTTCTTTTCCTACACATACATTAGTCAATCATTCACTCTTTCACTATTGTACTGGAGAATTCCATATATATATATATATATATATATATATATATATATATATATATATATATATATATATACACATACATATATATATATGTATATATATATATATATATATATGTATATATATATATACACAGTATATATATATATTACATAAATATGTGCGTGTGTGTGTATCAAAGCCTCTAGTTCCAAAGACCAGTAAACAAGCAAATTAGGGCAACTGTTAAATCAGAATTATTATAAGAGAACTTAAAATAATTTATTATAAGAAATCTGCAAAAATGTATTTGCTTCACCGTCTTAAAGCTCTCTCCCCAATATGCCATTATTTGCTTTTCATTAATTGGCCAAATGCGAAACTTTACGTGAAATCTGAGAATTTACTGATTCCATGAAACTCCACTATGATTTTGGGAACTGAAAAATACTGTGAAAGGTTATGTTGTTCAAATTATTAGGAAAGTGAATTGTTCCGTAAAGTATTTTCACCTATATATATATATATATATATATATATATATATATATATATATATATATATATATATATATATATATATATATATATATATATATATATATATATATATATATATATATATATATATATATTCCTTTTAGAATTTAGAATATTCGTAATTCCTTTGCAGGCTAATCTTTATTTACGATAAGACATAACTTAGCAGTTCAATGAAAACATTAATTCTCTAATAGAATCATCTTTCAGTTTATTACTATTCTTTGTAAGAGAGCACCATATTATTGTTATTATTATTATTATTATTATTATTATTATTATTATTATTATTATTGTCCTAATGTGAAACTGACAAAAATCACATGTGTATTTAACGCTTTGAAGATACAGTTCATCTAATAGGATGCATCAACATGCCATAGTTCCCATTCATATGTTTTGAAACTGCCTTTTTGTCATATTTTATATTTGTTTCCAGTAGATAAAAAAAAAGGCCTAACGACCTTTGTTCAGTTCAAAACCGCAACGTATCTCCCAGCAAACTTGAACATACCGTCAATCAAAGTCGTTGCCATATCGTAGGGTAACAGAGTAACATTGGACGGCTCTCACGTTTGTAGTTGTTTGAAACTTCTAGGCCATATTTGCCCAAACCATTAAACATTCTATTTGACGAGATAAGCATGAAGGCTTCATGTGTTTCAAAACAGTCTACTACAGCTTGATCCCAGACTTGATTTTGACAGTTGCGCTGTTGTATCAAGACTAATTAGGGCGCTGCATATCAAACAGCCACAACTCCGCGTCTTTCGTTGCGCTGCAATACAAAGAGATAAGACTGAATCACTGAACATCAGAATTTACTTTATCAATGTGCGTTTCTGTGGAATGTTCTTTTTCTTCGGATGTGATAGCATTTACTGTATATTTTTTTGTTACGCAGGAATTTAACACTATGATTATGCATAAAGTCACAGTATTTTCGCAATGTCAGATTCTTTCTTTTCAAGCTAAATAGACGTAAAACACAATGAAAGATATTCGTGTTTTATGTGCTAATAAACGGGTTTTGTGCATGTTCATGCGATTTTTCATTTTCCACTCAAAATACATTTCATGCAGCGAGTAGGTTCTGCGAAGAACAGTGCTAAATAAAATATGAATATTCACTGCCAGCTAATTAAGAGGTCACGTCCTTTTTTAAACATTCATCATAGCACAGTTGTAAGTAGATCAGATTGTTAAACAGAAAATAATTTTATTGTATTTCGTAGTAGTTGTATTCTGATTTTTTTACATTTTTTTTACATTTTTTTTTCACTTTTAAAACTGAAATTTTATTATTAGACACAGTCAGATGCTGTATCACGATACTAATAAAAGATCAAATATGACAAAGTTCCATATTTTTGGTCCCATCTCCACGAATAATATTAGGAAAACTTTGCATTATGTAAAAGGGAATATACTGAACGTTACAAAACAACTGGCAATAGCCTGGTCGGTAAAAATATATGGGTCAGACTCTTATCCGGATGACGAATTTGAGTGATATGTCTTTAAACCCACCACTCCTGCCATTCCTTATCTATGAAATGTCACTCTAAAATGCTTTAAATGCCAAACCAAAATATATATAATATTATTCCTTAATACAGGGACAAAGAATGATTCAGCTGATGCTTTTTAAATTAGTTAGCCTGAAGTAAATCCGACTATATTAAATTACACTCTTGAAACAATATATATATATATATATATATATATATATATATATATATATATATATATATATATAATGTATATATGTATATAAATAATATATATATATATAAATAATATATATATATATAAATAATATATATATATATATAAATAATATATATATATATATATATATATATATATATATATATATATATATATATAAATATACATATATACATATGTATATGTACATATATATATGTGTATATATATATACATATATACTGTATATATATATGTAGTATATATATATATATATATATATATATATATATATATATATATATATATATATATATATATATATATATATATATATATATATATATATATATATATACATATATATTCATCTGTCCATGTCTGTGTGTATGAGTGCATGTGTATGAGTGTGTGTGTGTGTGTGTCTGTGTCTAAATACATTCATTTAAACATGCTTACATATACACTACATGTACACTTTTTCTTAAATGACATTAGTTAATACCTAGTATTACCACTGTTAAAATTCCGATTACGCACATTACATCACATCAGCCAGTATAAATCTTTCAATTATTTAGAATATTTACGAACGGAGATTATCATCTTGATAAACGCCGTTGCATTTCTATTGCGGGGAGTCCAATTATTGGAATATTGATTTTGCTAACGATATTGACATCCAAAATCCTTTTTATGACAGTTGGGTAAATAAGTGCTGATAGCCTTTCTTTTCTTTCAGCCACTAAGATGATCCATTATAATATCTAATCAGTAAAATTCACGAGCCAAGAGGTCGCTCAGTTTCACTTGGGAAATGAATGTCATTAGTAATTTTTTTTAACAAGTTGTAAACATTCAAAGATGAAAAGCTGAGTTTAAATCTGTCCGCGTTTTATCGCCATTTTCCCGGTAAAGGTGAAATTTATAGCCCGCCATTAATGAACAGATTGATTTACAAAAACTAGGCTATGAAGCCAAGCACGTGGCAATTTTAGCTACTCTTTTCTGAGGACAGTGAAAAGGGGGAGTTGGAGTAATTGGACTGCAAGATGGAAGAAAGAAGTGGAAATGCAAGTAAATAAAAAGGATAAAAAGTGGATACAGCTGTGGGCCGAAAGACAGTGCAAACAACCTTAAGAAGGTTTTATTGACTGCACTATTCCCTCATCCAAGAAAAAGTGAACAATCTTGCTTTCTTAACGCTATTGTTACTGCATTTGTTGTAAGCATGCTAATTAAGTGAAGCTTCACAGTAATACGTTTTAAAGATAGGTCTAAGTAAAACTATCAAGGAAACTTTTTCGAAAAAAAAAAAAAAAATCATCTTCTTTGAGATCCAATCGTTTACTTAACTGCAAAGATGCCTCACTGCCTAACACTGGATTCACGTAAATATTAACAGTTAGTGTGGTGCGTCTCTGCATCGTAAAACCAACACTACTAAGAAACCACATTTTGCTTGTGTGTACCGCTTTTTCAGTTCAAACGCCTTTTCCTTGATAATCATCAAAGCCTCTCTGGGATAAAAACTCCAAAGTATTTACCACATGAAGAAACAAACATCAGTTTAATCCATGAATATGCCTCCAAAAACCTTTGATTGCATACTAAACAATGGTAACGAGTGTAACAAAGATTCTACATTGTCTTGTGACTCCATTACAAAAATCAACGAAGTCTCTTCACGCAGCCCATCACCTCTACTTTGAAATATCGACTTTAGTTTTGGCACGTCTTTTAATTGTATATTTTAGAGTTTCTAAAAGCCAAGATGTAAATAAAATGCCATTTCTTATCAGAGAAGAAACAGAAGACTTCCTCAAATGACATGATTAGCCTAAAATAAACAGCCCTTACAGGTAAAATGAAACGCGTGAGAGAGAAGTGTGGCAATGCGTGAGAGAGAAGTGTGGCAACGCTTCAGAGAGAAGTGTGGCAAGGATATCAAATGTTCGCTTGTGCAATCACTTAGTGATACTCGGCGAGCACTACAGTATTGTTAACCTTGATGCTGGGCAACCTCTTTGCTGCAACTGTCCGTTCCAGACTGTAGGCTGCTGTACTCTGTTACACTACCTGATACATTAGGAAAATAATAATTCCGTGCATTGTCAATCCCAGTACCGGAACTTATTACTTGACTTGGATTTATCATAGTATCCGGGATCGTAAACCACACCAAAAGTAATGCAGTAGTACTATTAATACAAAGATATCAAGCAAGCATTGTAATTGGCAAATCAAGACGACACGTACCTTTAATGTTCGGGTGTTAATGATAACCATAACTTGAAAAAAATAGTGAAAACCTGTTAAACACGGGACAATGAAAATACATTGTGTCAAATTACCAAACATGAACAGGTCTCCAGCTCTTTTATGTTTTAATGAGCTGGAGCACTATTTATTGTTTATAATTTGACCCATAATGTATTTTCAATATACCACCTTATCTAAGGGATTTTACACTAATTTTTCTCAAGACTTGGTTATCAGCAACACCCGAAAACTAAAGGTACAAATTACAATGTTCACACTCTATAATTTTAGTATTAGTGTTACTTCATACCTTTGGTATGTTTTGTGATCCTAGTAGCTATAAGAAGTCAAATTCAAGCAATGGTAACTTCCATGGAGTTCTCTGGGGTTACCAATGCACTGAGTTATTATATTTTTTTAACGGTCAAAATGACGCTTCGGTGGCGGTGGTAGTATACTTGAACAGGACAGCCGGCAGTATGGAACGAAAAGCTGCTTCACATAGGCTGTCCAGCATCGGGGTTACCTGTATTATCCAGCTCGTGCAACTAACGGATCACACAAATGAACCAACTGATATTCCCACAAAACTTTATTTGCAGCTGTCTCTGAAATGGCTAGCGCGTTTCGGAAAATATGCCCAAATTTTTTAGCTGAACTGTGCTGAATATAGAATTTAGGCCAAGCACTGGGACCTATGAGGTCATTCAGCGCTGAAATGGAAATTGACAGTAAAAGGTTTGAAAGGTGTGACAGGAGGAAAACTCGCAGCTGCACTGTGAATCAACTGTTAGGAGAAGGTTAAGTTAAGTATATCTTAGTTTAACCAGACCACTGATCTGATTAACAGCTCTCCTAGGGCTGGCCCGAAGGATTGGATTTATTTTACGTGGCTAAGAACCAACTGGTTACCTAGCAACGGGACCTACAGCTTATTGTGGAATCCGAACCACATTATGACGAGAAATGAATTTCTATCATCAGAAATAAATTCCTTCAATTCTTCATTGGCTGGTCGGAGAGTCGAACGCTGGGGTTAGGAGAGGGTGGAAAGTACAATGAAGAAAGAGAATATGAAAGGTACAGTAAAAGAACGAAAGGGGTTGCAGCTAGGTGCCGAAGGCACGCTGCAAAGAACCTTAAGTGATGCCTACAGTGCACCGCGTGAGGTGCACTGACAGCGCTACCCCCCTACGGGAAATCCCAAGCGTCGGTGAAAATAAAAACCTAACTGTCGTTGATCACAGAATGTGCAGAAGCCTCTTTATAGGAAAAGGCAGCTGGGAACTTTGAAGTGGAATGTGGCAAAGAGTATCGAAGATGTAGATGAAGCTGTAGCTAATGTATGCTTTGTAAAATCATTACCAGGTGATTATAACCACATCTCCAAAAGTCAAGCGCTGCTTCATCTGATTATATGTCCTGTGGAAAAGTCAGTTTCCTGGAGAGAAGCATAAAAACAAATAAACATTACAAGGAAGCATGACTGAAAAACTTATAAAGTATATAAAGTAATTGCACAACCTCGGAGACTAAAATACTTTACCAGGTACAATCGAATATAATGTAGCAGCTGAAATCCGTTATCGTACAAATTGTTACAAAATATGCCCAGATTAATGGTAACAGAGCAAAGACATTTACGTGAGAGTGGATAAGAAGATGAGTTTTATTCATGAAGATGAGGTTGATTCATGTGGTGAATTTTATGAGAAGATGAATTTTTTGTCCTAATGCAGATCATGAACAGGAGGCAACGAATGACTTACTTTTACCACTGTTTTTAGACAGGGAAAAGGGAAACGCTGGAACATGACCCGGAAGGAAACAAAATATTTACATGTTATGTATTGTAAAAAAGGTAAAATCTGGAAATATTTAACCGAAATATAAATCCATACGGAACTGGAATTCTAGTTCGAACACTCCTCCTTACACATTTCAGATGGCAAGTCAAAATGGGCAGTGTAACATTGCAAGATATCCTATAAAATAACAATTGATAAAATATATTTCAACAATTGTAAATCTAAATCATTAAACATCAATAAGTGTTGAGAAAACATTAATAAACAGGACATGGCAGCAAATCTATGGGATTACCTTACGCAATTATCCAGTAAAAAAAAAAAAGACAGTGTGGCTACTAATTTCAATGTATGTAGATGGCTGGGTAACTGAAACTGAACTAACGCAGAACTTTTGACCAACTATGTTACAGCTGACAATACTATAAAAAAAATTACAATGAACTCACATACTGTTGCTACTGTGTACGGAGAGGCCATTACGTAAGTTGTGGTGTTGGAAAAGCTACCTTTGCTGTTGTAATGTTCGCGTGGTTTGTAAGCTATCTGAGCTTTAGGATGTACGTGATCGTTGTTCTTAAACTCAGAATCACTAAGCATTCATACTAATTTTCTATACTTTATACTATCTACTCTAACGCCTATTTGATTGGTTAGTTTTATGACCATTAATTTTTACTAGTTACCCAAAATTCAAACAATTTTCGTACATTAAGAAAGAAAATTTTAAAATAACAACGTAACCTAAATCAGCTACATATCTATAATTACTTAATAAAATTGTAGGCAAATTAAAATTCTATTAATATGCATTGAATTTTCCTATTGACGTACGTGAAGGCTGACGCAAGTACATATTTGTTTCTAGTTGCCAGCTTAGCGATTCATGCTCCGAATTATCATAATTAATTAGAGGCATATATCTATTATCAAAGACCTTGCAAATAGGAAAACAGTTTGTAAATTTCTTATTAATTGCTACATATTTCACGTCCCTAGAATAAGCAAGTACAGTAGATGTTTAGCTCTTCTTTAAGTAAAAAAAAATAAAAAGTCTCATTCAATTGTCTACGGTGAAAAAAATTGTATAACACAAAAACTTGCATGTAAAACCATTTGAAGTAATTACTTAATCCATGAACTGACTTTATTTTGGGCAATGACAATTCAAGTAGAGCAAAAAAGTTAGTACGGCGAAAAAGTTGTAATTGCTGCCATGGTACAGCTTATTCTGTCTGGGGATTGAAACCTTGCAACAAGTGGCGCAGAACATTCTCCATTCGTTATGTTGATAGAATTTTGGATCTATTTTACGCAATGCTATGCATCTGTGTATGTCAAATATTTGTATTTAGGTGAACACTCCTTACTTTACATAGTTCCTGTCTAAGGTCAGCTATTTCTCCCTGGTAATAGTAATGGTGTTATGTTTTTAAGTTTAAGACAGAATTTACAGTTGATTTACAATTCTCATTCCCTCAAGATATGGGTATTAATGATGAAGATGTCTAGTGCTTTTTTCCCCTACAAGAAGGTTAAGGTTAAAAATTGTTTTCAGGTGTAGAGGCCTGTATATGATAATTTGTACATTATTACTTTAGACCCATTATAGAGAAAGGTTTAAATGCATCCACTTGCTACTGGCGGACTACGGAGTGGAGAAACCCGCTACCTAAAAGGTTCAAGACGCGTGCAGTGTTCTATATACTTTTTCTCCTTTAATGCTTTATGTGGCTGAATTGGTACAGGATTAAGGGTCCATATGTAGCTGGATTGCTACAGGATTAAGGGTCCATATGTGGCTGAATTGGTACAGGATGAAGGGTCCATATGTGGCTGAATTGGTACAGGATTAAGGGTCCATATGTGGCTGAATTTGTACAGGATTAAGGATCCATATGTGGCTGAATTGGTACAGGATTAACGGTCCATATGTGGCTGAATTGGTACAGGATTAAGGGTCCATATGTGGCTGAATTGGTACAGGATTAAGGGTCCATATGTGGCTGAATTGGTACAGGATTAAGGGTCCATATGTGTCTGAATTGGTACATGATTAACGGTCCATATGTGGCTGAATTTGTACAGGATTAACTGTCCAGTGTTTCACAGGTTGGCGGGGAAAATTAAAATACAGGGCTTATTGGTAACAGTAATCTAAGATTGTTTTTAATGGTAACAGTAATTTCAGACTGTTTATACAGGCTGTTTGCAGTGAATGCATTATTACTGCAAATGGTACAAAAGAATACCTTAGTGTCCTACTAGTGTAAGGCACCTTGATCATCATAAATGAGTGGACAGTGTTCACGCTCATGACGACTGCTTCTTTTTACAGAAATATTCCAAAGTTTTGTTTATTAAACCTAATATCTATCTGTATATCCAGTTTGTAATAAAATATAACAAACTTTGAAGTGCAGATTACTGCATGGCCATGTATGACTACGATACCCAATGGCTTTTTAATAGCTGAAGGTGACTCATTTAGATTTATGTGGTCCATATTTGTCCAGCTCACTTTACTCTCATCTGAAGAGGCTCTCTATACCGCCCTTTAAAGTCTAATCTATATTCAATATCGCGGTTACAACATAGAATGTAGCCTGCACATTTGCAGATAATAATGTTTAGGGTCATGCGTTATCGATGCTTTTTAATATAACACTGAATTTTATGTATGTCCTTTTCCAATCCTAAGGAAGTAAAATATTCGAGAGATGAAAAAAAAATCTATTCGGTCTTTACTTATTATTAGCATTTAGAATATAGACGACTGTTTTCTCTTGAACTTTAGCTATCTATCATGTACTGTTCTATAAGAAATATTGTCATTATATACTAGGGAAATGAAAGGCCAAGGTCAAAGTCAAAGTAGGAGAACATGTCCGAATCCGTGTTTTGGGCAAAAAAAAAAAAAAAAAAAAAACCACTGCGATACATATCAGTTTTACTGATAAAATTTAGATACATTTACAAACAGACAGGTACACGTGACTTTTCCATACTCCGCTTGGGTGTGAAGAAAAATCATAATCAACTATCAAGGTGAACGTGGCTTAATATCGACTGTAAGTACGAAAACTGAATTTTACAGGCCCTGAGCAGCAAAAACTGAACTCCATAGGCACATCCACAATAAAAACTGAATTCGATAGGTACATGTACAGTAATAACTGAATTCGCCAGGTATATGTACAGCAAGAACTGAATTCGATAGGCACATGTACAGCAAAACCTGAATTCGATATGCACCTGCACAGCAAAACTGAATTCGATATGCACATGCACAGCAAAACTGAATTCGATATGCACATGCACAGCAAAACTGAATTCGATATGCACATGCACAGCAAAACTGAATTCGATATGCACATGCACAGCAAAACTGAATTCGATATGCACATGCACAGCAAAACTGAATTCGATAGGCACATGTACAGCAAAACCTGAATTCGATATCAGCTTATAACTCTCTTGATCGCTCAGTGGTAAAAAATCACTGTGCACCATTGTTCCTAAACCCGGCAGTGCAGTCGTTTCAATCCTCTGGTTACAAAGTGCTTATCAGTTATAAATACCCCTGGGTGTAAGTTATTCCCTAGATATAGTGAATTGGATGTTTGTGGCTTAATGTATGTGAATATAAGAAGTCATGGTGTATGTGGAAAACAAATTAATAATTAGCCACATGATGCAAACCAACCAATCAACTATATTGGGGATGTGGTTTGATATCGATTATAGGTACAAAACCCAAATTCGACAGGCACACGCTCAGCAAAAACTGAATTCGACAAGCAAATATACAGCAAAACCTGCATGTGACTGTTACAAGCACAGCAAAAGCGGAATTCGATAGTCACATGTGCAGCAAAAACTGATTTTGACGGTCATACGTACAGCAAAACATGAATTTGACATGTACAGCAAAAACTGAGTTCGACAGTGAACTCACAGAAAAACTGAATTCGACAAGCATATGTACAGCAAAAACCGAGTTCAACAGTCACACGTACAGCAAAACCTGAATTCGACAGTCACATGTACAGCAAAACCTGAGTTCGACAGCTGCATGTACAGCAAAACCTGAATTCGACGCCACATGTACAGTACTGTAATATCTGAATTCGACAGCCACATGCACAGCAAAACTGGAATTCGACAGCCACGTGCACAGCAAAACTGGAATTCGACAGTCACATGTACAGCAAAAACTGAATTCGACAGCCACATGTACAGCAAAACTGGAATTCGACAGACACATGTACAATAAAAACTGAATTCGACAGTCACATGTACAGCGAAAACTGAATTTGACAGGTACATGTAAAACAGAAACTGATTTCGACAGTCACATGTACAGTGAAAACTGAATTCGACAGCCACACGCACAGCAAAAAAACAGGAATTTGACAGGCACATGTACAGTGAAAACAGAATTCAACGGGCACATGTACAGCAAAACTGGAATTCGACAGGCACATGTACGGCAAAAACTGAATTCGACAGCCACCTGTACAGAAAAATTGGCGTTCAACCGGCACATGTACAGCGAAAACTGAATTTTCCAGCCACATGTACAGCAAACCGGCATTCGACAGTCACATGTACAGCAAAAGTTTAATTCGACAGCCACATGTACAGCAACACCAGAATTCGACAGGCACATGTACAGCAATAAATGACTTCAACAGCACATGTACAGCAAATCCTGCATTTGTCAGTCACATGCAAAGCAAAAACTAAATTCGACAGGCACACCTGTACAGGAAAAACCGAACTCGACTGGATTATGCAAAGCAAAAACTCAATTGGACTGGCGAATGTGCTGCAAAACCTGAATTTGACAGGCACATACACAGCAAAACCTGAATTCCACAGGCACATGCACAGCAAAAACTTGATTTGACTGGCAAATGCACAGCACAACCTCAATTCCACATGCACAGCAAAAACTGAGATTGTAGGTCACATGTACACCAGGACCGAATTTGACAGTTATATGCACAAGAAAAACTGAATTCAACAGTCACATGCTAAGAAAAAACTGTATTTGACGGGTATACGTACATCAAAATCTGAATTCAACAACCACATGTACACCAAAAGACTGAGTTCGTGTCAGGTGCATTGCTGAACCTGAATTCGACGCTTACATGGACAGCAAAAACTTAATTCGACAGTCACATATACCGCTAAAAGTAAATTGGACGCGCACATGTGCAGGAAAAACTGAATTGTACAGGCACAGGTACAGTAAAAAATGAATTTGAAAGACACATATAAAGCAGAGTTGATGCCATCACTTTATACCTCTCTGTGATGATTCAGCGGTTGAAACTCACTGTACATCGTTCTCTCCAAACCAAGCAGTGGTTCGAATCCTACTGATGACGAAGCTCTTATCAAATATAAATCCCCTTGGGTATAAGTTATTCCCGAGGTATAGTGAATTGGATATAAACGAGATTTATGGGTTAATGTTTGTGAATATGAAAAATCAATTGCATATTTTAAAAACTTCATACACATACACACAAAACACACACACACATATATAAATAAATATATATATATATATATATATATATATATATATATATATATATATATATATATATATATATATATATATATATACATTATATATATATATATATATATATATATATATATATATATATATATATATATATATATATATATATATATATATACATTATATATATATATATATATATATATATATATACATATATATATATATATACATTATATATATATATATATATATATATATATATATATATATATATATATATATATATATATATATATATATATACATTATATATATATATATATATATATATATATATATATATATATATATATATATATATATATATATATATATACATATTACACGACACCGTAATTTAATTAATTCCTACATATCATTACAACTTCAATGGAATAACGACCGGCAACAAAATGTCAATTGGTTGCAAACCATTCTTTTCATTTCGCGGCGTTGCAAAACACGGCAACGAATCATACTAAGGCAAGGGCAACAAATAAAATGTTTTGCAGTCCGAACAGTTCTTAAATAAATACCGTATTTTCCGAGCTGCGATATCTTTTTCCTTTTTCACTCCGGCGTTCTGGAATTTTATGACAGTTGCATTTTGGAGGGATTTTGTCCCTTCCCGGCGTTTCGTTTTTTATTCTTTTCACCGCATTCGTTTAGGTCTAGCGAGATAACCGATGCATTTGAATAACAAACGCGCTTTATTTTTCAATTGAAAATTGGTGTCATGATTGTAGGACGGTCGCCAGAGCGCTTGTCGGAATATGCAAAGTTTGAAAATACAATAAGGACCGCTGGCCAAAAGCTATTATGTTATATATAATAATAATTTTGAATTCCTTTTCAAACGACCACTGACATGCATTGGTAATGAATGAAGTCAACTAATTTTATTGGATACTTTTTTTATATATCATGACTAATTTTATTGGATACCTTTTATATATCATGACTGTTATAATGAGTTAGTATTGACAATTTATGAAAATAAATTTAGAGCAAGTATGATAGTATAAATTGGTGCAAATATAACGTTGGTGAGCGACCACATTCAAAGGAACATTAATTTTCGTGCATTTTGTGATGGTCCCATCTTCTCGAATTTTCTTGAAATTTTTAAAGTCAATTAGGAAGTCGCTAGTTCTCTATCAATTTTTATAATTATTTTGATCTTTTATTCGATTTCCGATATTCGGACATGTACAAAAATATAAAACTGTAACATTAGTTCAGTTATCATTGAAATTAGGTCGTTTTTCGAAAAAAAAAAATGAATTTGACTAATTTTCTATTGTTATTAGAAGAGTTCTGTAATAAAAAGCACGTCACATAAACTTTGACATTATATTTTCCTTACAAACAAACTATACAAAGAAAATACACTGAAAGGAAAAACCTTTACTACTTTCAAGGTAGATTTCATCTGCTCTTTTTCGATGGAATATCATTATGTTAAAAGAAAATTGTTCTCGCATGAATATGGATTTTAACGATTGATAACTAATTTTGAATTATTTTCACTGTTTCTTGTGTCCAGCTTCTACTGCTCATAATATTACTGAGGAAATATGTATTTTCTTCCACTAATATTATTTACATTTCTATGATACCTCAAACACTACATTCTGTTACCAAACTGATACCCTCTCTCGCCTACAGTTCAGTTTTTGACCTTTCAGTAATAAAAGTGTATCTCTTGTTTATTCCTGAGACTTCACTACAGTATATACCTAAATGACTTTTAAAGAAGTTTCTCTACGAATTTCAGCTATAACTTCAACATCTCGCTGAAATGAGGCACAAATGTGAAAATTCCAATCTTACACATCTACTGCAGAAATGATGCAGAATAAACCAATCAACAATATGCTTACTCTAAGTAATGAAAAAATATTCAAGGATAAAAATAGGTATTTCTGGAAGAAAATCAATGTTTCTAATAGTTCCTACCTTGGGATTTTCAAGATTCTGATATTCAAATAAAATACACACTTCCTTCTCAATATGAAGAATATAATGGATATAATTGTGCTAATCTTGAGGTATTTCAGGTTTAAACAAAAGATCTTCTAATATCCATGACTGTCGGGTTATTTCCACAGAAATTATCAAATCATTTCAATAATTTTAATTTTCAAATATTTATTTTACAATTTCATGGACTACCCATTCCAGTATTATATCACAGTAGTTTTCTAATCCTCACAACTTTTCCCCCCATTAATACATTGATAAAGTACCAAAATCACACGTCACATTTGTAATAATGTTTTGCTTTCATAAGTATTGCAACGCCCTATTACATAAACTTATCAATCAACCAATCTTTCTCATTTTTCTAAGACCAATAAGTTAATGTCCAAGTCAAGAGCAATATAACAAATATTTGATCTAATGTTATAAGTAATTTACGGTTATATACATAACAGCCAAGCATACTGTGACATGTCGTTTGCGAAAAAAATACTTTAAAAGATAAATTCTAAAGTAAACACGCAAGCGTGCGTTCCAGAGAGAGAGAGAGAGAGAGAGAGAGAGAGAGAGAGAGAGAGAAGAAACAAACTACTGAGAAAAAAGAAAAGGAATTTGAATATGTGAGTTATGCGCAATACAATGCATTTCCATTAATTAGATGGGAATTTTAAAATCTCATCGAGGGCGCTCTGTTGTCGATATTCATTTTTTAACTGTAATTTTGGTGTTTTGATATTTTCTTCAATCACTTATGGGTGTATACCAAACTGAACTGTAATATGTAATAAGGCAACATACGACGTTGTTGACGTAACATTTTTTCCTAATGTTTTCATGATGTTTACCATCTACATTTCTTCGTGAAGCAGTATTATCACTTACTTCGGGTATGAGAATGCTCTGATCTCTCGTCTTGGACTTTAGCTACAATAAAAAAGAAATGAGAAAAATTACAAGATTTAATCCTTTTACTATCTACAAGCGCTCGCTAGACACGTATATTATCTTAATAGTAACTAATGAAATTCTACCTTTTTTTTTTTTGAGAACAGGAGTCATGAACTGAGTTTATCCCAATAAAAGCTATAGAAATGAAAGTTTGAACCCCGAAATATAATCTCTGTCTTTTTGCTGGATATGTGACACTTAGGCCTCCTTTTCCTCATTACAAATTCATTAAATTATTCCGACTGCCAGTCCTTTTCAGCCAGGACGCGAGGTATGAGGTATTTCCACTTAACTTTCGCTTCCTGAAAAGTGGTGGTTAACGCAACCCCAAGTCTAGTTGTACTGGTAATCACCTTAGCTGGAAATGGGGAACTGTAAATTTTCAATTTGTGAACAAGAAAATTCGCAAAACTTTTCTTTGAAATAAATGTGGTATGTTAAGGCAACGGAAATATTTGTCCACAAAAACAGCCTCTTTTATCTGGAAGTTAATAATGTCATCGCTAAAGCTGATAACGAAAAACCCTCTGGCAAAAATAAAGGATTTATCTTAACGTTGTTGGTCCTGAATAAATTCGATAAAGCACTTGCAGCGGCAATGATGAAATAAATAGCGGTTATCTTTAAAATCAATGGTTAAAATCCTTTAATACACCAAGTTATTACGGCAGGAACGCGTTAACACATTTTTGTGATATAGTAAATGGAAGTTTCGTACGTTTCTCCCCCACAACAATGGCTTCATGAAAAAAAATTTCCTTCAAAAGTATTCGAACATGTGGCTTTCTGTTAAATCCACACGAAATGGGGAAGAACAAGTAATTCTTGAACTTTCATATAGTCAGTTTCTCAAATTCATTAGAAGTTGTCATTAAATCAATTGCAAATCTGAAGGTAAATGATCCTAATCTCACATGAGTCACACTTCTTGCTTCAATATCTCTACATGCTGCGTATGTAACTG
Organism: Macrobrachium rosenbergii; assembly: GCF_040412425.1. Classification (NCBI taxonomy): domain Eukaryota; kingdom Metazoa; phylum Arthropoda; class Malacostraca; order Decapoda; family Palaemonidae; genus Macrobrachium; species Macrobrachium rosenbergii. The sequence goes on along the minus strand of NC_089760.1, from coordinate 9,432,020 downwards.
AGCTGGCACTCAGCTGGAGCATCTACTAACTACTTTGCTCTGCCAACTAATTAAAGTAACCATCACACCCAGTCGTTTAGAATTCCTCTCAGTCTAGGGCTCTCGCCCACTTGACAACACAGGTGAGAAAAGAGCAGGGGTCTTCTTAATAATCTTTCTGCTGAGACGTTGAGATAGAACTAAGTTTGAGACAGCCTGATAATATGTATTTTTCCTAGTTACACAAACCAAAACCTTCAGAGTGAAGAATGCCTTTCTCTCATAAAACAAAGGTTGAATGAACATAGTTACAAAGAGAGCCATATGGGTGTGGCACTGGTGAGTGACTGGGGGAATTCCATAACCTGATCACATACCCTGTTCATTTTATATTTCGCCTTAGGGACTTAGCAGGGTGGGAAACATCTAGTGAAAGGTTCAGCAAATGCTGCACGAGCGTTAGGTATTGTTCGTAAGGCCTCATATATTTATGACAGTGCAAACTGTTTTAGGTAATTTGTACTTCCTTTACTGGAATACTGTTCTCTGGTGTGGATGTCTGCTTCCGCCAGAGATTTATCTCTTTTAGATAGAGTGGTTCGTGGTGGTAGGTTTCTGTTTTCTGACAGTAGCAGTTATGACTTGGGCCATCTACGGATGGTCTCTTGTTTGTCACTTTTTCGTGAATTGTATTTCAACAGAGATCTTTCACTTTCACAATTGATCCCTGATGCCCTTTATCTTTGGAGAGCAACCAGATTCGCTGAACAGCAACACCAATATGCAGTGTGTCTCGCTGTCGAACTTCTCAGTTCCAGAGGTTCTTTATTCCTCACACCGTTGGACTGTGGAACAGCCTCCCAGAGGATGTTGTGCAGTTGGAACTTCAGAAGTTCAAGCGCAAATGCAATGCATTACTACTGTGTTACTATTTTTCTTGCATTTTAATACATTTTTGTCTATTAATCTATTTATCAATTTATTTTTTCTTTTGTAATAAGTGGGATCTCTTCTTTCTGTATTTCCCTTTCCTTCCTCTTACTTCTTCCTAATAACACCATATTCTTTGGAAGCTTGAAATTCAAGTAATGGTCCCTGTGGGCTTGTTCCATGTGAATAGATTTCATTTACTAAATAATAATAATAATATGGGAATACAAACCATTACGTACAGACTTACTTTTTAGGTGGGGGTTGTCCCTTTAACCTTCCACCTAGAAGAATGTCCCTGGATGAATGCAATGCCAACAAGGAACATTCTTCCAAAAACCCTTGCAATTCTGGTGAGAAGGAGACCAGAAAAGTAGAGCTCTAGGCTATACTACCTATACAACTGGGGAGAAGTGTCTACGATAAATAATGTAACTTCCCATAGGGAGTGACTCATAGGCAGAGAGCATAACCAGACTAGTACTAAATAATGGGGTCCCAAAAGAACAGAATCTAATCAGGCTCATAAAAGACCAAGGGAGGGCTCTAGTGTTACCTTCCCCTTTGCAAATGGAGGTGGCTTAAGGAAACACTTTCTAAACTAACTAGAAGTGTTGTTTATTAAATAACTCACCACAGCCACACTTAAGTCTGTGGTGTGTTGGTATGACATATTCAGACGAGATACTTCTCTGTATAAAAGGGCTCGGGTAACTGCATAATCTGTTGAGCAGCCACCATAGGTCCTAAGGAGAAAGTGCCCAAGGACTGGTGAGCAGTGTCCCTGAGACAGAATAAGGTCAAGGTGGTCTGTCTATGCCAGACAACCACCCTCATTACCTAGTAAACTGACAAGGTCTTTGTGAGCTCTCAAACTAGACAGGAGACAGGTCACATCCAAAGATGAGCTATACACCCTCTTGATGACCTCATAAAGCCAAAAGGAAATAGTTTTCTTAGAACCTTCTTATGCCTGTCAATACTAATGAAAATTCTCCTGCATTCTGGTTTCAAGAAATTGGTTCTTTTCAAATAGTACTTAACAGTTAAGGCAGGGCACAAAAGCATCTTGTTCAGATTACCACCAACAAAATTCCAGAGGGAAGGAACCAAGAAAGTCTCAAATCTATGATCAGTCTTGTCTAAAAACTCAGGAACGAAAGAGAAAGAAAGTTTGGACCACCCCCCCTCTAGTGCTGGACAAGATATGAAAGTCTGCACAATTCTCCCAGTATTCCCTGAGGCCAGAGCCAAAAGGAAAGCAGTCTCAAGAGTTAAAGCTCTGCCCAAAGACAATGACTGTGGCTCATAAAGTGACTTAGTCAGACTTCATAGCTCTAGGGTGATGTTCCACTCTGGAGGGCAAAGTTCTTTGATAGGGCAAGACTGTTCAGAATTTCTCAAGAGCATGGACAACTCCACCAAAGTATCACTTCAATCTAAACATTTGCAACAAGGCTGAATGATAGCCTTTCACTGCAAAGACAATTGGAAAGGTGTCCCTTCTATGACATCAGTCACAGAAAATGGCCCCCTGTCCTTCAAACATTTGTGTAAGATGTATAGAGATATCCAGACATTTCCTGCACAACCCTGTGAGAAGACTCTCTCGCATGATATGCTGGATAACCTCCACCCATGAAGGCAAAGGGAGTGAACTGACTGATGTTACCCTTGAACATAGGGTTGATGTAGAAGCCTAGGCCATAAGAATAGCTCTCTCAGAGTCTTGATCAGTGGGGACAGCGGATCTGAATACCAGTCAGCCTGCAGCCCAAGAGGGAATACCAGTCATTTGTTTGTTTGGAGTGAAAGGTAAAAATGTATAATAGCTACACTATAACCAGGGATGTAGGAATACATCTTCCATCACTGCCCATGGCTCTGCAATTGGAGGAAAGAAAACACTTAAAGTTTCTTGTTAAGTCTGGTTACAAACAGATCAGGTAGGGGTGAGACCCAAATCCTTAACAGCATTTTTACTACCTAGGGTAGACACCAATCTGTACCTACTACCTGAACCTGGCAACAGAGTTGACTGGCATGTACCTAGCCAACAGCTCCACTGAATGGAGAACTGCCCACTCATGGAGTTTTACAGGTAAGTGACTGAGTTTGAGACTTTTTCCACCTTGCTTGTTGACATAGACCACTACTGAGGTTTTCTTGAAATGATAGGTGAACTAGCAGTGCAGTGAACATCTCTAAAACACTGATGAGTAAGGGAACTACTTTCTTTGCCCACAACCTAGGGATAAACTCCCCTTCAAGGTGAGTCCCCCAACCCTTCCTTGAGGTGCCGGAAAATAGAAGCATAACCAGAGGAGAGGAGAACAGAGAAACTCCTTCAAGGAGATGTTTGTCTTGACTTCAATGAGACAAGATGGAGGGAGAAAGAAGGTGAGCTGACCAAAACTGCTCCAGGCGCCATTGGAGAGGCCATAGATGACAGCAAAAGTGAGGGACAAATTTCACTAGAGATAATAAATGAGCCAGAATAGATAGCAGAAGCTGGTTGCTCCTGTCAAGACAAGATTTGGCTTATGAATTCCTTGAATGTGACTATGCAACAGTATGTTTGGAATGCTTCCATCATCACAGATTCCAGAAGCATACCCTAACACCTTTTCTGCTACTTGGGAAATACATAAGATTTCTTTCAGTGTCTCACCATGCCATGACATGGTTCAGATAATGATATTAGTCTTGAACCAGGTGCTGCTTTGATGAGGTTAGTGGTAAGCAATTGCACCACCTTATACAAATACCCCTTGAACAGATCTGAGCTAAATCAAGAACACTCTTGTGAATACTTGAGTAGCTGTAGACAGTCCGTAGCAAAGTGCCTTTTATTAGGAGATTATGTTTCCATAGATAAAGCGTAGATATTTATGAGTCTTGATGAAGGGAACTCTGAAAACACTCATTCTGAAGATCTCTTGATAGCATGAAGTCTCCCTCAATGACTAAAGCTAACATATAACAGGATATTTCCATCTTGAAATGAGTCTGTTGTATATACTTGTTCAAGAGAGGTAGGTTGATACTGGTTCATCCTCTGGTTGCTTCTCCACTAGTAATATTCAAGAATTTCTGATTTGCCCAGCTTCTCTTGATAAGCCAGTCGAATCTCCTCCTGGGGGAGTACAACAAGATGCTGGAACATTCCTCGAGCTGCTATTTCCGTTAACCGTGTGTAATGTATGTATGTACTCGTGTGTGTGTGTGTGTGTGAGTATGTCTTTTGTTGTTTGGGAGATTATCGCATTCACTGAATGACTACAATCCATTATGAAGACTCTTTGATGCTAAATTCATGTTTTTAAGTTCTCAAATGTTTGACTGTATAGTTCTACCTCTTGAATGATTTTTGCAGAATTGTCAATAGTTACTGGTTGTCTATAACATTTTCATTTGCATGTTTGTGCCCTGTTTCATGTCATTATCATTAACTATTACTTTTCGCAGATGTACGAGTTGCCTGGTCATTAGTATTCGGTGATAAAATTTAATCAGTGTCTGCATTAACTATAATTGTGAGGATTGAGGGTCTTGGGGACTGATGATATTCACGAATAAATATGAACAGCAGGAGATGGACGTTATTTTCATGATATTGTCCCAGAAACAGCCATCACTGATTGTAAGCTGCACTGATGTGGTTTTATTTAGCTGTAAACTAGCCAAGTATTTTATGCAAGCAAGATACATTTTGCGCCATAAAACTGAATGTTGAAAATTTATTTAATGTAACATATCAGAAAATAATTTTATTCTACATTGCTGATTGATTACTAGAAATGGGTGTCTTCTCCAGTGAATTCATAAAAATCTCTTTTGAACTGAAGCAGGACTGAGTTTGGCTTTTAGCAGTAAAACTGTGTTCATTTTCATTCCATTTAATTTCACTTTTTCGCTCTGCATCTTTTAAATTTCGCTTACGAGTATGTTACATTTATTTATGCTATTCCTTGTTGCCTTGTTTTGAGTTACTGCACTGAATTATTTTCCTTTCGTCAGATATTCTTGTTTTGCAATTAACTACATATTTGCATTCCTTAACCCATATTCGTTGGTATTCTACTTCCAGCGTGCATACTATAAAGAGATGCAATTACCACTGCGTAAATATAAGTTACCGCTATTTTTTTTTAAACATGTATTTGCTTAGCTTCTCAAGATAATGTAATGTTTGTCGAGTGATTGTACTCACGGATTGATTATGACTCCTGCAATGACTTACTTCGTCAAAAGTGTCAGTGTGCATTGAATCTACTGATTCATGTAAGTAGTGTTTCGAGTGGCAAGAAACACCCACCAACGATTTATGCTGAACAGGCAAGATACACATTATGATTTCAGCTGGACAATAAGTTGCATGGCGAGCCGTTAGAATCTTTATGAATAAAATAAAAAGAAATAAAGATTAATAACTTTGATTCTAAGATACTGATACACTATAGTTGACATATCTTCAAGGAAAAAAAATCAGGGTTATTTTATATTTCATGTTTGTCAGTACGGGAGGCAAAGAATTTAGCCAGAAGGATGGGATTGTAAAAGGACAGCCTTTTTCAAAGTGAATTTGAATTTTGTCAACCATGGTTTCTCTTCTGTAACTCAGGGGATTAACGAACCAGAAAGTAAGCTTTTTTCTTTCTTTAATTTGATCTGCAAGGGAAGTGGAGACCTGTTTGAAACTACAGTTAAAACTGATTGTACTCTATCGTCATTACAGACACGCAAAATGATCATTATACTTACGAGAATCTGTGACTCGTGACCGTTACATGTCATAAATATATCAGGCTGTTAAAAGGAGTCAACATGACCTCAACCTAGGTAATTGGATACTAAAGTTAAATATGTATATGTGTACATTATATATATATATATATATATATATATATATATATATATATATATATATATATATATATATATATATTTATATATTTATATATATATATATATGTGTGTGTGTGTGTGTGTACGAATGAATAAGGTATTTCGTAGTAGTTTTCTGTGATTCAAAAGGTTCCACAGTAATATCTAAAAGTTCGAACCAAAAGATACTTGAATATATCCTAAAATGACATTAAAATTTTTTTAGCATTGTCTTCTATCTTCTACAGACTTATTCGCTAAAGAAAAAGAAAATGGACGTAAGATCTAAAAGCATATTTTACATAATTTTTATTAAAATTTTATAACACATATTTTGAATCTCGTTCTTTATATTAAAATATTTAGTTTTAATATTATATATATATATATATATATATATATATATATATATATATATATATATATATATATATATATATATATAATATATATATATGTGTATGTAATATATATACACACATACATATATATATATATATATATATATATATATATATATATATATATATATATATATATATATATATATATATATATATATATATATATATATATATATACATATATATATAATATATATAACATACAGAGAACATACGCAAGTCTCTAGGTAGAAAAAAGTTTCCGAGGAAGTGTTATAACTTGGAAGACTCCAGAGATCTCCGCCGGTGGGTTTAGGATCTTCCTGCGCGGCCAACTTCCCACCAACTCTTTGCCTGTGGGAAATGAATTTTGGTTCGTATTGTTCCTTTGTTGTGAAAAAAACTTCATTGACAGTGTTGCTCTTGCTGTTTGCTGACTGACATTCTTTTTTTTATGTCAAGTGAAATTTCGGTAGTAAATTAACTCAAATGCTTCCTCAAAAATATACTCAGAAACATTTTTTTTTTTATCGATTCTCGTCCTCATTACTTATTTTTTGTGGCATCTACTAACTCTGGCTATGATACCACCTGGAAAACAAAGATATGTAAAATAGGGTCTTCTTGTTAGTAAAAGGAAATATTTCAATGCAACGGGAAAAAATGTTTGATTTCATTAGATTCATTTGACTAGAAAATCTACCTTATCATGCCTGGAAACATATTGTAATCGATAACATATTTAATGGACGCCTTCTGTAAAATATAAACGATCTTATGCTTGAATGAACATTGGCTTATCATGCGCATTTATATGGAGTTGGGATAAGTTTCTAAAAGAATGTCTCAGATGTTATGCGTTACCAGTAACAACTATAACACCAGAGTAAAGCCAGCAACTTCGCGCTATAAGTTAAAATGATCCAAGTGTTCCCTTCACCCAAGAGAGGTCGTTTCTTAAAATTCAACCCTCTCGAAGTCCCAGGCAAAGTTCAGTGCAAAAACAGAACTTCAGAGAAACATAATTGCCATATTTTCGGTGGATGAGAAGTTTTTCCTTTTTTCTGCAATTATTCTTTTCAATGTAAACAATCTACCCTATGTAAAATGCGCCCGTACAACATGTTCGTGACCGAACTTGGAAGGCGCAAGACTGACGCAGGTTAGGCCTATACCTTAGTTTTACCAGACCACTGACCTGATTAACAGCTCTCCTAGGGCTGGCCCGAAGGATTAGACTTATTTTACGTAGCTAAGAACCAATTGGTTACTTAGCAACGCGACCTACAGATTATTGTGGAATCCGAACCACATTATAGCGAGAAATGAATTTCTATCACCAGAAATAAATTCCTCTAATTCTTCATTGGCCGGTCGGAGACTCGAACTCGGGCCTAGCGAGTGCTAGCCCACAATTCTACCGACTGTCCCAACGTGGAACTGATGCAGGCTAGAGGCAGCAGCAGCCTACACCGGTAAAAAAAAAAATGTTGTTAATAGAATAAATAAAGTATTGTTAGAAATTCATATTATCAAACTCTCTTGGCAAAGACCTTGACATTTAAATATCACGAAGGAGAGAACAATACCTTACTTAATTGGTTAAGCTTACTGGAATTTTCTAAAAAAAAAAAAAACTTTGTTTATACTTTATACTTTACGGAACCTACACTAGGTTTTATTCTATATGTTAATAAAATGGCCTTAATTTTCAATTTTGATCCCTCATCTATACAGGCACTGAACATATTATTGCCTACTATGCATTTCAGCTGACGTTTCCAACTGTTTCTCGCCAATAAGATATTACAAAAGCGTCAGACAAGGTTGGTATTTTGGCAGAAGACTTTTGAAACCCCGACCTAACTGCCAAAAATATGCATTGATACCTAATGTGGATAATTAAGGCCATTATAAGGGTAATTATTAAAGGATAGACTTAACTAAATTTCACAAGGCTAGTTGTGAAGTGTAACTATGACGTAGGAGTAATGAACGGTGACGGACGAGGTGTAACCAGAGTTTGATAGGAGAAAGGCTGCACGTGACCACTGTTTCAGCGGTGGCCTATTTGGCTCAATGTCCTCGAGGATGCAAGGCTGCTTTCGTGATGCGTCTTTTGCAGTATGCAACAGGACGCGATTTCGGATGAGGAATTATCGATAAATATAAATAGGTGAGTTAAGCTTAATTCGGTATGGTTGCGTATGATACGTATTCTATCATCCTCTTCCCTGATGTTGAATTATCAGCAACAATAATGAAAAAATAATAACGAAAATAAAATGAATGAGTATTATTATTATTATTACAGTATAGTAGTTATAAATAATGTATGATGTCTTATACAGGGCATTTTCATTCTCATCCGGCAAATAATAAATACTGGCCTTTATCCATACAGTCCATACGAGTGTGTGGGGCATGTCATGGGCATGACATCGCAGGCACTAAGGAAGACTGTGCAACGCGACACTACACCACAACCTGTGGTAGTAGCATCACCAACAATGGCACAAGTCTTCGATAATTTGACTGTGGGTGCCATTCGCCGCTTTGCTCACGGCAAGTTTTCACGGTTGGTACCCTGACGAAAGACCGGAAGATGGCTCGCGTTATCCCAGAGATAACCTCTGATACATCGGTGTGGCTGGCTATGCGTGACATGGGATTCAGCTACATCTCAGCGGAAGGTTTACGTGACCAAAGAATCTCTTGACGTAGTATGCCGCAGACTTAGAGGAATTTATCTATGGTGATAGAAATTCATTTCTCGTCATAATGTGGTTCGGATTCCACAATAAGCTGCAGGTCAATCGATTACGCGGTAAGTTTATTTCGCCGTATTTAACTCGGTTCAGAGCACTTTTCTTGCTTCTAGTTAGCGTAAATGAATCTCCAGATACTTTATTTATATGGGGCAAGGTTTTTTTTCGTTATACGAAGTGTTTTCAAGTCGGATCTGTGCTCTCTGGGCAACGAGGAGAAGGGAGGGAGGTAATTTACATAGACGAGACTTGGTCCACCATAGGATGAACCGCAGCCGGAGAGTGGGTTGACACCACGCAGGCTACCACCAGGGCCATGCACAGCCGACAGGTACCGCCTGGGGAAGGGGAGCGAATCGTGGTGGTAGCAGCTGGCACAACCAGAGGTTTCGTTAAAGGTGCATTCCTCTGTTGTCCGGCAAAGAATACCAGGGGAGACTACCACGGGGAATTGATAGGGGAGCTGTTCCTACGCTAGCTGACAATGCAGCTTCTGCCATCGCATGTACGGGTCCGCAGAAACCTACACTGTTAGAAATAAAACGTTTGTAATGGTTTTTTCAAAGATTAAAAATACAAAAACCATAACTGACTGCTAAAAAAAAAAAAATAAAATCATGTCCCTAAGTACATATCTAAGCTCACCTACAACAGTGTGATTAAAGTACGCTATAAATCGGTTTAAATGGACATTAGATGTAAAAGAACGGGATCCTAGAATTTCAAAATGAAAATCTTTTATCTTATACTTAGTTTACAAATTTACCTCCAACGATCTCAGTAATATCTAAAAATGCGCATCTCCAATATAACCCATTTTTAGTATTGGAAATTTTAAGCTTTCTATATCATCATCTCATCATTGTTGGAAATGAAGATTTTTGAAAAAGTTTCCAAACTGACCCCGTAGGGAAACCTTGATTTTTAATGGTGTATTGTTACAGTTTTGCGAGACAATATGAAGCAACAGACGACGATCTTGGAAAATAATCGGTGGCTTTGGGAAACGACGGTACTCGTTGAGTGTCTGAACGTTACTTTACGCAATAATGACACTGCAGGATAATATTGGTTTTCAGTGGTTCTAATTGTGTTCGCATATTCCGTGATAAAGGAAATGTAAGTTTCTCCATGGAACATTTTATACAATTAATATTCTCATTCGAACACCAGGCCCCCACCCTCCCATGTAGATGTCAAGTATCGAAAAGCCGTGTGTGTGTGTGTGTGTGTGTGTGTGTGTGTGTGTGTGTGTGTGTGTGTGTGTGTGTGTGTGTGTGTGTGTGTGTGTGTGTGTGTGTGAAACAACAGTCAGAAAGACGGACGTAAAGACTGTACACACCCCTTTATTCACAAAGGCTTATGGGAGCGCGGCCTTTCTAGCATTATTACGACATACCACGAATGAGTGAGAGGTACTTTTATAATGACGTTTTTCTAGCCTCTGTTAGGGTGCCAGCTTAATGTGCTTTAGGCTACCCTTAATTTACTCTTATAATTACCTTATCAATAGTAAGCATTAGAGCACATTTTTTGCCAAATAGGTCGGGTTTTCAAACGTCTTCTGCCAAAATACCAACCTTGTTAGACGCTTTGGTAATATTTTACAGGCGAAACGTAGTTGGACACGGCAGCCGAAATGCATAGTAGAATTTAAAAAAATAAGGTTGAAGCATACACATACAAATCACGTTTTATTTCTTTCAAAAAAAAGTATATAACGTTTTAATTCCCAAGCTCACGAACTGTGTATATTCCAGTGAATATTTTCACATGGTACTTACAAGAGTATATTATCGCTTTAGCATTATAAAAATTGTGTTTTTCGTATACGCTGTCTCATATAACAAAACAGAGCATTGCCTCTTGGTCTTGGTATTAATCTTGATTAGATTCGCATGCATGGCAACCGCGTATGCATGAAATCGCTGACCCTGTCTGGTGCATTTGACCTAAGTGCTGAACTTCACTTAGGTGGTTTGTACGGTAGACACTAGATAGTGTGGAAGACGCTTAAGCTTTAGCTGAACATCGAAGGTGCTTTCATTAACACTACGAAAACAGATGGGAATATTGCTCAGTCATAAAGGTTCCTCGGAAAAAATTTGAGTAAACCATCAATATCTGAAAACAATTGTCTTTAGAGGAGTCTCCTCTGTATGCAATGCATTTCTTTTTTTTAATTTAAATCTTTAGCTTAAAACCTTCATGGATAGTCAACAGCATATAAACCCAAAAGGGCTGTCAAGGGAAATCACCCTGCAGAGAGCGACAAGTTATAAGAAAAAATTATAAATACGTGGGAATATAAACTTGATACACGCTGAAATTCAGGAGACGTCAGCAGAAAGCAAGAATGAATTTACTTCTCGCTCAAACATTTGGAGATCAGAAGATTCCACAACTGAATTAGGCAGACTATTCTACATTTCAGTCGTAGCCAAGATAAAACCCTTAGCAAACATTAGTATTAAACTTGATACTAGAAAACGACAATGTTTGCGGTAGCAGCCTGCTGAGTGCTACTAGCAATAACAGCTGGCCGGGTAAAGAGTAGAGGATGTTAGTCGTTTTAGCACAATTTTTTTTTTTGTACCAAACAATGAACTTAACTTTATGACGCCACAAGTCAACATTTAGAGTTGGCAAAATAAACTTAACTGGTGACATGACTCTGCCCAAGACTTTGAGATGACCGAGTTAGCACTGGATGACCACACTGGAGAAGAGCTCTCCAAACAAAGGATGGAGAAGGGAGCAGAGATATTTAGATATAGTTTAATCATGAGAACATAAATTTCTGCAAGATACCAACTTTGAGAAACAGAGGGACCAGCATTATGTCTATGCTTCAGAAATGTCAGTTTATCATCAAAATTACACCTAAAATTAAAGTAGTGACATTCAGAACCATACCATATAATGTATTTCAGGATCCAAAAGCAAAAGTATTCTGGATCGACTAATTGCCATACTTTGTCTCATGCCCCAAACCCCATTCCCCTCATGAATATGTGCCACATGTCCATTCCGTGATTATGCACCAACAGACCTAAGGCATGGAGGAGGAACGACAGCTTGATGCAAGTTACTTTTTTTTTTTCCAAATCTTGACAAACTTCACTAGTATATTTGATAAACAGCAAAGGTCAGAGAACACTACATTGGGGAACACTAGAAAGAACTAGAACTACTAAACCTGGCCATCAACACACTTGCATCCTACATTAAAAAGTATTTAAAACAATTATTAACTCTCCAACAATCCTAGCTTGCAGGTTTCACGATTCATACGTTCGCAGGCTGCACTAAAACGTAAACCGACCATGCGCTTAACTCGGCACCCCCATCACAAGCACTCGGCAAGATGGTAGATATTCATAAAATTGCATCACAGTACTGGGGTCTTTACGAAACCCAGACTGATACTGGGGGCGGGTTATTTTCATCAGACCTACAAAAATACAGAAAAGCAGCTTCTCAGCCGATTTCAGGGTAACAAACAACCCTATATTCTGATAAGATACACCAGGTAAGGTTAAGTTAGCTTGATATGAACGCTTCAAACTTGCCCAGTAAACTTGAAGTTCCTTGTATGGGGTAAAAAACGATTAATCAGCAGTTACCTTAACCCATCCTGCACTGTGAATATATGATCTAAACTCCATTTGTGTTGCTGCCGATTGTCTAAAATTTCACCTACAGAGGAACATGCTATGTGACGAAGGAGTGGAAAATACTTCATGCAGAATACATTAAACCTTCATTGGGTCGGGGTCGTATAAATTACATTACCTAAGAGGGTCAGCAGTCTAGTAATGTGTGAAGTTAAAAAATTGAGAGATTATCGGTTAAAAGCGATAATTCTAGTCATCCGATATTTAAAAAAAAATTTTTGTTTAAAGCTAGTTAAAATCAGTTTAAACTATTTCTGCAATGGAGTTTAACTTTCCTGTAACAACTTCCAGCTGGACTATGATTAGTTTTTATACAGAGATCCCGTACTTAGTTATTCAAATCAAACATTACTTTTAATACTAATACCTTAAAACTAATCCATCACGCACAATTTAGTTTCTATCCTGTGCACTAACTTAAGACCTTATTTCGAAATTACAACTCCGACGTAAAGACAAAAAGCTTACATTTGTTTAAACCTATGTAATAAATCCCCTTAAGTGAAAAACTAATGCTTAAATGTAGTTTATTAATGCTCAAAAACTAATGCTTTAATGTTTATTAATGCTCAAATATGGTTTTTAATTCTTACCTACCCACGGTAACGTAAAATTAAATTTTAATGCTCCCACGTTGTGGACAAACTTTTGTTCTTAATGGGACAGTTATTTTCATAGGCTACGAACGGCAGAAATTGTATTTAACTGAACTCAGTTGTAAATTTTAACTGTTACTTTGAAAAAAAATTCAGTCCTGTACCATTAGGCTATTGAAAAACCAGACTATCACAGGTTTTCCTATTAAAAACAAACTGTTTCAAGAGTCAAGATGCAGACAACTTCAGGTGTCAAAAAAGGGAGACCATAATTACTAAGTAATGGTACTATGGTGTGATACTATCGTGTGGCATCTGGTTTAGCAAGTAATTAGTCTCCCCAGCATTGTGGAACCATAGATATTTTAGAACATTTCACCAGGTCAAGGTAAACAGATACAGCAGTTTATAGGTATTTAATTCGGCATTATATATTTATGTATATATATAGTAATAAAGTATAGAATAACTGATTGGTTAAGGTCAAGATAATATTCAGATGTGCATTTAATACTTATATTGAAGTGTCAACTAATTGCACCTTTGCAATAAAGCAGGGCAGCTTATGGCATAGTGAAGTAAACCAGGACACGCTAGGTCCCATTCTCACCTCAAACACTATTGTGGAATAAAATCAACCAACAGTTCTTGAGTAACTTGCATTCTTACGTTTCCAGTCAACATCCTGTAAAGCAAAAAGACTACAGCAGAATTTTGGTTTTACTGAATAACAATTTACACCCAAGTTACAATACCAACAAATACGTACAACCAACATTTCTACAAAGTCAGTAAAATAAGGGTTATTTTAAACCCTCACAAAGATCCAATTTTCTCCAATACAAACGAGTCACTTACAAAAGCCTTTGACCATATCAGCGAAAAAAATCTAAATTAACTAGTAAACCAAGGGACCAGATGTACCCAGAAGTGCTCAATAAATGTGTCAAAGGAACAACTTCTAAAGGTCATATCAGATCTGGTTAAAATACAAAACGCCAGTTGACCAAGTTGTTAAAGTGATAGTCCTGGAATAATGTCAACTACCGTTAAGGGTATCTGTTAGTTAGCATATCATTTAAGTAAAAAAATCACCCTGCTCATCATATGAAGGGCATGAATATCATTAAAGATCTTTGCTCATTGTATGGGTGGTATAAAATCTTAAATTATTAATCTGAATATTAACAGGATAAAGCTATAATATCACGTTAAATAACTCAAAAGTTCTGAATTGCAAGAAGAATTAAGTTTATCTGTTGAAAAAATCAACTGAACTCTGGAATTACTAAAAAACTAATGATAAAAGTTGAAAAGAATTAAAAAGCAAACTGAACTTTGGAAATTAATCACTTGAAATTAATGTAAACAAACAGTATTTAAAAACCTTTGTTCCCTTAAACTTTACATACAAAGCTATGGTTACGATACAAAGCTATAGTTACGTTAAGAAATTAAACTTCACATACAAAGCAAAACTATAGTTACGATAAGAAATTTTAAGAGTAAAATATGGCATTCAATATTGGCAGTTACGTTACTTTTAATTTAGAAAAATCTATTAAAGTTACGTTAAATAAAAAATAAAAAGACTTAAGACTAATGTTTATGACCTGAAAAGAAAAAGATTAGTAACGAACCTCCCATGCACCTGCATCTAGCCTTGTCCACAGGTCCTAAGACCTATGGAACAGGGCATGGGAGGGGCCTCCACCCCTACAGAGGCACCGCCCCCGTAGGGGTGGAGACCAAAAAAAAAAAAAAAAATTTACAAAAAAAATTGGTTGACAAAAAATTTGGTTCCGACAAAAGTACCTGGTAAGGAATGGTACCGATTTTCGAAACTGGAGAGAAGTCATCCTGGCGTAAGTTTAATTCAATACTTGTCACAAGCGTAGTTTGAGTCATAGTTCGATGGCTTCACCCAAACCTGGAAGTAATTCAAAGTTCGTATACCAGAATATGTTAATGCGTAAGCAAAATTGTCATATTTACAAGAATCAACGTGGATGCCAAGTTTTGAACTAGGCTTCTTAAAAGTCACTTAAAATTATAATCATTTACAAATTAGATTAAATACCTACCCAGACCATTATAAATTGAGTTTGAACATAAACCTTCATGGACCATCAGATCTTTATCCTGGAAAATTTAAAAATCTTAGTACAGGAAAAAAAAACCCCTTCTACTAGAGTTAAGCCGAGGAGTGAATAAAAAATATAACTAAAGCTTCAAAGCATTGAAAACAATACCAGAAAAATGTTCATTGTTAACGTTAAGCAATAAATTTGTTATCCACATTACAGTTTGTAAATAAAATATCTAAATAAAATAATTGAAAAATATTAACTACAATATTAAAGCAAGTAACAATTTTCAAGTATAATGGACAAACACTGAGCCTAACAAGAAAAATAAGCCCATAAAATTAAAGCAAACCTGTGAACAGTTTCGATGGTGAAAAATAAAACCCTTAAAATCACTAAAATTTAAAAGCTAATAAATTAAAAACTCAAGTGAAGCTTATCCTTTCCAGAAACTAGGAGAATCGCCACGAATGCACGTAGACCATCCTTCCAAACACCAATCAAATTCAAAGAGTAGAAAATTCCTTCTCCGGTAGTAAGAAATGACCCGAAACCTACGCAGCTTCTTCGTTAACCCACAAAATGTCGATTCACAACCAAAGACAAGAATAACACAAACCAAAACTAACGGTCACGAAGAAACCCGTTGCTGTTTCTCAAGGATAACGGAGTCACCTGTCTGTAGGCGGGGACGATTTCTTTAAACGAAAGACTACGACGTCCTTGGTTTTTTTTTTTGGGGGGGGGAGGGGGGGGGGTGGGGCGGGATTTGATAAATCTTCATACTTTTAACGTTATCTGTGTGAGTCTGCGTTTCTCGGTTCTCTGGTAAAATTGGCTTCTTAACAATACAGAACAATTTTATCAATAATTTACCAAACAAAAGAATGGAAATTCTTCGGAGCATTCAATAAATTGTCACTGTAAAGAAAAATGAATACTGTAGTCTTATATTTCAAGCGATACATCACACCAGCCGGAAGTTTGACTTCAGCTTTTGCCATGGGTTTGCATCCCATACCCTGGGTTTATTTACACACACACACACACACACACACACACACACACACACACACACATATATATATATATATATATATATATATATATATATATATATATATATATATATATATATAACCTATATATATATATATATAACCTAGGTATGGGATGCAAACACATGTCCGTTGTATTTGTTAACTTCTCTAATACATGAGCACTGGAAATGGTCTGCGGAAGACAAGTCTCCTGCGGGTTCCAACGACGTTTTGAAAATCTGCAGCATAGGCCTAGCTCCTCTTCCATGCATAAATAAAAGTTAAGTATACCTTAGTTTAACCAGACCACTGAGCTGATTAACAGCTCTCCTAGGGCTGGTCCGGAGGATTAGACTTATTTTACGTGGCTAAGAACCAATTGGTTACCTAGCAACAGGACCTACAGCTTATTGTAGAATCCGAACCACATTATACCGAGAAATGAATTTCTATCACCAGAAATAAATTAATCTAATTCTTCATTGGCCGGTCGGAGACTCGAACTCGGGCCTAGCAGAGTGCTAGCCGAGAACTCTACCGACTACTCCAACGAGTAACTCTCTTCCATGCATAATAAGCAGTTATACTGTAATTATGATTTCCTGATGTGGATGCAGACATACTCATTTTTTTAACTACTCCCATTCTCTCTACTTTAGAACTCATCAACTGTTTTTTGCAAGGAAGGCCATATATGCCATATACCACACTCTTCATTGTCTAATCCATTATTCTTGACTGACTTCTTTTTTTTACCATGTTACTATACTGGAGTATAATGTTAAATCCATAGTTTCAATTGTTTAGATTGCAAAACAGTTTTAGGAGGCTTCTGTTTTTATCACATGGCAGTGAAAATTGATACTTTGAAATACCTTTTACTCCTGTCATTAACAAAGGTTTTTTTTTTATTAATTAGCAAATGAAGTGAAAACTGGGCTAAAGACATATGGTTTTCTGTTACTTGAGCCAAAATGCATTTCAGTTGTTGATTTTAGAGCCTTTAAATTTGCAGCTTCGAGATTGTACAGTACACTTCATATCAGGACTAGGAAGTTTTACATAGAAAAAAATACTTTTTTTTATTTTCTGTGTTTTGATACTATCGATTTGACTGTGATTCTTTGAATATATGATTACGTTGATGAATATGCTAGTCCTGCAGAACTTTTGTGGAACTGGACCAGCCTGCTGTAAATAAGAAACAATAAAGAGAATAGCGGATGATGTAAAGGGTGTCCCATCCTTTGTGTTTATCTAGTTCAATGAAGAGCTTTAAAATGGTTTAAGTTTTAACAGGCGCCCATAGGCCGAAAAATGTTCATTATTTTTTCGAGAATTAAATAATTTGTCATTATTTCAATTTAATCAAAGAACCAGGAAATACTAAAATAAATAATCAAATACCGGTCGAAGAAGCACCGATAAACCGTATCTAGTTTGACTGTAAACAAAAACAGCGGGCGTTTTTGTCTCTCTTGTAAAATGATCCTATTTGAAAATGTCGACCTTGATGGCGACGTCCAGAACTAACCAGGGAAACATCCATGCAAAAGTTAATTTAATGATTCAATTCCCACGAATCTCTTGAGTTTCCGTTTGACCATGCTGCTGGTCGTTTCCTGGATTCTTTCTTTCGTTCACTAGAGTAGGAACTCCAATTTGTTTTACAAACGTTTTATCCATTGTCTGGAGGCCTGCGTGGAGTAATGGCGATGGAGACTATCATTCTCGGCTGACACAAAGTTTGACTTTTTATCTTTTATTTGTAGCAGTTTTACTTAAAATTTCGAATCGCGTTATTCAACTTTGGGGTTCCAGTTTCAGTATAGATTTTCGCAATACCTAAAATTTGACGTGTGCTTGAGTTACGATGTTCAGTATGATGAAACTTTAATATTTTAGGTATTTCAGCTGGTCAGACCTAGCGACTTGCCCCCATTCTAAGCTTATGACAACTTTGCCATTCGTGGAATACAGTGACTGAATTATTCTTGAAACTGTTTCATTACTTATCCCAGAAAACGTCTGTTACGTAGCTGTGATCAGTAAATTATTTGTTAATTTTTTTTAATGAACCAGGGGCCACATATTTCTATACTACATATGACTTTTTTCAGGTTAATTCCACCAAGAATTTTTCCTTATTACGGCACTTGATTTTATTCTAGTTTACACTGACTCTTGTAATGTTTGACTTAGGTTAGTATTCTATTCTTCATAACTATCATTTTCTTAGTGACATTTGTATATAAACATTGGTTGTTAAGAATTATTTTTAAGTTCTGCAAGTAATGTAACTTGCACTTGATTATATTTATGCAAACACCTGAAACCGCTTTCAGATGGTAATCTAAACATTATGAAGCCATGTAAACGTATCCAGCATCTGAGAAATCCTAAACACACGCTGAATTGCATATTTACACAAGTGGTTAATTGAATACGAAATCTCCAAAACTGCTTTATTAGAATTGAGGTGAGGTGTTTTGCTTCCTGTGAATCAACCAAACCAATATATTTTTTTTTTACCTCCACCCATACAGGGGCGGTGCTCTTGTAGGGGTGGAGGCCCCTCCAATACCCTGTACCACAGGTCATACGACCTAGGGTCAGGAGTATGGGAGGTTCAAACCAACTAATTAAGTTTTCATTTCAGGTGGTAAATGCTTTAGTCTAATCATTATTAGAAGTTAACGTACCCTGTTAAGAGTTTTTACCTTGAGGTTAAGTAGCAATTGCCTGCTTATTTCTAAACTTTCAAATTATTTTTTTTTAAGTAATGATGTTTAGAAAACGTAACTTGTACATTAGCAGTCTCTCTTAGGCATTTTTTTTCTATTATATTCTTAGTTTTTCGTATTCGTACTACATTTTTATCAACGTTTTTCAAGTAAAGGTTCTTTGATTTACAATGTCTTTGATTCATTTATTTTCCCCTCATGGCCTCCACAATTGTTTTCTTGAATTCGCTTAAATGTTTTCCCAGTTGCCCTTCGTCAATACCAAGCTGGAGTTTTATATTTGAATATTTTAAAGATTCTAGTTTTACTAAGTGTTGGAGGTGGTTTGAAGTCTGAGTTTTGTACATCACCAAAAGCTTTTATAAATGTTTATTATCTCAAGATGGTATGTTTATTGTATATTACAAAAACTGGTTTTGTAACTATAAATGATATTCTCCTTCATCATGGAACTAAACTGATCACACCCATTTATGACAGTAAATTCTTCAGGTGGAGAGATAACTGTCTATGAACAGTAGTAATTGCTAATGCCACTGCGTCTACGAATATGACTGCTCATGATGTGCAAGTTCAGCGAACTAAGCGGCTGCTTGGGGCTCCCATGCCATCAGTGGCCCCCAAGAGTGCTTGGAAAATGTTTTTTTTATGGAAGAAGATAAGTATGTCATTTGGTTTTATTTGTAGTGGGAAATCGCACTTTTGCACAAGTGCTCCATTTTTTTTTAATATAAACAATTAAACTGGCTAACTCGTTTTACTGTAAATGTAGTCTTGTCTGCTGATTTGTTCTGTAACTTACAAATACCAGTTCAGTATGTCACACAATATATCACTCTGAAATTTAAAAAGTGCAAATAATACTGGAGCACACTGTGAATTTGCTACCCCTATATGGTTAGCGATGATCAGGGGGGCGCCCAAACCCAGTCCTGCTTAGGGCCCAATAAAGGCTTGGGCCGGTCCTGTGCATGTTATGACGTCTAACACCCGTGGCTACAGAAATTTTGGCCCTGGGGTACTTCTAAAAAAATTTACTTTAAATAGGCTTTCATCCTACGACAAATTAACCGTCCATTTTTTTCTCCATACAATGCTATCTTAAGAATTCGACTGTTAATTAACTACTATTTACGAACTTTTCTAAGATTTAAAGCCCATGCTGGAGTAGGCCAACAATAAAAAGATCAACTGATGTCTTGGACAAATCTTTTCTTGACCAGGATAATTACCAAGCCAACCATCATATTCAGTTGGAAGGCTGTTTAGAGGTAACCATCTGTTGGGCTGCAGTTTCACAATGTTCTGTCTTAACCTCACGGGATTTCTTCCTCGGTCATCTCATATCTCTTTAACAGTGTTCTCTTTAGGCTATTGCAGTTGATATCTCCATCAGAGGGCATACTAGAAAAATCTTGCAGAACCTGACCTGTGTTACCCTTGGCTCTCTGCAGATCTGACAACTTGGTGCTGTTTACCTGTCACCATTTATGATCTGAGCCTCATTACTCAAGATTTCATGTTCCTGCTGTCTTTTAACTTCTTGTCGTTGCGTATAGCTTCCTCCTTTGCTGCCTCTCTCTCTCTCTCTCTCTCTCTCTCTCTCTCTCTCTCTCTCTCTCTCTGTTGATACATATGAGCTAGAATTTGCTCTTCGGGTATAAATTTCTCCACTTCTTACCCTTCCGATCCCATCTACCTGGCCATTTCAATGATTTTTGCTACCTCTGCCGTCATGTTAAAGTATAGGCTATTCACCCTTTGATGTAACAATAAAAAAACAATCAAAATCACGATCACGGCCCCTGAACTTACCCTAACAAAATCTTCAATCATTGTTAACGAGAGAATGAATAGCGATGCTTTTATAAGATTTTTGGCAAAAAATTTCCTGGAACAGTATTCCAAGCCTTAATGCCTAGTTTTCTCCATTTCTCTCTGTTATTCCCATCTCTAGACAATCCTTCTCAGTATTTCCCAGGTCATGTTTAATGTAAACAAATTTCCGCCTCCAAATTTTGCTATTTTGAAATTCGATCAACTACATTTCAAAATTCTCTGTATCTGTCCACCAAAAAAAAAAAAAATCTGTAAGTTTAGTTAGTCCAATTTTATACTGTCTAGAAACTTAAAGAATTTTGCACTCGTTCCAAATTCTCTGACCTTACTAAATCTTTTAGATTCCAGCTCAATAATAGACTCAATAATTAGAGAAATCTTTTGATTACATTGTTTTTTTTATCCATTGGGAGATCATGTTGCTACAACCGATCTGGAAAACAACGCTTCCCACCCCCCCGCCCCCTAACCAAGGCAGTATGCGGTTGCTATATAAAGATTTATCTGTGTAGTAATATTTTCAAGGTGACCTTTGAGAGACGTCGTTAGCGTGCCACTTTTGGCACGCTTGATAGATATTGCCCACCACAGGTCTAGGCCTTGAACTGCCTGTTATGGTGATTCCCATGATAAAGCTTGCACAAGTTAACGAAGAAAACACGTAGTGATTGCACAGGGTTTACAGTCGTTGACCTGAGATCTTATCATACGAGGAAATGTTCTTTACTACCCGTACTGCTAGGACTGTAACGGTTTATATTGTAGTTGTCGTTATTTCCACATCTTTACCTTGTGGTAGCATTTGTAAATAGGCGGTACTCTTGTATGATATTGTCTTCTGAATAGTACAATGTATTCATCGTTCACTCACGTAGCATTTGATATCCAGTTCAGCAGTCTGGAATTGAATTTATGCGGAACATGAACCGAAATTTTAAAAGGAATTCGTTTCAGGCCTTTTCGGTCAGATATAGAAAACCAATCGGATATTTTTGATAACTGGTGAGGTCAATCCCATTGCTTTTATATCCTTCCATTCCCTTTGTACCCTGTATTGATTTCGTAAACCTAAACTGAAAGGCAAAACTAACTTTCGTACATTTATTGATAAAGGTTCTTCTTCTTAGTAGAAGGAGGATTGTTCTTGGATTTGTAAAGAATTTAATGGAAGTGTGTGGAATTAGGCTTGAAATTACCTTTGTATAATACTCATGCTAATAGGAGTATGGATATTACAGTAGTGTAATGTCCTCTTTATTGATTTATAATGTTAATTCCTTTGTGTTGCCCTTACGTCGACATTAAAGAATGGTTATATACAGCATCGCCTATTTATTGCCTGATGAAAGGGAATTGGTTTTAATTTGGTTTTCCATAGCATAACAAAAGTCTATCAAAAATAATCATATGCGTTACTTTTCAGTGTTTCGGAGATTTGACAAAATATGACGGATGAACGATTACGATACCAGTGGAAAAAATTATAATGGTGAAATAATTAATTTCCAGTTATAATCACTGAAAAGTTTTAAAAATTTTCGTTATTTTTAGTATCTGCAGTAAGGAGAGGGTTCCAAAATCAGTGCTCCGAGCAGTTTCCAGACTTAATCCCAAGCGTTATAAAACATTACTGTAGTAATCTGCGTCATTCTAAATGAGGAAACTAGTCTTCTGGATTTTGAAACGATGAAACTCCTTTTACATTAATTAAGCATATCCTTGTCATCAGTGTCTATAGATAATGGAAAAACACCCGATCATAGCTCAGTAACGAGGCAGTTTGTATTTATGTACTGTTCAAATACCGATACCCTTAAAACTGAATACTTTGCAAACGCCAATTTAACAGTAATAACAGGAACACTAGCTTCTTTATGAGAAAATAGCAGGCCTCTCCGTAAACAGTAGCTGGCACATCACTACTTTTGGACCTTGCTTATTATAATCGTTTACATCCAGATACTGAACATTAATTATCTTCTAGAACGCATAATATTAATATTTTTGTACCATGCCAAAGCCTAGGGAAGCCTTTAGGTCTTGCAGGGTTGTTAAAAGTGCCATTTTTTTTTTTTTTTTTTTTTGCAAATGATGACAAATAACCTAAGTACGTGTAACGACAGAACAGCAACGCCTCCCGGATCTTAGGAAATCATTTTTGATGAGGTTGCCAAGCCCACGCGCACGCTTGTTCAAGATTCCCAGCTGCTATGCACCCATTCACAGCCGGCATGACCTGTGTCAGTAGGGTGGATGCTAGCCACGAACTTTACGATTTCTAACTAAATTAATTACCATTAAGTATGATCAGCTAGATAAACATGTACACAAAATATGCAGTGCCACAAATATCGTTTAATATCCAATTCACTATACCTCGAGAAAATCTTATACCCAGCTAGTGAACTTTATTCCGGAGGTAGAGTGAACTGGATATTAAACGAAATATCTGGCTTAATATACACACACATATATATATATATATACATATATATATACACACACACATATATATATATATATATATATATATATATATATATATATATATATATATATATATATATATATATATATATATGTCTATGCAATCATTCCACATTTAGGAAGTGTGAAAAGAAACGATGAAATTTAGTTTAGCCCGACGGTTTCATCCTCTACTGGACCTTGACGAAGTCAATTTTTTAGGAAGAGGCTTCCAAAATACAATAGAAAAGTTGCGATAGTTGGAATAATTCAACAAATGACAATTGAAATTCGTAGAACTAGTTACAAGGTGGTTCAACTAAAAGAACAGGCAAGGGACTCATTACCAAACAGTCAGCGTCTTAAAATGATAGTTACGCCGGCGATATCGTAATGTCCACAAAACAAAACTGCAAAAGTATATAGACCCACGTAAATATATCAAGAGAGGGAGAAATAGTTACAAATCGAGGGCCTCTTTGAGCCTGTACTGCTGATTAAAAATTTGAAGTACAACTGGATCTAATTTATATAGGCCCGAACTAGAATTAAAATTGTCTCGAGTATGGAAAATACTTGCAGATCCCATAATATTCGTTTTAGCAAAGCTAGGGCAACTGAAAACTGTCTTTGCCTTATTCTATTTAATTGCAAAATTAACTTTTTTAATACAAGTGGTAATTGCTGTCCTGGGATTATATCTGACTATATTATATCTATGTTTAACAATTCTTTTTTCAAGTTGTTTTGCGATTTTTTTTTAATGTAAATCTTACCACAATCACATGGTACTTTATTTATAACACCATCATACTTAGGACTGTTGCGAATGACTGAACGCCCAATTGTGAAAGGGAAGGTAAAAGATTATATATATATATATATATATATATATATATATATATATATATATATATATATATATATATATATATATATATATATATATATATATATATATATATATATATATATATATATATATATATATATATATATATATATATATATATATATATATTCAAGGCTGAAACTGTATATTCTGCTGAAACTGTATTTCTCTTCCGTTCTTGTAGTCTCCCTTCTTTCCATTCTTGAAGAAATAGATAATAGAGTAAAACACAAACCTTCCTTACGTACGTAACAAAACAGACACACACACACACACACACACACACTCTCTCTCTCTCTCTCTCTCTCTGTCACACACATACACGCATAGAAAGAAGGCTCTCTCTCTCTCTCTCTCTCTCTCTCTCTCTCACACACACACACACATAGAAAGAAGGGAGACTAAAAGAACGTAAGAATAATACATACAGCTTCAGCCATGAACACACGCTCGCTCTGAGTCCGGCTGATCGTGAAAAAAAAAAAAACACTTTTTTCAAAATAATGATCTCATTTTTTAGTACTTATTTTCTAACACACTGAGCTCGTGATTTTTTTCTACAATCATTAACTTTCTTTTCAGGGGAGGAGTCAATATTCTGAGAGATAAGTTTTACCTTTTCTTTTGATCGTAGATCACCAAAGATTGTCCTAACATAGATTTTACACCTAAAAGATTTATTCACAACAATTAGCAGAACTCATCTTTTGCCAAAACTATCTTATGTATACAATGACAGATACAGTGTTTTTGAGCGTATGAAAAAACGACGAATGCACCTAAACCCCACACTGAATCTAACTCGTTGCTAAAAACTTCGTTTACGTGTTAGTTGTATGAAGACTCCAAAATCCTTTCCACCTAAAGCCTTTTAGAGTAATTCACGAGATTTTCATAATTTCATGCTTTTTTGTATATTTTTTTTTCTATTTTGCCTTTAATGCGATACGATAGGTTAGCGCTTTTAGAATTAAAACTAATCAGGTGTACTTTATCGTTCTTTCTTGAAATAGTCAATGATGCTATGCCCACTTTTATTTCCTGCACTTCGTACATGACGGTATAGCAGCTAATAACGCAATGCATTTTTCTTATTAAAGTCGATCACGCAACCACTGATCACTGTCTAGAAATTAATGTGTCTCGTGCGACTTTCAACAGCCAGCTTTTAAGTGCACTGAAAGTGGGTAGGTGGAAGAATCTCTTTCAAGCAAGTGGTATTAAACATGGTGGTTGCATTCAGCTTATACAGTCTTTTTCCGTATTACTGCTTCTGCCAGTAACTCTGCCTGTCGATCTCTGTGAGTGGGTATGTGAATAGTGTTAGGTTTTTCAGTTGTTAATTTGAAACAGCCTTGTTTCGTTTGTTAACCTGCACTCCTGTTTTGTGTGAGGAGGCGAGGTTACGTTCGTCTCTTTGTGTTTTTCTTCCTCAGTCAAGTTTTGAAAAGCAGATCAACAGGTTCTCTTGATGCAGTCGAGAACAATCGGCATGTTTTCGAAGTTTTGCCAAGTTGTTTGTGATGGTCTTCATACGGCAGGTGTGGGTTACCTGTTGATGTTAAGGAGAACGTCAATCCAGCTCCTGAGGTTGTGGTGGTGAACCAACATTGGTTTTAACTGTGAAGATTTATCATTCTGGGGTAGCTGAGTGGCTGTCGCAACGATTACGTCGTGGTCTTTGGCGATGTCTCGGCGGTATACGACGGTCGACCTTAAGGATCGTGGATTGTCGCTTTTGGCTTTGGAAGATTGTAGTTTTTAATTTGTTGAAGGAGCAGTGTATGGCTTTTGAGTAATTATTATGGCTTTTTGTGACTAATGATGGTTTATTACGAAATTTATTACCGAGGAGCAAGAGTATGGCTTATAGTTATTGCAGTATGATGGTTCATTAATATTAGTGATAGTTATTGCAGTATGATGGTTCATTAATTGCAGTCTGGAATGAAAGTTAGTTTGTACTAATTATTGGTTATTAGCCTACTTATAATAAGTGTTTAGTTAAATGGTTGGTTTATAGTTAAATGATTATTGGTTTATTGCTGCTGATTAATTAGTTTAGCTCAATTCCTGTTAATGTTTTAAGTTTAAAGTAATTTGAACTTCATTGGTTTTATTGCTGCTTAATTAGTTTAGCGGAATTTAATGTAAATAGTAAAGTAACTTTAAACTGATCTGTAACGAGGTTTTACCATTTGTTCTGTTTTCCAAAACCTGGACACACTATTACTGTAAATAACTTGTGTTAATAAAAGTTTGAGTTACTAGAGTATTTTCTTATGCTCCCTCCTCCTTGGTTTGTTGCAGTCCATTAGAAAATATATTCCAGTCCCATTCTTGTTTATGGATTATGAATCTGGTTGTCACGTAGAAAGGTGACCACGGCGATAGCCATGAATTTGATTCCTATTTCTTGATAAAGAAAACAAGTATTACGTAACTGCTATGAAAACCTAAGTCCGGTAATTGGTATGTAATTGTTTTCTATGTTCACGAAAGATGAGAGAAGACTGTACAGACTGTAGACTGTACAGACTATATATCGTTGTCGTTATTTGTAAATAAGCTGTTTCTGTGTCAGCGTGGGCTCATGGAGCAGCCCGTGAGAATCGGTAGATAATTTAGGATTGCTGAAATGGCTATGAATAGAAATTCACATAACGTTATGCAAGTTGTCAAGTGAAATGTTAAGTCTAACGGGCAAGATTGCAAACTCCTGAAACTCTCAAGCGCCCGTCGGTGAGAGACAGCATGATTGTATCTAGTCCTAGGTAGTCGTAAATAGCCAGGTAGGAAAATCAAAGTCTTGGAGAACAAATGGAAAAATAAGTTAATGTAGTGTGATTCCATACTGTATATAACTTGCAGAGAATAGTTATGAAAAAGCATTGAAAAGGTTCAATGAAACCAATTTTGTGGGAGACTAAAAGGAAGACTTGCAGCTGTGTATGTCTCGGGAGTAGGACTCTGTTGTCAATATAATTAATCCAGGTAAAGTAGAATCACAGGAAAAAGTCTTCTTTCGTAGATAGCGAACCTTGAGGGTTTTAACCCGGTATGTATCCACTTTGAGGCGTGTTAGTACAAGCCAGTTGAGGATGACCGTAAAAACAAAACTAAATATAAAGAAATGACCCCCAAGAAATATTAGTCCTAGATAACGACCCCCGAAAACCCCTCGGGGTCACTATCTAGGAAAGATCCAAAATATTTTGCTTTATGTAACTGCTTTATTTGCCACAACAAATGAATGTGATTTTCCTGTGACGTTTTTTCCTAGCCAAAATTGTGACTTTTCTGTTAATTTTTTCCCTGTGACTTCATTGCCTGATACCAATATAATTTAATGGCGCTTATCCTGTGTTTGCCCTCTAAGAGCACTATATGTAAGTGTTACATATAATTGACTTATCCTCCTTCAGTAAGGCGATAAAAAAGTGGAAGACAGTGATAACTGAAGGATTCTGTCAGTAGACTTGCGCGGCCGAACAAAGGAAAAATATTTGTAAAAGAAATAAGGCAAATGGCAATCAAAGTGATTAACAAGTGCCCTATTGCTGTTTGCTGAGACAGTCGACGGAGCTGGAAGTGCTACCTGACACTGTGTCTGGTTGAGAAAGTATGATGTAATCCTTTTGCCTCCTTGCACTGTTCTACGTGGGTTATTTTGCTCACTGCGAACACGCGTCAAAACCAGGGGTGTCGAGTTGAAAACGGGATACTACAATATTATCTGTTCTTCCTTGAAGTCGATGACGGGGTTGGGATGTATGACTATGGCAACGACAATAATTGCAAGACGATTTTGTGGTCAGAATTGCTGGGGTAGGGTCAGGGGTAAGGTGAGGAGGAGGTATTGCCGTTGGCTGGAGGTCTTCTGTCTCTTGACAGGGTATTGGCGCCTCTGCCACGGGTTGCCTGGTTGTTTTCGGCCGTGATTTTTCCTGAGATGTTGATTACTGGGGTGCAGGTACAGGTTCTGTGTCGTTCTTGAGTTTTTCCTTGCGAGCCATTCTTGAGTGAATCGCTTTGAGCCATGCACGATGTAGGGCACTTTTGTATAATTGGTTCCCTTTTTCTTAAAATTTTCCAGACACTCCCGGCTTTCATGTCTTTTGCTGCACTACTAAGTTTAAAATTACTTATTAGAATTTCTTCGGAGTTGAGCTTACGCTTATGTCTACGCGTGGGATTGTCCTGGTAGTGTTTTGGTTCCATTTCTTCCCACGTTTTAGTTTCTTGCTATCAATATATCTTTGAGTATGTACTACATTCTGCCAGTTGCTAAATTTATCAGCAAATTTACTACATTTCAGAGAACATACAATTCTAAGACATGAAACAAAATTCCCTTTCTGGCTGTAGAAATGCTATGAGCCACGGTTTCAGCCTTAATTATTACTGATACAAAAGAGATTTAGGATATCTCTGAAAAGGGTGCTATGTTTTCCAGCGATTAATGTCTCATCTTTACGGAATCTCATAAGATATAATCACGTAAGTCTGTGCACTTGGTGACATGTATAAATGACCTCCACATACACTAGAATCACATCAATTTCTCTCTCTCTCTCTCTCTCTCTCTCTCTCTCTCTCTCTCTCTCTCTCTCTCTCTCTCTCTCTCTCTCATAACGCATACGTTTCAGATATACATATATGAGATAAATGTCAAAAATTAGACAGAAGAAACTCTCCAGGTGGAAGATGATGAAAAACACTAGCCTTTTGTTTTCATATAATGTATGTGACTTACTACTAAGTAATTATGATTTCAATTGCAGTTTAACTCGCAGATGTATTATACATGGAACATGTAGCTAAGATTAAAAGTGAACAAGCATGGACATGGCCATAATCTGATGATTTAATCAAGAGACTCTAACACGCGTACATGGATAGCTTCATGAAGGGTTTCTGGAACTCAGTCATAATCTTGGTCTGAATATCATCGTAACATCATATTCAACATTTCGCTTGTGGGAAGTGATTTTCCAATGAATGACTTCATTTACACGGGAAAGCCAAGTGTATTGTGTAGTACAAACCACAGGTCGATCAGAGTCAGCGTTTTGGGTGAGGTATTGAGAACAAACAGTTACCAATGCCTAGCAGCCACATTATTAACCTTTTCTTCATAACAAAGACTACTAGTAACTCCGCTAAAAATTGAAGACTTGCTGTGAAAAGATTAAGGTTGCAGCACAGTCACTGATTGTAATACTTCTCTCTCATTATCAAAGCGATTTTGTATATGATAAAAAAATGATCTAAAATAGAACATTGCTGTCATGCCTTCTCCTTTCATCAGTTCACTCTGTTGGCAAAAGTAAGCGGTAAATAAATTCTACGAAAGAAGGGCTCAACATATTTCCCTGATTTTTACCAGAGCAAATAAACAATTCGAAGGACAACCTACTGTATAATATCCTTTCTGTCCATGAATATTAGTGCTGTCCCACCCGAGACAACAGTATCTTTAACTTCTCATTAAAAAAGATACATAATTGGATTCACTTCTCCTTAGCATACGTGAGTCTTCCTAAAAAAATTTTCAAACAGTTTTAATTTGGGATATAACCTTTTTCCGATGGTGCAAAACTAGTAATGTTATTAAAAGCTGGAGGACATGTTATGATATACCAGAGTACTTCTGTTCGTTGTAGTGACCGTGATTGTGTTGAATGTTTCCGCTTGGAATTACCGATGTAAATTTATTTACCGATTTGGTAAAAGCTAGTAATCCGATTATCTTGCTCTAACTTTTCATGTTCGAAAATTGCCAAATGTTCTAGCACCAACTTTTCTCCGTTTCCGTGAATCTGCTTTATCTCTCTCTCTCTCTCTTTATATATATATATATATATATATATATATATATATATATATATATATATATATATATATATATATATATATATATAACACATTACCACAGATGAAAAATAAGAGATCAGGGTAGTCTGATCGGTTTCGACTTTATTTCAAGCCACTGACGAAGTCCTTCGTCAATGGCTTAGAAATAAAGTCGAAACCGGTCAAGACCTACACCCTGTCTCTTATCTTTCACCTGTGATAATGTGTGATAAACGAATCCCGTAGAAACGCGATTATAATCATATACAGTATATGTATGTATGTATGTGTTATATATATATATATATATATATATATATATATATATATATATATATATATATATATATATACATACACATATACGCAAAGACGTAATACTACGCATAATTTTCTGCATATATTTTCTTTTAATCCGCACAAGAATATTCTCACATAACGGCACAGACCTGCATAAATGCATAATTGATTTCAACTGTTGATGCCAATGACAGTTTAATTAAGTGCGCCATCTTTGCCAGGAGAAATTAAAGCCACTAGACTCTCTCCAATCCGAGATTACTGAAGGCTTTTAAAAACTTCCATAAAGTTCAGGCGCTCTTCACATAACGGGAGTTTTCCTTCATCCCTTTTCATACGAGGAAATAAGTTACAATAAGGGGGAATTAAGACTTTCTATTATACACTTTTCTATATTAATACCATCCGTCAAAATATTTTTTTATTACTTTTGTGCAATTTATGATATGAGCATTATTTTGTATTAGTATAATCTGCCACTGCCATTTGGTTATCTGTGATATTAAATACTAATCCAGTTTACCATTTTATAAAGCATTCATCTTTTGAACTGTGCAATCTCAGTATACCAGAACTTGGCTTACATCCTTCCGTATTATTTTCTAATAGGCTTTAATTTCTAGTAAATTAAATTATCATATAAATTGACGCACATCACAATCTCATTATGAGTTGGATTTTATCACCAAGATGAAAAGTCTCCAGGTAGTTCTGAAGACAGTAATAGCACCCAGAAAGAAAGGACCCGACCCTTTCTTTAGAAAGGTCCTGATGGATATGAGAAGACAGTGGGTGTATCAAAAGAGAATAGTTCTTTTTTAATAAAGAAAGGTTTGACCTCAAGTGGAATGACTGAAATTATATTCACACAATCAAATTAAGAATTGCATATTAATTATAATTATCTATTTGTATTGCCTAATTTCATTCTTGTTATTGAATGGTTTATTACTTAATCTCGGATTTCTCTTCTGTTTCTTTTTAGCCTAAGGATTGCAAATTGTTTTAAATAAACGAAAATATTTAACAATTAAGTTCAATGAGATTTAAATACATATGTGAAAACTCCTTTGTGAAAAATACCAATTTCTAATACAGGAGTCCAAATAATGCATGCCAGGGCTAAGGTTAAAATTACAACTAGAAGTAAGCTGTATAATAGCGGATTCCAAAAAATTTCTAGAAGAGAAATCTTTCACTCTGGCAATCACTAAACTTTCAGTCCAATCCATCCTGTGAGAGTTTTCACTTAAATGAATGAATATAGCATTGGATGTTTGTCCAGTTTTGACTGAATACTTATGTTGCTTAATACATAAATCTAATTATTTGCTAGACTGGCCAATATAAAAAGGGGAACAGTCCAAACGTGGAATTTTATATATTATGTTGTTGCTTTCTTTAGGGCTATTTTTTATTATAGGAAAAAACGAGGTTGACATTACAAGATTTTAACAATGATTTTATGTTTTCACAACCACTCCATGTTACTCTCACTAAAAAAACTTTTGTATATTTCTTCGGTCTGCTGAGTAAAGGATGACAAGTTGAAAGGCCTCACAGCACTTCATTGCTTCTCTTTCCTTCATGGATTTTGTCTTTATATATATATATATATATATATATATATATATATTATATATATATATATATATATATATATATATATATATATAATATATATATATATATATATATATATATATATATATATATATATATATATATATATATATATATATATATATATATATATATATATATATATATATATATAGAATCTACTGGTCACTTTTTATCAGATACATATGTAATTGTAATTAGCCACAGTGCCCTCTTAACATTCTCGAATTGTTCGCGCTTTTTTGATACGCTTGTCACTACAAAGCCTTAAGATCCAAGTGCAAAAAATATGAAGAAATTCTGATGTGAGGTAGCGGGAAACGAACCCGGATCCGCTAATCAGAAAGAGGCACCATTGTCGATCTGACCTCACATCAGAATTTCTTCATATTTCTTGCACTTGGATCTTAAGGCTTTGTAGCGACAATCGTATCCCAAAAAGCGCGAAGAATTCGAGAAAGTTAAGAGGGCATTGTGGCTAATTACAATTATATATATATATATATATATATATATATATATATATATATATATATATATATATATATATATATATATATATATATATATATATATATATATATATATATATCAAAATGGTACTGGAGGAGAATTATAACTGATGTGTGGTTTGTTACATGAAAAGATTTGATCCGCCGACAGGTTACACTCGTAAACCCCTTATCAATTATAATACCCCTTCGATATTATTTCTGAGGTAGATTAAATTGAATATTAAACAACATCTGTAGTTTAATGTTTGTGAGTACAAAAATGTCACAGTGATTTAATAAAAATTCATAAATAGCTAAGTACTTCAAACATAATAGTTAGCTGTCATAGTAGGGGTTGGTTGATGTTGATGCTGAGTACAAATACCAGGATTCAACAGTGGCCAGAAGTAAGGTAAAGTCGGTATCAACTTATACCTCTCTTGACAGCCAAATGGTAGAATATTAGTCAATGTCTCCGTCAGAGGATCGAATCTTCCAGGTGACGAAACACTTATCAGTTAAAATTCCCGTTCAGAAATATTTCCAAGGTAGAGCAAATTGGATAATTAAACGACGTTTTTAGCTTAATATCTGTTAGATATATATGTATATATAAATATATAAATATATATATATATATATATATATATATATATATAAATAAATGGATTTATGTAGGTATGTAATGTGTGTGTGTGTTGGTGTTCCAACACAACTCTGAAACACATTGAGCTTTTTAGTGTATATATATATATATATATATATATATATATATATATATATATATATATATATATATATATATATATATATATATATATATATATAATATATATATATATAATATACATATGTGTGTGTGTTTGTTTGTGCGTATCTGCGTGTGCTTGTTGGTGTTTCTATCGGTCTGTCCGTCATTCTGCTTGCCTCTGTCAGCCTGCCTGTTTGTGTGCGTGAAAGCTGATCTGTTGACTATATGAATGAAAACAATCTATTCAACACACCCACAAAAACAAAATCTTATCTTCTAGTTTTCTTCACATTCCACAAAACTTTTTCAGGGAAGCATCGATACTTAACTAAATAAATGAAGATTTTTCCTTTTCCCGATGGTTTCGAAACCAAGCACAGTACAGTGACGTTACAACACTACATGGAAGGATCGAGAAGCTGCGAGTGTATTTTGGTTACTGAAAATTCACACTTCTTGAGAATGTGACGTGGAGACTATAAATTTCGGCATACAAACAAAAATGGGAAAAACGAAATATTTACGCTCCAATGGTGAGGATATTTATTTTTTGGTTCCGGTTGAATGATTCTGCATTTGAAAACAACTTATGTGCATGCATATATGCTTATATTGAGTTTCCTCCCTTGCTTTGGTACAAGTTCACTAGGAAGGAATCATCTTTCATTGCTTCTTCGTCAGAAATCGAGGCGTTCAATCGAAAATGTATCCTGAATTTGTAGGAATTCGAGAAGTATTGATTGTCAAAAGCGTAAAATTAATGTCAAATATGTGTTGCCACTGAAAGATTATCTCAAAGACATACTATAAGAGCGACCCTAAACGAAGCTGCCTGCATGATCTTCGAATGATTAATTTGCATACATTTATCTCCAAGCATAACTGTGATGAATTCTGTAACCCGACGAGAGTGGAACTTAGGCCAAGACAAATCACCTGATGTCAGACCCACTTCACTTCTGATACGGAGAGTAATGACAGTTCTCGTCTGACAAGCTAGAACCCTGACGGATTATTATTTGTTACCCGTGAATCAGTTATGCCAGTTGGTGATCAACTGACTATCCCTAACAGTATCTCCGGATATGTTGATCAAAGGCTCACGCAAAGCCCTTCATCACCAATGGGAATAACAGAATCAAGGTATTCACACAGAATTTGTGCTTATCATTATTGGGAGCAAATTGGGAGCAACAGAATTCTAGGCATTCATACGGTGTTTGCGTTTCTCAACTCCGTGTCGTGGAAATCATTCGTCTAGGTGCTTTCACGAATTACAGAGAGGAATTACATATTTGGAAATAAATAATTGTAATGTTATCTCCAGTTTTATGATATAGAGAGCAAAATGGTAACATTTCAGAAATAGGTTTTACGTGCTTATTTGAACGGACAGGATTTTTTCTTGTGAATAAAAGATGTAAATCATATTTCTTTTTTTTAACTTGTGATAGATGGTTTTCCTGAAGAAAGAATCCCATAGTGACGATTTGGTTTATACTGCAAGGTCGTGTAATAGGCATATTTATTTTTTAGATTAATTAATTATACTTACTATGAGGATGTGGCATTTTTTTTTTTAGAATAAAATATTAACTTTGTAGATGCTCTTGAAAAAAAACTTTTATCATAAAAAAACTATACGGAATGAAATTACCCAATTCTCTCCATTTCCTGTAACCACAGCGCATTATAGCCGAAACACAACACAATATAATTATTTTGTACCGTTATGCTTTTACATATGTAGGAACAGCAAATGTCTTCCCCACTAGCGTGTCATTCTACTGTATAGAACGTGCTTCCATTTTTTCTCCCACAGTGACTGAATAATGCATCGCTGCAAGAACATTTCTTTTTTGATATTTAATTTTTCATGGTGACCTGATTGAGTTATATTTCTTATTCTATTTTTTTATCCTTTCTTGCAGAAGTTAGTGCCATTGGAATCTTGTCAAAGAGCCTCTATCAACGCCTGAAACGTTTTTTGCAGACCAGATGCGAGCGTAACTTTCATTTTATATAATATTCTTTGCCTCTTCCGATAACTGACAAGATATAATGATAGCTTTAAAAGCATATGTAGGGTAGAAAATAACTGTAATGATAAAAGCAATGTCTGGATTAAAATTGTTTTCAATTATTATGAAAAATATATTAATTTAGTAATATACATACACACACACACACACACACACACACACACACACATATATATATATATATATATATATATATATATATATATATATATATATATATATATATATATATATATATATATATATATATATATATATATATATATATATATATATATATATATATATATATATACATATATATATATATATATATATATATATATATATATATATATATATATATATAATATAAATGGATGTATGTATGTATGTGTGTGTGCATGTTCCAGGATAACTCTGAAACACATTGAGTAATGTCAACCAAACTTGGTATACATATGACTTACTACCTAGAAAAAAATACTGTGGGGGTAGGACATCACTAGCACCAAAGGACACCAAAGGGGGTGGGGTGGGAAGGGGTTCCCTGAAACTGGGCGGCTTCTGCATGTAGACTCAGTAACTAAATAAACTCTACGGGTTTATCAAACTTCATTTCGGTGTACATATGACTTACTATCTGGAAAAGAATACAGTGGGGGTTTACTAAAACATCACTGGCACCATATGGCGTGGGGATGGGAAAGGGGTGACATGTAAAAATAACTGAAAACAACTGATATTAGTGTCTAATCCATAGTTTTCGGGGTTGCTGAGATGAATAGTGACACTCCCGATGCCCTCTACGTTTAAGTTCAGCCCTATATGAATGG
Organism: Macrobrachium rosenbergii; assembly: GCF_040412425.1. NCBI lineage: Eukaryota > Metazoa > Arthropoda > Malacostraca > Decapoda > Palaemonidae > Macrobrachium > Macrobrachium rosenbergii. Next base: position 9,395,851 of record NC_089760.1, on the reverse strand, counting down.
GGAGTGAGAAGGGGTGAAAGATAAAATGTCAAAAATGCTTCCCAATGCAATTGAAACAACTAACTTAACAGGAAAGAGAGAGAGAGAGAGAGAGAGAGAGAGAGAGAGAGAGAGAGAGAGAGAGAGAGTTTATCGGTTGTCATTCAGTTTTCCCGGACATGACTGGGTTGGTCAGCTAGTATATATATATATATATATATATATATATATATATATATATATATATATATATATATATATATATATATATATATATATATATATATATATATATATATATATATATATATATATATATATATATATTATAACATACAGAAAAACATAGAGATGTGACGGTACCTTCAGAATAACTAGAAAGAATATTATGTAAACGGATTCATACAAAATGAATAGGCTGATTGCTGTATTTTTTTTTTTATTACAGAGACTTGGTGTTATTGCGTCATTATGTCATTAATAAATTTGTTGTGGTCTGTGCTTTGAGGTAACGAGTCATCTATTGTGACATCGATATGGACATTTACCGTAAACAAACAAACAGCCTTATTTTGCTATTTCATAGTTATTTTTGGTGCATAAGTGTCGTTTGCTGTTTACTGGTTAATTCTGCTTTAGATTACACAATACTTGTACAACTTAAAAATATATTTTGTTTGACTGTCAATGGGACAAATCACTGTTAAGAATGAACATCTTCTAGTCATTTGAATAAATAACTTCTTGTAATTTTATTTATCTATTAAAGATCTATGAGCACTGTGGAGCATTAAGTTAAGGACCAGGAAATACAGAGATTATCGTACGCGTGAGAGAATATAGTTGCTAAGGTAACAAGCTGAATTTGCACGGGGGCATTGGAAATCAGAATACGTGGGCGAGTTCGTTTACGACATATTCTTAAGCAAGTGTTTCGATGGATTCAACCATCAGACTCTAACAAACTGCACGTTAATGAGGACTGAATTACACGGAGTTTAAACTTCTTTTTTTCAATGGATCTGCAAGTTATAGTATGCTGGCCTAAGCACTGTCAGCAGAAACGTATAGTTTTCTGCGTTATTTTTTTTCCTTTTGGTCTCTTAAAATTACCGAAACGAATGTTGGTAATTCAAATAAAATTTCTTTGCAATATTCACAATTTTGTCCAATAAACTCTTTTATATTATCAATATTCGCGTTTTTGAGACTGGCGCGATTACATTCCGTTGGACTTGGATAGATTCAGTGTTTTGATTTTGGTTTAACCACCACTGGATCAAGCCTAGTGCTTTGACAAAATTTTATTTCACTTTTGCTGTTTTTTCTCCTCATACATGTCATAATGAAAACAAGTGGTCTCTGATAGAAGAGGTTTAGATTGGGGTAAAGACAGAAATTTTACAAACTTATTATACAGATGGTTCTGTATTAATCATTGAGACACAACAAGATTTACAAAGCTGGGTTAACAGAATGCACCATACATCTCGAATGTTGGGACTCAAAATAAATCCACTAAAAACAGAGGTAATATGGAAAGAGTACGCATAAAAGGATGAAAAAACACTAGATGGAGAAATAACTGATGAGATTAAATCTTTCAGATATTCAGGAATAATAATTACCCAGTGCAAGTTCTCATGAGTTGGAATTTAGTGAAAGTCTAAACAGGGCACATTATACTCGGAACAAACTCAATAAGACTGGTAAATCAAATAAACTATAACTGGATGCGAACGTAAGATTATACAGAAGTTTAGTTGAATCTGAAGTTATTATACAGATGGGAATCACGGTATGACATTGAAGCGAAGTCTATAAGAGAGTTTGTCGATTTTCGAACAAAGCTGTAAATATAATTTTACGAATCAAATGGCAGGATAGAGTTAAGAATGGTCCCAGCAAGGAAATTATAGAAGTATCACATGCAAAGACGTAATGGTGGGAGAGAGATGGAAACGTGATGAAAATGTTCTTCGCACAAGTAGCCTCCAGTGGCCACCCCAAAAAATTGGAAGACCCAGCTGGATGAGAATTATGAAACGGAAGGATGGAGATCAGTCCGGTTTGTGGAAGGAAAATCACAGGCAAGGACGGCATGAGTGGCGGAATTTCTCAGAGGTCATCTGCGTCACATAACCTTGGACAACGATGATTTAAACGAGATTTTTCCTCTTTATCCATTTTATTAGATGATAATAAGTTATGATAACTTACATACAGAAGGCGTTATCCTTTCTCTTTGTTTTTAATATAAGTTGGAAAATGTTTCTATACTCTTTTCCACAAGGTCCCAAAAGATTTACACTTCGCACAAAGAATTGGCATCGTATCTTCATGGCAGCTGTTTTTTTTTTTTTTTTTTTTTTGTCACGTGGATGGGAGTTTCCATATGAAAATTATATTCTTTCTGCGCCGATGAAGAGGTAATGGCCTGGAAGACATAAAAACTTTCTGGATTCAATATTATCCAATTTTTTTCACTCAGGCTTACAATATGAATTTTCACTACAAGTTTAATTTTGTCAATATATATAGTTGTCAATCTCAGTGGAGTATGAACAGTATATTCGTTTGCGAATGTTTATCTGTAAGATAAATTTATATGGAGAAATTAAATAATTAATCGTTTCCGTGATGGAATCATGTATTAAACAGAAAAAAACTATAGTAAATGAAATGTTTAACTTGAGTCACGACGTGGCAGCGCCTGATAGATCCTGGACAAATAGTGGATACATTTTAAATGAAATTGCCTTTCAAACTATGAATATGAACACCTGTCCAAATGAGTAAGAAATCTCACCGAGTGAGATAGTGAGATTTTCTATCAAGAACTCTCGTCGAGTCGAAAGTATATGGAGATATGTAATGTTTATTAAGTTAGACATAACGACCAAGAAACCAATAATAAATATGGTAATATTAACCTTTTCGTAATCACAGTGATGTCATTTTCTTTTGATGGTTTTCTCCCGTGATCTTAATCCATATTCATATTGTCTATCTTGTTATAATACTCATAAGTGTAGCCATATTCTTTAGCTACTAAATAAGTGAAATCAAAGGAGTTCTTATCTCTGCTGAATTTATTATATAACTGAAAGAAGACAATATTTCCTGCCCCAGAAATTACTATTATTACATTAAAATCTTTATTCCAAGGTTTGACTCTTTTGGTGTAGAAAAAAAAATGCAACGAAAAGCATTAGAGTGCTATGGAACTTGAGAGGTTCATCATTTGCCGTTGCGTTGTACATAAGGATTCCACATGCTAAAATTTTACAAAACATAAAGTGGAGATATCCAGGAAATTATCGGCACCGTGAGGAAATTATAAGCATGAACTTTAGTTGCCACGTTTAGGAAAGGTAAACAGCCTAACTCCATGAGTGTTTTGTCGTTTTAACAGAACAGAATCTCCTTTATTAATAAAATCTGGGCTAACCTAAAGGGGCTTGAGTTATATCTTTATGGGAGTAGTTTCGAGAAACTTGTTTAGGGGATGGGAAAGGGTTTCCCCCAGCAACAACAAAAGCTTTACATAAGTTATATTAATTAGGAACATATCACCTTAATGTTCGTAGTGTCTTCTGGTAAGCTGAATAAAGCACCGAATAATTAAATCCCTTAGGCTCTCAATTACAGCAAATATATGCATACCCTTTCGTTGCACACCGAAGCTTATTTGACTTTAACCTTGTATATATGTCTAAACTAAATTCTATTTCACAATGATAATGAAAACTAAGAATATATGTTTTAAACATATTTACCTCTGGTGAGCACTATTCTTTATTCTTTCTTAAATAATTTATTTTTTATAAAAATGGTTTTCTGAGTCAGTAACTCATTACTAATTCTTGAAAGAAAAGTAATGCAAATAAAAAACATCTATCTTTCGGTGGTCTCGGTATAATGCTGTATGAGCCGCGGCCCATGAAACTTTAACCACGGCCCGTAGATGGACTATCCTATATCGTTGCCAGAAGCACGGTTATGGCTAAATCTAACTTTAAATAAAATAAAAACTACTGAGGCTAGAGGACTGCAATTTAGTATGTTTGATGAATGGAGGGTGGATGATCGACATACCAATTTGCAGCCCTCTAGCCTCAGCAGTTTTTAAGGTCTGAGGGCGGACAGAATAAGTGCGGACAGAAAAAAATGCGGAACGGACAGACAAAGCCGGCACAATAGTTTTCTTTTCAGAAAACTAAAAGCCGTTCTAAAGACGCCCTTCAATATTGAAAAACACATCAGTTTCATTGCGCTCCTCTGCAGATGAAAGCAGAAACAAGCATTCTTGGTTTTACTTTCACCTGAATTGGAGCCTAGTGTGGCTTGAGACTGCTGTTGTTTTTCAAGATTAAAAGATGTCTTTTAGAAGTTTTCTGTAAAAAGAAAGCTATTTACAGTTTTCTGTCAGATCTAAAAAAGAAAACTACAAATTGTATGCCAACCTCCAGTCGTCAAACATACTAAATTGTCTAGCCTCAGTAGCTTTTATTTTATTTATGGTTAAATTTAGCATAATCGTACCTCTGGCAACGATTTAGGCCACCAAGGGGCAGTGGTTGTTCACAGGCCGCGGCTCTCAGATCTGATTTAGCATTGATTATGCTGTAGCTGATGTACAGAAAACTCGATTCCGTCGAAGAAACTTCGGCGCATTTTTTACTTGTTTTTATTTATAACAGCTTATACGTACAAAGCGTAATTCATCCACTCCAACGTAATGCGTTTGTGAAATTATCACGGGAAAGTACGTGTGCCTTTCATTTTGCTTAATGGTAAACTAAGTAAGGGTAAATCTCACTGCAGTGTTTAGTTTCAGACTCTAATTATTCTTAGATAACTTGATCTTAATCCTGAAGTATGAAAGACATTATATGAAAAATAATTATATCTGTTACATAATGGGATGCATTCTAGGATGCTAGCCGGTTACAGGTGTAGGTTGGTTTTGGCACTCACGCTATCACTGATGCAATGCTTATGTTCCTCATATCCGACTTATAATATCCTTTATAAAATTAACGATACAAAGATTTTTCCCAACTCTACTGTACAAAGGAACAGAAGATTCAAATTCTGATAATAAAAGAACTTACGTATGCCTATACGAAATAGGACGCAACAACTTGAGCGCTTGGTGAATATAACATAAGAAAAATTGTGAACATGTTGCGGCAAACACTATCGCTCCTGGAGTTCGGCAAGAGAGGGTAAAAACCATTTAACATTTACTATAGTGACAAGTGACTTAAATTACTTCGTCATATCACAGCATCAATATCATTTTCCATTACTGAAACTTCCACGAAGACTCGCATATTATACGATCCATTCTTTCTTACCTCTCCTTTTGGTACTTTTAGTGGGAGGGGGCAATAAGTAGCAAATACCACATTTAATTATGATTTATCGCTTTTAGTTTTGATTTATAATTTACGCCTTTTAGGTATTACGCAAGGTTTTACCGTTCGCATTTGAAATCGTATTCAATACATTTCCCTGATTTGGCCTCACTAGCAATATTAAGACTCTTCCCTTAAAAGATGAGTTTTCTGGTTTTTTTTTTTAATTCATATATCAAGACTGCCCTATTAGGTATATAGCAAGAACCATCCAATTCCGGTTATCATGAAATTTTACACTCACAGGATTATTATCTGCCTGAATCACTGAACAGAAGTTGGTTTAATGCGATTTCAGAAATACAGGTTTGAAGGAGAGAGAAAACTGCATTTTGCAACTGTAAATACACATTATCAATAATCAGTAAAAGACTTTTAATCTTAGATTATCTCATTTCTAATTTGTACAGCACATTAACAAAATATAACTAAATGGTAACATAAAAAAAAAGTGATTAAGAAAATAATTCAACATCGTCTTTGCAAAACTACACATAATTTAGAGTCCCTCATCATATGCACTTCATGATACTCGCAAGTCCATTTACTTTATAGCTGCATCCATCATGAAAGTGCTGACAATGTTGTATTAATGTCATAATAAAGATAAGCAGGCTGAGTTTATTTGAAAAGCAGCCAAACTCTCATTACAAGCTTTTCTTTCGACTTATTTTTCTAAACCATTATTTTCGACTCAGCCTTGAAAATATTATCTCATCTGCCAATAAAACTGAAAGCCAGTATTGAACTCTGCTGCGTGTGTGGCAACAAATGTCTCGAGAATGGATGAGCACGTTTTTGACAAACCTCAGTGAAAATATTTGTTAGGTAAACCCATCCACGATAATTACATTTTGGAAGTCATCGTGTCCATAAAAAATATAGCAATTTCCTGCTATGGAAAATTATGTTATTCTAACATATTTTGTTATTATTTCATATTGCCAATACAGCACTAAAAATGTTTGAACTAATAAATTGTCCAACTAGAAAATAAAACTTATGCGAATAACGTCACTGTGTCCACTTAATTACTTAACATTAAAAAAGCTAGTTCAACGATATCCGCCAAGGGAAGTAATTTCTTGTGTAACCAAGCTCAAACACCGTAGTTACTCTGAGTATTTTAGTGTGATCCATGTGCGGCTCTTGATTGTGCTGGTGTACTACATACTAAAAACCTTACAACATTGAGCTTTTTATATATATATATATATATATATATATATATATATATATATATATATATATATATATATATATATACATACATATATATATATATATATATATATATATATATATATATATATATATATATATATATATATATATATATATATATATATATTTATCTGTCCCACACTGGCTATCGGCCTAAGAAACAGGAGATCAGCGCCTGTCCTATGAGCCTACATAAGCCCAGGAGGACTTATAATATATATATATATATATATATATATATATATATATATATATATATATATAATATATATATATATATATATATATATATATATATATATATATATATATATGTATATATATATATATATATATATATATATATATATATATATATATATATATATATATATATGTCGTTTTATAAATAATGTTAATGTGATAATTCACCGACGTCTTGAATACAACGTCAGTGATGGCATTAAACTCTAAGCCTGAAGGAATTTCTTATAATTCATAAAGTGCATTATTTACTCATTACTTCTCTGAAGTATCTCATGTTATTTACAGAGCTCCATCCAACCCATCACCATTTCATCTACTACCCATGTATTTTATACAAGCTAAGAGCAAAATTATCTCCGTTTTCTTTTTAATTTACTTAAATCGGTACACTCATTCCTGTATGGTTAAGGTATTGCAATTCTTTCTAACATATTGAAGCGTCATACATCTCGAGTTACAATTTTGATAAATTCGTTATATCTACCTAACAGTATGTAATATTTTAATTTTTGCAAGGTACAGAAAATTCCTTGAATATGATCTCACATGGGAATACAAGAAAAATAGATATTCGTAGAGCATTGATATAACAGAAGAATAAACAGGTGCCTAAGGTCTTTACAAGTGAAGAGTGATAACATTTTAACTCACAGTGTTAGAAAACAAAAAAATTAAACTGGCGTAAATAGGATCTAAGCCTTCAATACTGGGGCAACCCAGGTCTGTTATCATTATCATTGTTCTGCTGGATCCAGCCAAACAATTTCAGTCAACATTCAGCCAAACAACTTCAGTCAACATTCAGCCAAACAACTTCAGTCAACATTCTCCCATTTCAATTTATGGAGTATACGAATATGAGCTGGGAGATATGAATTTGACTCCAACATCAGCCACAAAGCTCATTACATGCATCCTGTGCATAAGTTACAGTAATTAGGGATCAGTGATGCCCCTAAGCATGATACTAAATGTTGATACGTGATCAAAGGACCAGGTAACGTGGTTGCTTAAGCTCTTGTTGGGAGGCCCTGAGGCAATTCAGTGCAGTGCACCCTGGTCATTTATATATGTTTAATGCCATTGCATTACAAAGTTTCATCATTCCATTAACGTGAGAGAGAACTGTGGGGATTAGCGACGATCAACTCTTGCATGTTGCTAATATTACAGTTGCTATTATTATCAGAAGAAGAATTGAATATAGAATTTAAGCCGAGGGCCAAGCACTGGGACCTATTAGGTCATTCAACGCTGAAACTGAAACTGTCAGTAAAAAGGTTTGAAAGGTGTAACAGGAGGAATATTTCCCAGTTGCAGTATGAATCACTTGTCAGGAGAGGGTGGAAAGGAAGAAGGGAGAGATTATGAACTGAGGTACAGGAAAAGGAATAAAAGGGGTTAAAGCTAGGAGCCGAAGAGACGTTGCAAAGAACCCTAAGTAATGCCTGCAGCGCACCGCGTGACGTCACTACCCTCTTACGGTGTATTATTACTAAACAAATTTTCTTCTTAGGGGATTTGAACTAACTGACCTAGAGTTTACCAAGACAAAACTATCCATGCCATTTGTGCCTGAATGGATAAAGCGCTGACTTCGTCAATCACTTATCAGTACTTCAAATTGTCACAAATAAGTTTTATTTAATCTATTCAGCGTAATTTCATTTTTGTTCTTTTTATCCTGTATGAAAACGTTTGAGGAGAAATGTAACTTTTTACGAATAACTATTGTCTCTCTTATATAAACGGTAGTAAAAGAGAGAGAGAGAGAGAGAGAGAGAGAGAGAGAGAGAGAGAGAGAGAGAGAGAGAACTTTACCTTCCTATAATTCCACCCTCACGTCCATAACCATAAATGTCTAAAACAAATGGTGACCAACTTTGTGCCCCAATCCAAGTTTGTTAATATTATTGCTCTATCTCTACTCAAGAATATTTACAAGAATATTTACTATATGATATTATCTATTTATATATATATATATATATATATATATATATATATATATATATATATATATATATATATATATATATATATATATATATATATATATATATATATATATACTTACACTAAGCACCGGGACGAAGAGACCAACGAAACACTGGCAAGGAAAAACTTTTTTTTTTTTTTTGAGAAGTAGCAAAAAAATAAAGACCTGTCGGTGCAGAAGTATAACAGTAGAAATCCCCTACTCTCGAGGATTGTATGGGCGTCATTCAAAACGGTAGGTGAAATAGTGTAATCCACACTTAGGTAAGCACCCATTCTTGCGGAAGTGACTATTGAAGATACAAGAAAAGCCATTGGGGAAAAGAACTAGGAGTTAATGTGACTGCTACTGAGATACAACGTGATGGTTGTAAAAGAATCTCTGGAGGTTTTCTCCCTGTAGAAATGGTTCCTAGGGAATGGAGGAGAAGAATCTTTGGTTCTTACTATAAAGGTTAAAGTTGACTAATATTTAACAGGCATGTTATTTACTTAGCATACTTGGGAAGGTGTAAGTTGGATTTTGAGCATTAAAATAGAACATAGAAAGCCTGACAGACATTAACAGCACTGGTTTAGAGAAGGAGTAGGGTATGTGGGTCAAGTATTTGTTAACAAAATGTGTGTGAAAAGTTAGTGAGTAAAAGGAAATGTGTTGGTGACATAAGGGACCTAGGAAAAGATTATGCTAGACTGCAGTATCGCAAAGCTGTATTAAGTATTTGGATTAATAAGTTGCTAGATTAAAAGTGAAACATACATTTGCATTTTGTGGACAGGAAAGTGGCTGGTTTAGTGTTAAAAGACTCCGGATGTTATGGAGAGTTGGGTGTCTATGGTAAAATAATTTATTCATTCGTAGAACAATGTTAAAAGTCAGTAAAATGGGTATGAAAGTTTGAAGCAAAGCTGAAGGGTAAGAATATGTATCAAGAACAAAGTCTATATTTGTTGATCTTTACATACAAAGCATGCTCATTATGGGTAAAAAAGAAAAACCGCAGGAATGACTGGAAAATTTCAGTGTTTGTAATATCAATAAGAGGTGAGATTATGAGAGCTATGGAAACTACGATGTTGGAGAGATGAATATAATCAGGAATGACGGAAGACTGTAAGCAGTTGACTCAAATAGGCACCTGTAATAGTTGAAGGCAGGATGAGAGAATGGGAAGTAACAGAACTGGTGTCATAAGGCAGGTCGTAGAATTATGTAGAAAATTTGGAAGAGGGTAGATATGTTTATGAAGGATGGATTGTGTAAAGGGACTATTTCCTTTATGGGTGTTAAGTATGGATGATGAAAATGCGTACAAGAAAGAGAATACAGGGTTATTAAGAAGAATATAAATATATAAAAAGTGGATGAAAAATAGAGAAGGTGAGCAATGGGGAGACATGAAGAAATGGTAACAAAGTCTGCAACGGGAAAAAGGTGGACGAGGTCAGGTCATGTTCACGAAAATGGTGTGTAATTAGGAGATTAGGAGGACAGAAGAGATAAAATGGAAAAGATGTACTGGAACAGGAAGATCTTAATATCAAGGACGAGGAGGAGTTCTGTAGTAATAGTTGCAACTGAGCAGCAAGAAGTTAAAGGTCTTATGTAAAGGTTAACAATAAAAGGTCTGTAAATATAAATAGGATTACAGTTCCAAGGCTCCTGAATATAAGAAAAGAATCCACGCTGTTGCACTAAAAGCAAAACATGAATAGATTCATCAGAGCTGCGCTAGTTTAACCAATGCTTGAATGTTAAGAATCAGATTTAAAGGTAAACGATCTCCACAATAATGTTGAATGTCTGATTGAGTAATTCAGTGGAAGATTCATGGCATGGAAATTGTTTTTGGGAATCTATCCAAGTGAACAGTGGATTAAGAGTTAATTTCCAGAATGCCATCATATGTTCTCACATTTGTTTTCGCAACAAGGTTGCTTTTGCTTCATTCTTTTTTTATCCTATTGCGATCTCAAACTGACATACGGTGCAATGGCGCACAATTAACGTAAAATTAATTCTTCTTCTTCTTTTAACGTGCTTTTTTTCCCATTTTTGTATGGGGTATGTTCAAAACGATGCCTTCTGGATTTTTTGAAGGACTTTTGATTTGGCTTTGGGGTAGACCTGTAGTCTCGATCGGCTGCCCTGCCTGACATCGCTTAGACCCCGGTAGCGTATGATTCATAAATATCACAGGATTATAGACCCAACGCCCTTTCTTCCCAGCACGCAAAACATGTTGTTGCGCGGGTAGGGCGAAGTTAAGAGATCAGATTTGTGAGATGTTTGTTATGTTTTTAGAAGGTGTTGTAGTGGCTTTGTTTTTATGTGTGTATTTAGTCTGTAACACCCATTTGCATTTTTAGCAAACCTATCCGTTGATTACATATATAATCCCTATTGGGATGTCTGACATACGGATATTAAAGTGTCTATAACTTATATACGGAAATATTTTTAGATGACTGTTTTATATTTCTGAAGGTACAACACATCTCGAAATACAAAAAAATTATAGGTGATTACGCTTTTCCTTTAAATGGCTGCTTTGGCAGTGAATAACCTTTGTTTTTACTCTGCAGTTACCATACAGTATTAGGAAAACCTAGTGTGTGTGTGTGTATAAATATACATGTATATAATATATATATGCATATATATACATGTATATATATTTATATATATATATTATATATACAATATATATATATTTATATTTATCACATCGACGTTCTAAACCACTGAGCCGTCAAAAGAGGTATAAGTTAACGCTGAATCTGCCATACTTATATATATATAGTATGTATATATATATATATATATATATATATATATATATATATATATATATATATATATATATATATATATATATATATATATATTATATGTATGCATGTATGCATTTATACATACATTACATATGGTACATATATAATATATATATATATATATATATATATATATATATATATATATATATAAATAATATATATATGTATATCGTGTTTATTTATTTAGAAAAAGCGCTCATTTATCTCAACATTCTTCAAAGATGCATCAAATGGCAACCCTTCCTATGTCTATAACGACCCTTCCCTTCTCTTCAAAACCCAGGGTACCTATACCTTCGTAAAGACAAACGCAAACACGTTACTGTGTGGCGTCCATAAAATGTTATCATTCCCCTGTCGACCAAAAGAACACCATTAACAGCCAAGACAGGACCATATCCTTGAAGAAGTCGGTACTTTGTATGCCCAGATCGGCGCGTAAGAAATACAAAGTACGAAAAAAAAAAAGAGGATCTTGAATATATTCGTTTACTCCTTTTATGTATGGAAACCGTTACATAGACCGACCCGTAGAGAATGGGTAATTGCTCTTTTTATCCCACGTTCATTCAGAGCGGTAAAATTTTTCAATCCTTCGCGCATCAGATGTACTTCTGTATATAATATAATATGACTACCGACCATCACACACACACACACACACACACACACACACACACACCACTCATACACACACGTGCATATAGGAGTTTATATATACATGTATATATATATATATATATATATATATATATATATATATATATATATATATATATATATATATATACGTATATCTCATTACAGTATATATATGTTTATATATGTGTTTGTATGTATATATATATATATATATATATATATATATATATATATATATATATATATATATATATATATATATATATACGATAATCATTTCTTAATATTATGAATAACAAAGATATCATACCAGCTATCAATATTTGTGAAAGAATTTGAATTTTACTATTACAATGCCAACTCAGGGTTGGTCTTAGGAATACAGATGCATAAACCCTTTGAAAATACTCAGAAATGTGTTGCTCACATCATTAACGTTTCTTTTCATCAAACTTAGAAATTGTTTGAGTTTCCCGAAAAGGGGAAAAAACGCAAATACCGCAAGTTCTGCATTTTGTTCCCAAAATAAATAAAGCCTTTTCTCCACATTCTGTCTGTGTGGAGAACCTTTTTATTTAAATTATAAATAGTTCCAAGGTGATTTCAGAGCTACTTTGCTATACTTAACCAATAAACATTATTGCTAAGGAATTTCCACTTAATTTTTAGATGGAACAAGAAAGGATAAATGCTCACGGGTAAATCAGACCATGAGATTCTTCGGAATATTTATTGTACAGCCCATACTGCCATATTATTTAAGAGTGCGTTTATCTTTAATTTTTTATCCTTATTAATTATAGTTCTATATTATTTCTACCGATGCCGGACTGAGAGACAAACAGTCTTTTTTTAGACAAACTTCCGTGTTTTGGTAGTAAATAACAGCTGAACGTTGTTGATAGTAGTTAGGGTTGGAAATGTCATTTGGATGGTAATATGTTAAATTGGACTGTCATTTGCAATAACAGCGATCTTATCACATAATTAGGCTCACATTCAAACACCTCACTTAATGTGCACACTTCTATGGTCACTAATATTTTTATCAGGAATGCGGTAGTAAATACCTGGTCAATATAAAAGTATATTTTGATATACGATAGTTTTTTTTTTTTTTTACTTTTGTCACAACAACCGCCACTGTTATCAAAATATTGGTCCTAGCACAGGTGATATACGATGAATCGTGGACCCTACTGTAGCTGACTGTACATTCCCATTGTGGGTGGCAGGGTTACTACAATATCGCTAGGCAATAGCTGGGGAAATTTCATTGAATTTCATAATGGATGAAATGTGCTAGTGCAAAATACTAGATTCAAAATTGAATGAAAAAACGACGACAAATTTTCCTTCCTGCATATTGTAATCACAAGCAGATGTTTCTTATATCAGCTTCTTAAAGTCATAGTGATGATTCAGTACCATTATGGTTGGCTGAGACAGATATCTTACATGCTTGAGATATGACTACATAGTTATTTAAAGAGAATAATTTGAGACGTGTCAACTTCTAACCCAGTTATTCTACTCATCACACATTACAAAGGAGGCACTAAGCAAAACGAACAAAATGTGCTATATGTGCCACATAAACAACAAACAAATAGATCATAACAAAATTATCAATCGCTCTAATGTTAGTAACTGATCCTCTTATGCCTGACAACCAGTTGAGTACTGACAGCTCTCAAACCAGCAGTAGCTCGTGTACTGATGTGTATCCCAATAACGAAAGAAGCTGATGTCGGGAAATACACCACGCTATGCTACTACCCAGATTTTCATACGTATGAGGAAAAGAAGACTTTAGTGTCAATCAGAGTGAGGCCAAGCTATTTTTCAAAAGTAACTTCCCGTACAAAATCAAGATCCTGGTGTCTGCTATCGCCAGTCGAAATGATAGGAACTTATCGTTGATTTGACAAATTAGTTAATTTTAAGATTCCTTCTTAAGCAAGTGTTTCAACATATCCGGCCACCAGACTAAGCCCGTGTGGGAACTAACGAGGATAATAATAATAACAACATATTATATAAATCCTGTCTTACAGAAACGCCATGTACACATTCCATATAAGTGCTCTTGTCATTTACTGTGTCATCTCCTTTCTTTCCATCTTTAAATCTTCAGCTGAAAACCCTTACGGACAAAATGGCAAACTATAAACCCAAGATGAACCCACAGGAAAATCAGCCTGCACATAGAGACGAGTTATGGGAAAAGGTGATAAATAAATAAATATGAAGGAATAAAAAATAAAACCGATACACCTGAACCTCAGGAATTGCCAACAGAAAGTAAGAACGAATTTGCTTCAAGGTTAAACACTGAGAAGATTTCACAGCCGTACTAGGTAAATCATCTCACATCTTCGCTGTAGACAAGTTAAAACACTTAGCAAATTGAGTAGTATTAAAACTGATGCTGGAAAACGACACATCATTTGCAGAAACAGCAGCCTGTCTCGTGGTGCGAGCAAAAACAGGTTGAGAAGAAAGCAGAGGATGCTTATTATTATTATTATTATTATTATTGTTGTTGTTGTTGTTGCTGTTGTTGTTGTTCAGAACATGAACCATATTCATATGGAGCAAGCCCACAGGGGCCATTTTACTTGAAATTCCAACTTCCAAAGAAGTAACAGTAGGTATTAAGAAACAAAAAGTAGACATCAGTTACAAGAAAAGAAAAAATAAATTACCAAATAATTAAATAAAAAGATAAAAATGTACGCATATTATTAAAATAAGAGGATAATTGTATTTGGGTAATAATGTGTTGCATCTTCGCTTAAACTTTTGAAGTTCCAACTGCACCACATCCTCAGGGAGACTGTTCCACACTCCAACGGTGTGAAGAATGGAGAACCTCTTGAACTGTAAAGTTCGACAACGAGGCACATTGTGAAAGTAAAAGGGATCAATTGTGAATATAAAAGACCTCCTTTAAAATACAACTTATGAAATATTATCACACGAGACCATCTGTCGATGGTCCAAGTCATAACTACTAATGTTAGGAAATAGGTGTCTCTACCACCACGAACCACTCTGTCTAAAAGAGATAAATATCTGGCAGAAGCAGACATCCACACCAGAGAACAGTATTCCAGTAAAGGAAGGACAAATGACCTAAACCAGGTTGCACTGATTTTATCAGTTATAAATGTGTGAGGCCTTACGTACAATACCTAGCTTCCAAGCGGCATTTGCTGACACTTTCATTAGATGACTCTCAAAAGCAAGATATGAGTCAGAAGTTACACCAAGAACATTTGAAACTTCAGACTCATTCATCAGAGTCCAATCCACCTGAAGGGGAGGATGAGGTGGAAAACCTGAGATCTGCTAATTAATAAGTGTTTTCGCTCTACTGGAGTTCAGCCTCATAACCCACCAACTACACCGTTCACGATGGAGACTAAGGGCAGATTCATTTCTCATAAGTGAAGACGTTGCGACACCCACAAGTGTTCCACCATCAGCATATTGAACACTTGTTTTCCAGGCCAACAACCGTATCACTTGTATACACTGAAAATAACAGTAGACCAAGAACGCTACCCTGTGGAACTCCAGACACAATAGGTTTTGGTTTGCTAAATAATCCATCAAGATAGATACAGTATATATACATACATACATATATATATATATATATATATATATATATATATATATATATATATATATATATATATATATATATATATATATATATATATATATATATATATATATATATATATGTATATATATATATATAAATATATATATATATATATATATATATATATATATATATATATATATATATATATATATATATATATATTATATATATATATATATAATATAAACATTAAGCTACAAATGTCGTTTAATATCATATTCGCTCTACTTCGGGAATATCACAGAAGGGGAGTTATAATTGATAAATGACGTTCGACAGTAGGTACCTGTCAACGACTGCCAGTTGACGTGTTAACCTCTCAGCTGTCAAGAGAGGTGTAAGGTAATATCGACTCTACCACACACGTCCCCGTCGAGTGCAGGCATTTGTACTTGAGTGGACATCAACCCAAGCCCCCGCCAAGACGTACGTATATATATATATATATATATATATATATATATATATATATATATATATATATATATATATATATATATATATATATATATATATACATATATATATAGAGGAACTATTCAATAAATGAGAATGTGTTCCCAACTTCTGACTGTTATCGAAATCGAACTGGTCTCTCAAACGAAAGGCAAGGGTCATTTGGTAGCGCCCTTGCCTTTCATTTGGGAGGTCTGGCTTCGAACCCGATATGAGTCAGAAATTTATATAAATATATATATATATATATATATATATATATATATATATGTATATAATATATATATATATATATATATATATATATATATATATATATATATATATATATATATATATATATATATATATATATATATATATATATATATATATATATATATATATAGAGAGAGAGAGAGAGAGAGAGAGAGAGAGAGAGAGAGAGAGAGAAAGAGTTTATTACATAGTGATGTTTGTGAATTTCGATGCCCCAGAGGATGTCATAGAAATATTTAATTTTATCTCAATTAGTTTTGTATATATTTTAATCACTGGGGTCGTTGTCAAATACAAATATATTCATAGCATTTGGGTACATCATATATCCTTCAATAATGTTGGAGAATTTTTAATATATTTCGGAATAACTATTGACGATCATTTTATCACGATATAAACAATACACCATTGTGATTTATTAGAAATCCCTCGTTTTGTTTGTGGATCTAATACGCTTTCATAAATTCATTTCATTTAGTAAACTATTAATGAAAGGAGGAAGAATAGGATTGCTTTTCATTACGTTAATATTTTTTATTTAAATGTAACAAAACAATGGGAGGCTGGGATGTGGCATTCTTTAGGTATGGAAGAAGTAAAGTTTCTGTATTGTTGCCTATCTATTTATAGCAAATATATTGCTCACATAAAATCGTATTTAGTTCTTGTTCTCTTCGGGCACCTCATGTCATCATTAGTTTTTAAGTGCTTACGAATTCCTGGTCAGAGATAAAAGAAGAATCTCTCTCTCTCTCTCTCTCTCTCTCTCTCTCTCTCTCTCTCTCTCTCTCTCTCTTTAAATATACATATACACACAGACGAACTTAAAAAAGTTTCATATCACTTTTACACATATAAAATGGTTAGTAGAAATTTCACTAGGAGTCACAATAGATTTGATTTCAGCCACATTCCAGACATTTACATTACCGTCTTCAGGCTTACACTAGGAAAAGATATATATCTCAGTAAAATATAACATGCTCGTGTTGTTTAAACTAAGAGGCATATTCAGACTTAAAAGTAATGAAACAAGATGTACACTGAAAAAAAATGTGATGCATGGGTTAACAACGGAATTTTTAACAAAACAAAACTGACACCAAATATAAAATTGGAGCTGAAAGACTAAGGGAACTTAAAATGCAGGCATTTGTAAGTGAGAAAAATATATAAGTATAGGATACTGACAATGAAATGCACACATTTACATAATAACTGTCAACATTAAAAAAATATAAACTATAAAAGAGATTGCACTGAGAATTCGGTGGGTTATGTGACAGATGTTTTATCACAAGGCTTGAGAATTGGCAACGAACTGTTGTGTGAGGACCAAGATATAAAATTTGAAATCATTTTTTCGCACCTCGTGTTTTCATTTTGCTTGCGTGCAATCAATGTAAACTTTCACCACGCGAATGTAGTTATCCGCATAAGTTCCAAATTCGACCATTTAATGAAATTACAGTTGAGGGTAGCATGAGTTCTATCAAGAGCGTTCGTCAACCTAATGACACTTTTATAAATAAGACGTTTTGGAAAATTAAATGCATGCAACATGTGGGACAATGTTACGCAGGGCTTCATAGAGTCCCGTCTTAGTTAGATACCGAAGAATAAAGTAGACTTTAATTTTTAAAAATGCCACTTACAAATCTCTCATTTTCCAAAAATAAATGACTCAATTTATTTCTGCTAGGATGGTTTTGCAAAAATGGTATCTCTTCGACAAATTCAATTACTATAGGTTACTTGCTAAGCATTGTAACACAATTGTTCTCAAGCAGTAAATAAGAACACCAAACAATAACAAACTAAAGGTATTCTCTCCCAGTCAAGTGAAAATCTTTTCGAATGCTTGGTTAGATATTTATCATTAACCAGAGAGATTATGACTAACTATGGCAACTGGTTGTCAGATTCTAAGTCCTATGTAAAATAAACGCTTGAGTTAAGATTATACAAAAAATAAGAAAAATCTGCATATCATATTTTTGTTGAAAGCACAAAAGCAATAAAAATTTTTTTTTTTCATTAAATTCATATTTAAAAAGATACTGATCAAGGAACAATTTTCCGAAGTAGCACACGGAAGTAGTGGTATATGGAGAACCAAAAGAGGAACCATTGCGTCTATACTCTAAGTTAGAAGTAAAAAAACCTTTCTATTAAGTCCAATTCCAATAGTTTCCTAAACGAATTATGATACAAGTCTTCCCAAGTACTAACCTGAGTGGATAGTGTATCGAATATGATGGTTGTATATTCGTTATGAGGCAACTATTGAGCAATAAAAGAAATGTCATAGATTACCACATAGTTCCACGGATTTTGCTGCAGAGGTTCAGGAAGTAATGATAAAGAAGCTTTGTTCATAAAATTATTTTCACTTTACCACTAGAAGCTAGGGCAATATTCCTTGAAAGGCAGCATATGTAAGTTGACATACTGCTTGCAATACCCACAGGCCCCATAAAGAAATTGTGGGAAGAGACATAGAAAAAAATATGGAATAAGGTTTGCATTTCTATTTTAAAGCAGTTATATGCTTACTGAACCGATGCAGCTGAAAGATAGTAACGAAACAATTGTAAAGCGAGAACTTATTTAATGATAAAGGGATCAGAGTGAAATCAAGTAAAATCTGATGCTTGGGAGTCAAGAAACAACTTACAACTACAGTAAAGAATTAGCAATAAGTTACAACGTAACAAAGTAGTCTTAAACCGTCGGTAATCCCCTAAATCTTGGGGGAAAGCTAGGGATGAATCAATACAGCGATAATTGCCTAGAGAGTTGAAAAAAAAAAACGTGGAAAATTACAGAGTAGCGAGAAAATGAAACATACAGTTTTCATGTGCGTGTTTGTTAGGAGGCGAGAACGGACTGCCGATTCAGGACCCAACTTACTGAACTGTACATGAAATCTGTTAACGTTCATGTCATTTCCCTTAAGAAATATAAAGAAGAGTAAATGGTATTGATTATTGTACTTAACATTTAGACAGAAACATTTCATCTATTCACATATCACGTCTCTTTACAGCTCGACGAACCATCTTGTCCACGACCGTAATCGCCCTGAAGTTTACTCAATAACGGGTTCCTGTTCTATGCCTGTCTATGCTATCTGTTTCAGCCATGAATCTTTCCTCTTGGGAGCATACAGCATTTAAGGATTCAACAAGTCCGAAAGATAGGTGACTGATCTAATAATTCTTTCACTTTTAGTGTTTCATATCAAAACATAACCGAAGTATTTAAAATTGTGGTCGATGTTCTCTTTCGTTAACAAATGGAATATAGTTTTTCTTCTTTCAATTTAAATGTGGGGTCTTTACAGAGAAAAATGCAAATGATTACTTTCTCGGAAGCACTTCATTTAACGTAGACTTGAGTGTGGTTCTGTTACCCAAGCTTCTCTCCTCTTTCTTGGCTTATTCTTCACCGTGTATTCTATCTTTAAGAACAGTCTAGTTCTTGCAGCTTTTGTGGTCAAGATAACTTCCGTAAGGCATCTGTGAATCGATCTGAAGTAAAGTGATTCCCGTTTTTATCCATTCATTTGTTTCACTTTTGCTTCATTGTTCATCACTACTTTCTTTTGGGAATAAGGGACCGGGTAATCTCAGCTAAAAGTAAAAAAATGTTTATGCTTCAAAATGTCCCCCTAGTGCTTTTATTTACGCTGCTTTACTTTGCGACTCGAGTAAACTCCTTCTCTTTCATATTTGCTGATGTTTTATCATGATAGCACAGTAGCCCCTGAAAATTTTTTGATATCATTCTTAAATATATACCAATTCGTCAGACGGCGAAATAAACATCCTTCTCTTTCTGTACGTTTACCTTTTAGGTAAATTTTGGGTCTTTTGATGCTGGTAGGATGTTTGCTTCCTCTACTTTCTGAGTGATAACATTTACTTTTGGAATATTGCCCACAGGCGATTAGAGGTCATTCGAAGTTAATTTCGGCCAATAAAGTTGAAAGAGGATTTTAAGGAATAAGAAATATGCAGTGGATAACTATTGACTGGAACCTAATTAGAAGGAGAGGTAAACTAGATATGGTTATAAAAAAGTGTATGTAGGAACAATACGCTTTCTCGGGTTCATTTTTATAACCATATCTAGTTTACCTCTTCTAATTAGGTTCCAGTCAATAGTTATACACTGCATATTTCTTATTCCTTAAAATCCCCATTAAACTTTATTAGCCGAAATTAACTTCGAATGACCTCTCATCGCCTGTAGGCAACATTCCAAAAGTAAACGTTAACACTTATCTTTTAATTTATTTAGGTTATGCACGCTTTAGTGCACAGTATCCCTTTACTTCCCTATTTATTTTTCATTAAATTAAATGATACATATTTGTAGAAAAATTACAAAGAACTCTCGTCACTAGTAAAGCCTAGCTGCCTTTGTTATTTAGACGTTTACTCAGAAACTAATATTGATCGCAATGTTAAAAGTGCGGCTGAGAAATCTCATGTATCATTTAGAGATCTCAAGATTTTCTTCAGAGAAATTAACGCTCTAGTTTGTCCTTATTTGTCTTCAAGAAAATAGTCCTCTTATTACTCTGGCACTTAAAACTTTGTTCCCTTGCTCGACGGAACTAAATCAAAGATTGCTCGTTAGGTCAATAATCTCGCCTTAATCTCTTCCCTGAATCCCCATTCTCCCCACCGCTGGGCAGTTCCTCGTCGGGTGTGGCGGTAGAGTTGTCGAATAGCACTCGCTAGGCCTGAGTTCGAGTCTCCGGCCGGCTAATGAAGAATTAGAGGAATTTATTTCTGGTGATAGAAATTCATTTCTCGCTATAATGTGGTTCGGATTCCACAATATGCTGTAGATCCCGTTGCTAGGTAACAATGGGTTCTTAGCCACGTAAAATAAGTCTAATCCTTCGGGCCAGCCGTAGGAGAGCTGTTAATCAGCTCAGTGGTCTGGTTAAACTAAGGTATACTTAACTTTTTCCACGGCCGGGTTGTCAGGCTGTCTATTCAATGATTCAATGTATGATACTTTCGGGTTAGGCTCGTTTCATGTGTTGGAGAGAAGCTTTACGTTCATGTGTAATTATAATACTCTTCATGTACATCAGTATCTAAAAATTATAAGATAATTTACATTCTTTATAAATTTATTAAAATGCATCATCCTTTTACAGACACCAAACACTATCAGAAAATTCCTAAAATGAAAGTAGATTGTGGATTGATATACCGTGTGTGATCAATCCTAAACCAATGCCCGCTTTGTACATTGTAAAACGAAACATTACCTTACTGACTATAGTTGTCCAAAGCTGTTCATATCCGTTTTGCAATGATAGGAATGACTCTAAAACATTTTAGTGGGACCACTATGCTATACTAGTGTTCAAGTTTCTTTCTTACCTAGCAGGTATTTCCAGTTATTTCATGTGGTATGTCAGTGCTGGCTATACGAAAAAGCTTATAAAACAAACAAATCAAGAGAGAGAGAGAGAGAGAGAGAGAGAGAGAGAGAGAGAGAGAGAGAGAATTTCACTTCTAAACCATTGGAGAAGATTATGAGGAGTAGCCTTTGTGTTTTAAAGACCGGACCTTAACAAGCCATTAACCATCTGGGGCACGTTAGGGATAGGGAAAGACCAGGACGAGAGAGAAAGATAAGATGGCAATCTTCACTGCAAAAGAGGAGAAGAATTCCAAGGGAAAAAATACTGACTCAGTGTGTTAAAGGATTTCAAAGTGAATTTCCAATTAAAGTGAAAAACTGCAAAACAAACCAATGAAGCAGTAACGCCGTTAAACTGAGAGCAAAAACTTTCCAAAATTAACTCATTCAGTGGATGACACTGCAGGCAGTTCATCTTAGCTCATCATTATTTCTTATTTTAAACAAAGAGATTATTTAGTACAGAACTGTAAGCTGCTCAGAAATAAAAATCTGCTGTACTCGTCAATAAAAAAATTCTTTTAACGTCATAGCGTTTACCTAATACATTACTTCCTGAAGTGTGGAATTCACATTTCTGCGGATATGTGATAATTTTTCGCAAAGGCCTTAAACAACTCCATTTACCATAACTTTTCTGATTCTATTTTTCCTAAACAGTGGCTTGCCGTCATTTACTATAAATCAAAAGGGAAAAATAGTCATATAAAAATAAACAGTACATATGCAGCAGCAAGAGGCGCAAGCTTTAATTGAGAAAAACCACTGACATGTGTACTAGACCTGGAAATAATTTTGCTGAGAATTTCTCAGCTGAAATTTATATCAATTTTTCTGGGGGGAAACCGCCGAGCAAAACACAGACTAAGACTTTATCTTCGAACAGACAAAATTGCAGTTTCTGAACACAGGGTGAATGTTGTGAAATATATTTCCAACAAGGCTTTGGACATCAAAATATATCTCAGGAACTAGGGAAAGTTTGTAGTGTTAGAGTTATTCTTTAATTCTCAAAATGAAAAACAATATTATTTTTCTTTCTATCACTTTGGAAAACAAAATTATCAGATATGATCAAGTATTAGTACACTTTTAAGAGTTTTACATTCATTTCGCTTTAGACTTCTCCCTAAAGGAAGAAAAGACATTAGGTCGTCGTCTGGATTAGAAACAATACCTGAATTTATATTGCCTACTTTAAGAAGAACAGACATTAGGTCGTCGTCTGCATTAGAAACAATACCTGGACTTATATTGCCTATTTTGTTTGAGATATTCACTTTACAAACAAAAAAATTATTCAATATTTCATTACACAACTTATCTTAGTGCTACATGCTATCACGCGCTACACACAACCAGTTCTGCACATTCTGTGCTTAGCTACTTCATACATAAGTAATTTTACTTCTCTGTAGCCAGAAAAAAACTACAGCTTTAATAGATGTCAGCTTGGTTTATGATAAATTAAATAGAACGTTCTGCATAATTTAGATACGGTGATCAGTAGCACGATAGTTACTAAACAACTGGATCTAGGTTTGACTTCTGGGCAAGGTTGGTGAGAGGAAATTACTCTTTTTAATAATCCATTGTGCCTTTTTTGTAACGAGAGTTAAAAATAGCATGGGGCTGGCAACTTGATTACAACAGACTTGCAGGGTAAAGGAGGTAAGCACTCTCATGCTACCCAGTTCATAGGAAGAAGTTATATTGGGATTAAATAAATAAACACACACACATTATATATATATATATATATATATATATATATATATATATATATATATATATATATATATATATATATATATATATATTAACTTTATCACATGCACAATTGTTCTGTGCATTAGTATTATTACTAAAGGGCCTCATTCAAACTGGATGGTACCTAATGGAGTATTTATTCAAAAAAGTTACAAGCTTTCTTGGACAAAACAGTCCACATTATCAAGTTTGTCCAAGAAAGCTTGTAACTTTTTTGAATAAATACTCCATTAGATACCATCCAGTTTGAATGAGGTCCTTTTAGTAATATATATATATATATATATATATATATATATATATATATATATATATATATATATATATATATATATAATTGAGAACATGAAAAATTCTTCATGAATTTTCACATTTCAAATGTGAATCCTGAATAAAAACACAGTACTTACGCACATGCAAATTGTGGAGGAAATGCTGAAATAAGTCTGTTTACACCAGCGAGGAGGAGACAGCTTTTTTGACTGAGAGGGTGTGGTATATTTAAGTCTTGTTTTCGTGAGAACGCTAATCTGATTATTTGCTAATGGAAAATAACAAGCGTATCGTTTCCTTTTCCCTTGGGCCAGGCTTAACTATACTCTAAAATTTGCACATTTTACACGGTTCATCAGAAACAGATGAATAAAGATTTAACATTCATGGCCTGATATCTATGTTTCTACCATCTTTTATATAAATGTAGGCTCGATTTTTGGCCTTAGTATGATTAATATCGCTAACTTAAAAGACTGCACTCGTATTCTGCGTATATATAATACATATTTGTGCTTTTAAATTATCTTTTCCACAGATTTACCAGTCTGGCCAACATGCAGTGGCAGTTTCGGAAGAGTTCCTTATCACTGTTCCTTTCATTATATTCTGGTTCTTAAATACTACTTTAACACAAGAGTTTTAAAGAAATAGGGAATATTTTTAAAATGTTTATATGTAAAACAGAAATAATATTTGTTATATTTATATACATGTGTAATAATGTGGTTTGTGATATATATATATATATATATGTATATATATATATATATATATATATATATATATATATATATATATATATATATATACTAGTTTTATATAGTATATATAAATTATAGTATATACTAGTTTTTATTTAGCTACCATAAAAATTCTTTTTAGCCCATCGAAAGGCATTACATAATAAACTATCATGATATTTAAATTTCTTGCCTGTATTCCCTATAACATCCATTTCATCGTCAATATGGTCAGGGCTACATACATGTAAGGCTAAAAGCACTGATGTGAACACTGATTTCTTTAATATTCTGGCCTGATTAAAATGAACATATGAGGAAATAATGGCGGGTGCTCTGTAAACACCAAATTTAAATTCATTATTAATTCGTGGGTATCATTTTTCATAGCTACTGTAAATTTTTTCGATGGCCCTAATTCCCTTATTCTATTAAAGAATGAGGTCACATTTTCGTTACCAGGATAAATGAAAATTATGACGCCAGTGTCTAAAAATATCTGACATTTTCTGAAATACTCCTGCTTAATATTCTACTCCAAAAGAGATGAAAGGATATATCTCTTGGTTAGGACAATATGTTGAGGATGCTATTTGCTGCTGCAGTCAAATTCCATTTCTGGAAATAAAGTTTAATTCATTCTATTTATGTATAAAAAAACTATTCCTAACCTAGGGTTCCAGATAAAAATTCTTACGAATCAAAATCGGGTACACTGGTTAATAATCAGGCTACATCAAAGCTCACAAGCTTGAAAATATCATTAATCTGTATATTATTTATTTATCAAATCTACATTATTCCTTTTTTTAGAATATGAAATGGTAGCCACCAGTAGACGAGAACATTTAATGATGCAGAACGCCCAGTGTTTACGAAAGAATTCATTACAGTTTATTAATTCTGACACTGTTTGCTGATATTATTCAGTGTCAACTTCCGATTTAATTCCTTGAGTTTTCATCATGTCAAGTTCCTTAAGGTGAATTTTATCACATTGCGAATATTTCTGGGCAATCTGCAATATCCGGTTTCATTATATTGGCGTAGATAATACTTTTTGTTTTATTCACCTCATCGCTAGAAATATCAAGATGTTTTTCGAATTACCCACCCCTTTTGCTTTCACACTAACCGCTACATTGGAAGAGAAAGTAAAATTTCGTCAGAAACTAAGGCGCGGATCGTAATTTGACTTCGCAATCATTGTTGGCGTTGGAGGTGCAAGGACCTCCTTGTTTCCTAACAAGGTTTGGGTTATCGCTGATATTGGGTAACTTCATAACTGCAATAACGCGCCTTTTAACAACAAAAAGTACAATTGTATATTAACTGATAAAGAACTCTCCTGACAATGCCACAAGATGTGTATATCAAAGCCCATGATTCATGTGACAAATTCAATGTTGGTCAACTGAGAATCACTTTTAAAGGAAATTGAACAGCACGGAAATATGCAAGATAAACACAGGATAACTGCAGGTTTCATTCACGTAAGAGATAATAATTGTGTGTTTTTTTTTATTATTAGACAGATATTAAAAGAATAAATTTTACATTGAAGAACTTGTATAAAAAGAAGAAGAAAAAAAACATCAGAACTGGTGTCCATTGGTAGCCTTCTTTGGTCGGTGAATGAAAAGGTAGTTTTCATTTTACGATAATCATTCTAACATTGGTTTAAAACTACATATTTACATTTATTGCAGGGTATTAAAAACCTATATAACAAAATAAAAAAATTCATTAGAGGCGAACACTTTTTTCAGCATTGTAAAACATGTTAAAACTGACTTTCTGATTATAGACAATATATATATGTATATCTGTGCATGGAAGCTAGGGAGAATAAAAATTACTCTATAAAATCTTGTTTTTATCCTATAATAATTATTTTATTGAACTATACAGAATAATACAAAATACTATCATGAAGTTACGCCAAACTATAAAATGTCTAATCCTTGTTTTAAGAAAATAAACCCCCCCCAAATAAAAAAAATATGTATAATAATTTTTCATTAAACAAATCTAACATTAACTGTCTTCCTAATGCTATCTATTTCACTGCTATTTATGCCAGTCATTGAACAATAGAGTATATTAGTTTCATTTTTATGGCATGGTTACATTACCTGTATAGTAAAATATTTTATTCAATTATAATGCCGACAAATGTTTTTCCTTATATCATGGAACCTTGACCTAGAAATTTACCCTTTACATTATCATTCAAAGCACGACAGTTAAAGAAATAATCTTGATAACGGTCTTCTTAATCGATAGTACCAAGCAATTGCAAGAATTGGAAACTTTGCATTCATTTGTTAAGGCAAGGGTAAATTACTATTAAATAATCGTTGATACATCATCAAATGTTACTCCCAAAATGAAAACGATTACCTTTTTTCTGAAGATGATTTTACTACAAAAAGCATAAACCAAGAATACACAGAATAGACAATATTCACGAGAACCACCATCTGTGTCTGCCTGATACATGATCTCATAAAACTATAATGGTTCGTTACTAACATTCACCATTCGAGGAATTTTAACACCGAACAGTTTTCCGCCAATGTACCAAAGGCATATATTTTTTTTTTTTTTAACTCACAATACCATTTTGCTATTCGTTATATTAATTTTTCACATTCTACAATCTAATTTTATGAGGCATATCAAATTATGCAAAATTCTGAAAATGTCTGAATTTCCAAGGCAAGACTCTCTAATGAATCCTTCCAGTTCCCAAAAGGATTTTCTTCTTTTTTGCAATTATCTTTCCTTGGAGGAATTTGAGCTTCCAAATAGGATGTCCCAAAAAGAACTAAAGTGGATTATATTCTCCGCCAACGGAAGCCTAGGTAGGTCGCTGTCTTGTCTAAATTAAAAAATAAAAAGGGACTCCGATAAAGAAAATTAGTTTAATGCATCTGTACATCTCTTTTAGTAATTCAAAATTACCAAGTTCTGGGGGCAGATGCACACAGGTAGTCGCATATTATCTTTGAACATACATAAGTATATTTTTTTACCCAAATTACTTAGCAAATTACATACTTAAAGATCTCTCTAGTGATGGTTTGGCTGCTCATTGCAATGAATGAGAGAGTTGGATGAACTTTCAAAGTGATCTGATATCAGTCACCAGATATAGTCCCAATCGATTTTGTTTTATTTCTTTGGATGTAAATGAGGATAAATTTGACTTCTTGGGCCATTTCATCATAATTTATTTTTTCCTGTACGTATATGGCCTCTACTATAAAAGGTTGAAGCAATTAGGCAGGGTAAATGATCTTGGTTGCCTGAAATAGTTCTATACATTTGCAATGTCTTTCATACTAATGCACCCAGTAATTATG
>NC_089760.1:9285000-9362500 GCF_040412425.1 Macrobrachium rosenbergii | reverse complement strand
TATATAGCTATCTGACCCCTAACATTCTTCTTAAAACTTTATTCTCCACTCGACGAAACCTTTTGGACAAGGCTTCACTGTCATACTAAGGTTCGTGTACTACAGCAAAATAGATCGTACTAGACGTATTCATAAATCTTACTTTCGTGTGCACTCTAATTAACTTCAAAATCTTTTTCTCCCTACACAGTGTTTGGCTGGAAAATTTTTAGTCTCTAACTAAAATCCAAGTCGAATGAACCTACAATGGATATAATGGATATCATTGTTTCCAAATTTTGAGATATTCATACTTATTAACCCTTTCCCCATCTGTTTTTCATTCAACTGTGCATGCTCTCTCATAATTTATCAGTTATTGTCGTTATTTATAGTCCTATTTCTCTATGCTGCATTTCTGTTACGCAAGCTTTGTAAATCTACTTTTGCTTTACTGCTTAAAACAGCATCATCCGTATATTATAATCCTTTTTAATTTTTATCGTTACTATAAGCTAAACCCCCACTTCTTTATCCAACCACTTTTTCATTATGAAAAAAAAAAACAAAGTTTAAATAATATTTCCTTGCAGCACCGTATTATTTTTTTGCAAAGTCACCTAACAAGACCCATTGAGACAAATTTAAATAATATTTCCTTGCAGTACCGTATTATTTTTTTGCAAAGTCACCTAACAAGACCCATTGAGACAAATTTAAATATTTCCTTGCAGTACCGTACTATTTTTTTGAAAAGTCACCTAACAAGACCCACTGAGACTAACTATGCATCAGTGTTGTTCAAGGATAATTGTCATTAGCTTCACAAATTTCACCGGTATGGCATTGTGACGCAAGACTTCCTATAATATTGGTTTCTGAAACTGTAAAGGGCCTTTAGTATTCAGCAAAAGTCATCAGCAGGAGATTTTCAAAATCCGTGCATTGTTGCACAGTGTGTTTACATAAAAATATTTGATCTGTACAGTGTCATTTCCTAAAATCAGCTTATTAATCTCTTAGTTTTTTTTTATAAATTATTTTCCAGCCTATTGAATAAAGGCAACTGAATATATTAATTACAACCGACGTAAGTGTCGTGCCTTTGTATTTACCATATTCAGGTAGGTAACTTTGATTTGGTACTTTAACTATGACTTACAATTCACAATGAACAGGCTTTATTTACTCATCCCACACTGTATTAAAAAGGCTAGTTATTAACTGAAGTGTCATTTTGGTTTCAGCTCAAATCATCTCTGTATTGAAATCGTCACTGCCTACGTTTGTTTATTAAAGAGTTCAGTAAAAAATCCAGAGATATCAAAATACAAAAAATCGAAGGGCCACTTATTACAAATTTAGCACTAAAACAATGGAGATGGAATGATTTTGATTCTAAGCACAGAAACTGAATGGAAATAAAAACAAATGCAAGTGTAGGAGGGAACACTGATAAAGCAGGAAAACGAAGAAAACTTATGAAATATGGGAAGGTGCATCAATGGAGCAAAAAAAAAAAAAAAGAAAATTACAAATTAATATGAAAACGAGCGAGGAATTAGGAATTCTGTAGTTCTAAAAACTTCAATATATATATATATATATATATATATATATATATATATATATATATATATATATATATATATATATATATATATATATATATTTATTTATTTATTTATTTATATTAGAAATTTATCTTTAGTTTGTTACTGGCCACTTTCATATGTGTATGGCACTTTTATACTCTCGCAAAAATTTTTTATGCAATAAAACATGATTCGATTCATACATTATGTAAAATGTATAATCCTTTTTCCACGGTCTCATGTCCAATTCTTGCGAGAAATAAGAAGCTAGAGGTTTAATATTCCCCAAATGACAAACAACACCAGGTCTCTAATGAGGGTCTGGCTCCGTGTTCTTTTTAATTAGTCAGGTCGGGTTCTCTTAAATGAATAACGTCCCCTTTGGTGGGCCTAAAGTGCCTTAATTAATTAGTAAAGGCGGCCTAATTCTTAGTACTACAAGTGCTACTATTATGCATAGTTGTAATACCTGTAGTTTAAGTTACCTATTAACTCATTTAAAACGTAATTATCAAATACACAAAATCATCTAGCATTATAGTTGAAACGTGCTTTTATTCGTTTTATTCATAAGTTTTTTTAGTACGCTCTCGGTTAAAATTTCTTCTACTTCGAATGTAAACTCTAACATCATTGTTGTTATCAATCGACTTACATTGTGTGTATAATCAAAGCAACTTACAGTGAGTGTTTAATCATATTTATTAAAAGTGTAGTTTAATGCATATTGTTTTGTTCTGTAAAGATGCGAATAAAAATATTTGAAAAATTTTCTTTCTTTAACTATGATTGCTGAACTATGTCAATGTTCCTCCAACATTTATCAAAGTACCCACAAAAAAATTCTAAATTAGTCACAATAACTGAATAACAAAGTAACTGCAGATACGATAAGAAAGTATTACGTCAGTTAAGTCAAGAGCCTAGATGCCGTCAGGCTATATTCTCAGAACTGACTGGGTAGTTGGCAATGGTTGCCTTGCCTACAGCTACTGCAGGTTCAGGTGATCACTAATTCTCCTGTAGACATTTGGTTAGTCGACTAACAAGAACATCATTCAGTTATTAACAAATCCCAGATATACAAGACCTGCATCAAAAGCCAAGGTCAGCAAGGATAAAGGTGTTCTGAGAAAGGCAAAGCATCCCCCTACCGTCTCCTACACTCACAAGACCATGATAGAACACTGCTCATGTGTGAAGGTGGGAAAGGGAAGAGTAGGTTAGGGTGTATCCATGTAAGTACTATTGTTATAAATTACGCTGAAGTTGAAGATGGGTTCAGAATATGACTGTCAATACACATCACTCTGGGTTATGTTAGTTTAGAATATATTCCTGTTATTACATAACTACGTTTTCCAATTTTTCTTTGTTCCTTTTTTTGGGGATATTTAATTAGTGCACGTATATATCACAATTTTTTTTCAGGGCTTCTCGTGTATTTTGAGTATAATTTCCCATTGTTGTTGGTTACGTAGTCCATGGCCTATCCCTCATAGGCTACCTAGAGACTGCCTAAGGCTTTTTAGTAAAATCTAACTTAGGTTTGTATCGTAAAGCAACCGACCAGATATAAAACTAAACGTGTAACTAGCATATCTCAATCACCTTTATCACCACTTTGCACCAATATACCATCCTCCTGCTTCCTCAGAAAAATACAGTTTTATCCTTTGTATGTCTCAAGTTCCATGCATTTAAATGATAGTGATAATGATTGAAAAATGGCTGTGGTACTTTAGTGTCAAATCTGAAACATTCAAATTAGCGTTCTGGGATGTAAGAAAGTGGAAAGTGTCTTATGGAAATGAGTTAGGAAAAAGGCCCGATAGCTCGAAAAAAAAATACTCGTTAACATAAACAGGAATGAGAAAATTTTGAAGCAAAGAGTTTTTATAAAGGAATAGCAGTTTAATACATGAAATGATGAGAGGATGAGCAGACGTAGCTCTAATTAACTGACCGAATGTTGATTTAAACAGATATTTATGCTTAGGGTGAATGGGCGAAAATGTGGTTGCAGCCATCATTAAGATCAGCAATTTTATTAGAAGAAAATGAAAATGACATGCAAGGAGGAAATGGATAATAATGACCAGAGTTAAACACACAAAAGTGATAGGAGCATCAAAGGATATGCAAAATTTGTGGGCTTTAAACATATTGTTAGCTAGCAATGAATGTGTATATAAACCGTTAGTAAAAAGGAAAAACACTAAGTTGTGCACTTATGAAAGGGGTATTCTATTTTCCTATTTCTCGCGTAAATTTGATAGACGGTACCTGTCCATTCAGTTTTTTAGAAGATGCTATTTACATTTATGTCTGTTGGAACGATAACCAAAATGTCATCTGGAGACCTAAACTATGGTAAAGGTATTTGAATGCGGGTATTTATTCATTCTTCGATATATAACTTTTTTTTTTCAAATCCTCCATATATAGTTTTAAAAGAGCTACTGATAGATGGGTTACAATTGTCATACCTGTTAATTCATCTCTGAGATATTCTAATGCCAATTCAATAGGCACTATCGTAAATAATGAACATCACAACTTACTTATTAGGAGTTGGGGCTGATCGCGATGTGGTGTTTTATTCTACGTTAGGTTTAATGGCATCTTCAATTAAGTGCGGTGATAGATAATATATGTACATATTGTTAAAGTTTGCAAGGAACAAAGCCTACGATGCTAATACAGTTCTCAAACATTTATTTTCTTTGTGCGCTGTAAAAGCAGGCCGTAAAAATATGATGAGTGAATAACAAATTCTTCATTATTTTCCCATGCTGTTCTTCGATTACTAATATCACTTAATACATTTGAGGTTAAGTTACATTATACATAGTTACTAAGGTATTTGATTGATCAGACTTAGTGCTGAGGATGGGTTAATCCTCAGGGAATTCCGAAAACTTTTTAGGGAATTAATTTTACAACAAAATTTCAAGGATGAATAAAAAAAAGTTCCTTATTATAACACAAGATGGTGTAGAAGGACAATGAATTTTAAAAAAAAAAAAAGGGAATATAAAGTTTTTGATAAAACCAGGATCAGACTAACCACATTGAATGTTCTATTAACCCCCTACTCTCCTTTAAAGTATACGGTTTTAATCACACTACATGTGGTGTTCTAATCTGCATCATGAGCGCTATCAGAATAAAGGGAAAAACGTGAATGATCATTGGTAAATCAGAGGTTATGGTAAAATGCATAAAGTTTTAAAATGTTCACTAATTATGCTCCTTTATGCGACCCGACGTAATCCTTCTGTTATTATCATCAATTTATGGGTAATGCCTCTAATTATTTAATGAGTAACCCCCCTAACGTTCTGTAAACTTCTGAATAATCATTAACTCTTCGTTATAGCTCAAGGGAGCCGGTAATTATGAGTAAATATCCGGAATAATTAAGCATATTGGATAATCGCTGTAAAATACTGGTGTGAAAAGATGGATTTGGATTATCCAAGAACGCAAAGCAGACTGGATTTTTTTTTTTTTTTAGCTTAATGAACTACGAGCTCTAACAAATAGTGTAAACATTCTGTGAGCTAGAATCTCCTTGCCTCTTTCTTTTCTATCCATCCATTTTTAGATTACAGTCACACTCATCCATTCATCTACACACACACACACACACACACACACACATATATATATATATATATATATATATATATATATATATATATATATATATATATATATATATATATATATATATATATATATATATATATATATATATATAAATTTCTGACTCACGTCAGGATCAGAACCCAGGTCTCTCAGGTGGAAAGCAATATACCCATATACAAGTCTAGTTGGAACCTGAGAGCAATACGTGATATGATTTCTATATATATATATATATATATATATATATATATATATATATATATATATATATATATATATATATATATATATATATATATATTTATATATTTCAGTCATCAGTATGCAATTTTATTTATACTAAATGAAAAACTGATAGATAATTTAATTAGTTTCTTTGACAACTGTTATCCAACTAACCTTAGAAAGTATACCGGAAGTATTTATGTATCGATAATTACATCAGTGGACTCTTATTTCCATAAATAAAGGTGATGCATCGTAATTTTTACCTATTTTCATAATAAAAATAGACCAATTATCTTATCTTTTCTATTTCTACTTCAGTTCAGTCACTCACTCCCTCTGTTAAATAACTTTCCTCCTCTGGTATGACCAAAACACAGTATTTTTGGTTTTCGAACAAATATCTGAATTCTGATTCTTAAATTAATTTCCTGGTGCTTTTTATTGCTTTCTAATCACGCTCACTTTTCTGCTTACCAACGCATCTCCTGCGATATACTTGTCCATAGGCTGCCAAAATCTTCATTAGCACCTATCTGATACCTTCTAACCTATTCACTTTAAAACTCCAATGTTACAGTCCTCAATGGCCTGAACTCCCCAACTTGTAACCTTTTAATCACTGCCTTTTTTTTTTTCCTTTATCCAACTTCTTCATTTCTTTTATTACACCATGAACATAGTTTTATCCATTTTCATCCTGCTCTAAACACTCGAAAATTGCCTTGTATTTGAACACCTTATCAAACCTATGATTTACGCTGTATATACACCTGTGCCGGTAAAAATCAGTTTTGCTCTCAACCATCTACTAACCAATCAGTATTTTGAACCCTTAATTCTTTTATCTTTTTACTTTTCTTGCTTCAAAACTTTGTCACTTGATATAATACATTACGCTCTTATTTGTTCTTCCGCTAAAGTTGGTTTCACTGATTTATCTAAGTATACTCACGCAAGCTTAAATCGGCAAGAATAACGGACAAAGTGAGATATGTCTACAACAAAAATGGCACCGTGTTCAGAATTAGTTTTATAATTTTTTTTTTCTGAAATACTGCGTTATTGCGTAGAAACGTGGATTGCGAAATTTTTAGTTTAACGCGATAAAAATCTTAAAGAATGAGTGTCTTATATCGGTATATGTAATCATTTAATATGCATGTAATAAATGGAATTAAAACCAGGCCAGGACATAGAACTACCATTTTTTGTACTAAAATCAATCTAAAATGTTGTACTGAATAACATAGATCTAAATATGATACAGAATTAGCCACCGCAGAAATCTGAAAGTGAATGAATGCTGTATGAGAAGAGACATGAAACTTACTTTGATGGTCCTCGTCATACCGAGATGTTCTTGGGAAATGAAGTTCGTAATTTCACTTATTCTTGGCTGCAAATGGTCACTTCCACCAGTCTTGAATGGTTCCATCAAAGGGAATACCCCCTGAAATTCAAATCACGATTTTCAATACATTCTCTTCAGGCTTGCTATTCAATTTCTGGGAACGTCTCAAAAATATTTGACAATGTCAATTTTATCACAGAAAAAATGTAGAAAATAAGAGGTAACACATACTGTGCGATATCATGAAATGTGGTCCTGCTTAGAGGCCTAGTTAAAATATGTTTCCGAGAAACAACTGACCAACAAAAATCATGTATCGGAGCTTTCAGTGTTATTGCAGATTCTGCCAAATCAGTGTTGTTCATATGATCATTCACTATTAAAAAATTCTTTTTGTTAGACAGATATTATACCTATGCGGATATTCAGTGAAAATTTTCCAGAATATGTCTACTTCATGCTGAAACGTCAAGTGCACCTCACTCAAACAAAAACCGTACACGTGCACACACACACACACACACATATGAAATCTTTGGCCCTGGTACGGAATTTATTGTGAGAAATTTGGTATATTCAATGGAGGCTCAGTTACCGCCAGGGCATCTGAGAGAATCTCTACATACTTTTTAAATAAATTGTTTTGTAAAGCTTAATTTTTTAAGCAGTAGGTAATATACTAAGGTTAAAATAAAATAACATTATGACTCTTTCAGAATACAGGACAGAACTGTGATAACGTTAAAGAGGAGAGATGGCCTCTCCTTTGTGAAAAAGAAAAATGTCATACCATCAAGATGTATCAGTGGAAATGATGGGATTTCCTGATGCGGGGACCAAATGAAATCAGGCCAAAGAGTTCTTAGGCAAAATGAATCCTAAGTATGCTTTCCTGATGGGAACGAAACAGGAACTGGAGCAGAATGGAGTTTCATGTAATGTCATTTCTCTCTCTCTCTCTCTCTCTCTCTCTCTCTCTCTCTCTCTCTCTCTCACACACACACACACACACACACACACACACACACACACACGCACGCACGCATGCACGCACGAAATTATCATTAACATAAATAACTCGAGAAAAAGTAAAAAAAAATAAAAAACATTCAGAATGTCGGGT
This sequence comes from Macrobrachium rosenbergii, assembly GCF_040412425.1. Taxonomy (NCBI): domain Eukaryota; kingdom Metazoa; phylum Arthropoda; class Malacostraca; order Decapoda; family Palaemonidae; genus Macrobrachium; species Macrobrachium rosenbergii. Next base: position 9,354,570 of record NC_089760.1, on the reverse strand, counting down.
AATCATGATGCCTTAATGTCCATAATGATAAAATGAATTAAGTCATACGTCCCTCAGGGCTGAGAGAGAGAGAGAGAGAGAGAGAGAGAGAGAGAGAGAGAGAGAGAGAGAGAGAGAGAGAGAGAGAGAGAACAATATTCTGTAAGGACTTTCCAAGATTCTGTTTAATGCTCAGACCTGCATGTTTTAAACATTTAAACATGTCTAAGGTGAGGAAAAATGTAAATTAGGGAAATGTAACGAGGAAGATACTAACCCTAACGTCTAGTTTTGATTATTCCAATCTTGTCTTTTAACATATTTTATATTGTGCTTGGTTCCTCGTTTGACGAATCGGTAGAGTTCTCGTTTAGCACTCTGCCAGACCCGAGTTCGAGTCTCCGACCGGCCAATGAAGAATTAGAGGAATTTATTTCTGGTGATAGAAATTAATTTCTCGGTATAATGTAGTTCGGATTCCACAATAACCAGCCCTAGGAGAGCTGTTAATCAGCTCAGTGGTCTGGTTAAACTAAGGTATACTTTTTTATACTGTGTTTGTTTTTGTGAAGGAATGAGAATAGAGAACAGTTACAATATCCAGGATGGCTCAGAGGATAGGTCTATGGAAAAGTGTAGAGCCAGAATGACTCTGGCGACGCATGAATGTATGGGTAAGACTGAGTGAGTTACGAGAAAAGGCTACAATTGTGAATGCACAAGGCATGGGAATGGAACAGGCAGAGAAAGAAAGAAAGTGTTTCTGATAAGCCTGAATTTGTACCTGTCTGGAAATACAGAGCATAAAAGGATGGTAGTGTAGTACAATTTAAATGCAAGAAGATATGTGCAAAAGAAAGAGGCGGCTTTCTTGGCAGGTATGAAGTTCCTAGGATAGCATCAATGAGAATGGAATGTCTTATGAATATGGGTTTGAAAGGGGATTGCGCTTATTGGAAATAAATAGTTTCCAAAGAAGGGCATTACATATAAACTGAAAATTTAAAAGGAAAAAAAGCAAGTTGGTGGATGGTGCGAGGAGAAGAGGAGTGTCTGGTGGAATATTACAGTCATTATCTGCTGGAAGAAAACTACAAGTTGGTGGATGGTGAGAGGAGAAGAGGAGTGTCTGGGGGAATATTACAGTCATTATCTGTTGGAAGAAAACTAAGATATAAATGTAAGCTGGAGAGGGAAGGGTGCAAATGTTGCCGTGAATGTAATGAAGATCACTGAGTTTGATGAGACGTTAGTCAGGGCAGGAGATAAGTGGAAAGGGTTAAAGACATGGAGGTGGATGGAGTATGGTACAACTATTTCAAATTTCAGGGTTTAGGTAAGGGGATAGCAAAGCGAATCTATGAATAAGAGAGTAGGAGGAGGAAATAAAAATGACTGTGGATGTATGAGGAAATGAGATATTATTGACAGAAAAAAACCATAAATATTTTACGTACATTTATATGACAGGAGAGAAGACCGTGTCCAGATACACAGGAGGAAAAATAGGTTCTTCGAGTAGAAAGTGAGAAGACGAAGATAATAAGAAGTACAAATAGAAAGGAGTTAAGTGTGAACTGTTTAAAATAAGCAGTTATACCAAGAAGTAAATGGAGTGACACTGGTTACTGAACACATGGGTTTGAGAATAAGAGATACAAATTGAGAGATTCTGTCTAAAGCAAATGCAGTCTTGTACTGATGGAGTATGTGCAAGAATTTTTTACTGTGCAGTAGGCCTACAGAAGAGAAGCAGAATTGAATGCCGCAAGAATGGTAGATTGTGGTGTAAGCTTGGTAACTATAATGAGAGTGAATGAAGTTAAGTATACCTTAGTTTAACCAGACCACTGAGCTGATTAACAGCTCTCCTAGGGCTGGCCCGAAGGATTAGACTTATTTTACGTGGCTAAGAACCAATTGGTTACCTAGCAACGGGACCTACATCTGATAGTGGAACCCGAACCACATTAAACCGAGAAATGAATTTCTATCGCCAAAAATAAATTCCCCTAATTCTTCATTGGCCGCCGGAGAATCGAATGCGGGCCTAGGAGAGTTCTAGCTGAGTACGATATCGACCCATCCAATGAGGAACTAATGAGAGTGAATGGTGGCAAAATAAGTAGGGGGGGGGGATTATTAGTTCAAGAATGGAAAAACAACAAGACTTTGTGAAGTTACAAATGAGGTGCAGCCATATTATCGTGATAGCGTGGCTAATCATGGTTTTATAGTGTCTTCATGATGGAAAGGTTCCGGAGGAATGAATAAGGGAACAAAGTAACATTGTGTAAAGGTACATAAAACCAAACAAATAATAGCAAAACAAGTAGATTTCAAGGTATTTCAGGAAGCATTTATTAATGAATTATAAAAGAACAACATCAATATTCATCTCCGGCATACAGGTTATGCGTTTGTTTGTTATTATAAGTTTTCTGTAAAACTATTGAGATGGCTTTCTGTCTGTCCGTCTGCCCTCAGACCTTAAAAACTGCTGAGGCTAAAGATTGCAAATTGCTATGTTGGTCACCCACCCTCCAATCATCAAACATACCAAATTGCAGCCCTCTAGCCTCAGTAGTTTTTATTTTATTTATGGTTAAGTTAGCCATGATCGAGCGTCCGGCACAGCTATTGTTGCCAACAACAGAGGCCACCACTTGAAAGTTTCATGGGTTGCGGCTGAGTTTCATGGGCCCTGGCTGAGAGTTTATCCAGCATTATACGCTGTGCAGAAAACACGATTGCGCCGAAGAAACTTCGGCACAGTTTCTACTTTTTTTTTTTAGTCTTGTCGTTTGTTGTTGTCAGGATTACGTCATATGTTGTGAATGGATCCTCGTCACCGGGAACGTCTATTAGATTTTGAGAGAAGTACAAACTTCTAAGAGGAAGGGAATCTTCAGATGGTGAATTCCTCAACATTACTGGATTTTTTTAAATGCCAGGGCATTTTTTGTATTTAAAATAAGTGTTACATGCTCATTTGGCAAATAGTTTTAATGCGTTTTTCATTTTCTTCTAAGACATTTCACTCTCCAAAGCAATTGTTTATTTTAACATTGTTATTATAGTAATTACTTCCTGTCAATCTATTAGTAATTATATAATACATACGATATTCACATACTTTTAATCATCAAAATGATAAATACATCTTGATAATATAGGCAGAACGCCAAGAGCTGGGTCCTGTGAGGTCATACTGAAAGTAATATAAAACAGTTGTTAAACGGAATATAAGAAAGAGAATTACCTATTGCAACAACGATATTCACATACTTTTAGTTTTAATAATAATTTTTTTTTTATCAAACAGTCTCTATACACTGCTATACATTCTCCACGAATTCTAATGGTTTTCTGTCAGTTTTACTAACTGAAAACTTGAGAATTTTGGAAATAAACTTAAATAGCGTTTTAGTTCAAAATAACGTTTTCCCATTCCTCTATGCTTAGTTTTTTTTTCATCTCACCGCTTGTTTGTCAAGGCTTCATAAGCAGAATTGCGGGCGAATAGTCTACATATTATAATGCAATTTCTTTGTTTCTTAGTTCCTCTATAGTATCTAAGCAGATATCATTCCATCACGGCTTTGGTCTGGATAAGACTTTTGGTGCTGCAAACTTAAGGGCTTTGATATAAAATCAGTGGAAATAAGTATAAATAAATACATGAATAATTTAGGGCCCACTCACCAAACTATAATTATAGTAAATGGCTGGTCCTCCTTTAAGCTTGAGGCAGTCCTTAACTCTCATTGAGATTGAATAAGCCAAATTACGAAGATGCTGAGCGGTCAAGAGAGCCTCATGTGGCCTGGATCTCCTTCAACTTCGCCAGTGTACTGGTGCCCTTCTCCCTTGAGCTGACCTCAATAGGCGGCAGGTTAGGGGAGTTACTGTGTCAATCCTCATTATATTCAATTCCACAGTCATTTAACCAATTGGTCACACACGGAGCAGTGTGTGGCATCCAGACCCCTCTTGCTGGAAAATAAGAGGTTCCCATTTTCTCGAAGGATGACTCAAGTTCTTGTTCAGAAGTGTACAATGACCATTCTTGTTTATAGTTCTATTCTGAGGGAGAAAAACTAGCCCCCACACCACAACATACTGAGGAAATTTCTCTGTTGATGCATGGTATACTTACTAGGCCGCCACCCCCACCCCCCACCCGACACTCTTCGCTGCTATCACCCACTTGAGATGTGGTCTCCCCCCTCACTCCACAGCACTCCCCAACCCCTCTACACTTAACCCTTTATGTTCCTTTACAAACCTGACCCCTTTTATTTTCGTGCTGGTGTTATACAGCCATAAAACCAAGGTCCTCCTGAATGCGCTGACGTATGGTTGTCACCTACTTATCATCCAGCACTTGGAGATTTAAAATTTAAAACTTTAATTTTTGAGCTGAAGTTGAAGACACCTTGTCTAAACAACGTTTCATAATGGAGAGGGTGCGGGGTAACTTTCCTGGCCTTCCCCGGAGCAGGATGAATGGGTAGGAACACAGGCCCAGGCCCTCACTTCCTCTTAGCATCTGGCAACATGGTGTTGGATGGTTTTTGAGTGCACACCAGTCTGTTTAACACTTTTTAAAGCCTAGCTTAAAGCACGCTATCACTCGTCCCCTGTCATATGAATTGTATCACTTTGGCTTTGTTATGGCACACACCACGCATGATAGAAATAAGACAACAAAAGTTACGAACTAGAGCGTGAGACAAACACTCACTTAAACAAGGTAAAAAGTACACTGGACTGGTAATGGTCTATTTCATTCCCTCCGTCCACTCACTAACGTAAGTTGTAGATGTGGCATACGCATAACTAGTTCGTGATTGGCTGTAAACAGTGTTTCCGACATCGTTCACTTACTGTGATAAAGATGCAACTATTCCTTCAGTAATTCATCTGACTACTTATAATAAACAAATAATCCTCACACCTTATGTGGATCATAAACATGCCGATTTATATTGACAATGTAACAATACAACCACTCGAAAGATGAGCTTGGCTCAACTTGTGTCAGATAGTCTACGCAGATCAAAATAAGAACGATGGGCTTTCAAAAATTATGTTTTATCATACTGTAGATACATAAAAAAAAGACGTATGGCTGTTCGAGTGCAAATATAATGTAATTTGTAATTTCTTGCATGTAAATTACATGGGTGGGCTAATATTCGAAATAGTATGAAGTAATGTTGGCTGTGACGCTGTTTTGGGGGAGGTGAAGGGAACAGCCACTGCAAGGATGGAAGGCGGGAAATTTCAGTTAATACATGGCGATGGTATTGTGGTTTTCAGAAAAATTTACATATTCATCTAATTTTTTTTTTACAGATCATTATAATAGGTCAGTGACTGGGCAATATGGGGGTATTTTGCCAAATAAATTATCGAGCAAAATTTTGAAATCTTGTTGAATTCCCCGTCATCCATAGTTAGTTGAAGGCTAGCAGAGAAACTTTTTTTTTTTTTTTTCACGGTAAGACATAGGAACGATACTTAGATAAAATTTATAAATAAAGGTTACAACCAGGAAGTCATTTTGTCCCAATATGGATTGACAGCGTGCTTAAAAGAACGCTAGTAAAATAGAATATCTGGAGAATCAATAACATAGGCCTAGCGTTCTTTTGTCCAAGCTTTGTGTTCTACGGTTAACATGTTATATTCCCGATTTATGGACATGGATATGACTTTGGTATCATAATGAAGTTATTTCTAAATGCATGAAATGGGATTGTATATAGCATAAAGTTTGAATTATAAGAAAATCTTGTGATTTTAGAAGACTTTGTGAGCATGGGCCTATATATAGCATGGCTATACAAATGCGATAAAACTTGATACAAAGCCCATCCTTCATTTGTGATTCATCTGGGTAGACTATTTGATGCATGCTCGTCTTTCGTGCGCTTGAATAGATATATTATGGATACCAATGAGCACGCTTATGATTTATATAAGAGGGTGTGATGGTTTTTTGTATATAGGACTATTCAAATGTGTTATTTAAAAAATTGTTTGAATATTTACAACAATAAGCCATCAATATCGGAATCGTTGATTTTCGTCAAATCACAAGCCACCCATGCGTGTGTGACACATCTTCACCCATGGGTGGACAGAAGAGTGAAACTGCCTTAAATTTTTGGTCCCTGACTTTTTTTTATTTTTGCCCAGCTCTCAGGGGACACTATCCAAATTCTTATAAGCATTGTGGAAGGGGGTGGGGTGGTGGTGTTTACGACATTCTTATCCACGCCGACTTATAGAATAGTTAAATAAACATATTACAGAGTATTTTAAAATTGAATGGAATACCAGTAGACTATACAGTATTCCAAACATCAAAATTCAGAACAGAAACGAGATAACAGAATACCTTCAAATAGTAAAAAAACTTTTGAATACGTTCGAAACGATATTACGTAATTAGTATATAAATTAAGCAACTTCAAGCAAAATGAACCTGAAACTTGACAACAAGGAATAAATTTAAGTGTAACGAAATCACTTTTGATTAAAACAAAGTAAATTCAAGGGAGGTTCTGTAATTTTAAACATTACCTAGTTTCTTAAATGAATTTCAACAGACAATATATAACAAAAATCGTTAAGAGAAAAGAAGTTAGTGACCACTGAAAGACGGGAAAAGTTGGGCAAACATTACTCACATTTTTGCCTTTTTAGAATGCATGTATAGCATGAGAAAATGTTGGCAACAGCGTCAGCGGTAAACAGAAAACATCCCTATTTTGGTCGAATAAGTTTTCTAAAACTTATAATTCGATAAAATAGACAGAATTACACACAACTATAAAACGATAACGCTTTACGTTTTATATCATTTGATGATCGTTATTATTCAGAAAGAGTCTCTTATAACAACGACGAATTCTAAGATAACAGGATACATGTTCATCTGTTCACTAGCTAAAGATTTATTTACACGGACTGCTACCTCTTTACTTGTAAAACAATATAAAATCCAATATATTTGGGAATCTAATGAGTACTTCAATTAGCTTCGCAGTCTTTTCACTTTATAGGACTGAAAATGGCTTATTATAGAGGTAAGTCCCCTGGCACATGAACGATAATTAAAGTTAAAAAGAAAAAAAAGTAAAAGCCGTTGGAAATTATAATTGAGGAAATACGCCCGTTTTCTATGAGCTGAGGTGAAACGCTCCAGTGGGGGAATACTGTAGATATTAAATGCTCAAGTGGGAGGATACTGTAGATATCATCTATCATGTTTTGAGTTGCATATAAAAAGGTAAATAAATAAATCACATGTCAAATAAGCAGCACCAGAAAAGAATGACAACTGCGTACTTCTTATTCTGGACAATACCTTAACTGTGTCCCATGGGCGAGAATAAAATCCCTTGAATCTGCTCTAGGCAGAAAAAGGGGATCAGTGATCAATTGTGAATGTTAAAGATCCCTGTTGAAATACAACTTATGAAAAACTGACAAACAAAATACCATCCGTCGATGGTTCTAGTCATAACTACTATTAACAGGAAACAGAAATCTACCAACCACGAAGGTTTTTAATATTATATATATATATATATATATAGGTTTTATATATTATATATATATATATATATATATATATATATATATATATATACATATATATAATCACTTAAATATGTTACTGAAGAAAGAGTTTAACATTTATCGCAATATGCCAACGACACCGGAAATGTTGATCGTCAGCCAATCAGAGCTGCCCAGTAATGAATAAATGCCCACGGGGTGAGGTCATGGACGAATCTTTACTGAGCTTCATTCGCTACCTGTTCAAACGAAGATCGAAAGTTAATGTGTTTTGACGTATATTTTTATGAATAATAAAAAAAATCAAGATTTGTAAAAGCACTCATGGTAAAAGCAAAGTAAAATAAAACATAGGTTACTGGATCTAAGATACAAGATATATATGTTGGTAAAAGGACCTTTATATATACAGCTTTGAGACTACTCAAAGGATGTGAAAACTAAGGCATTTAGAGCTAAAAAAAGGACTTCTCTATTCAAAAACTGTAATGCCACGAGGAACAAAGATATATTCAATATACTAAACTAATTACCAAATAAATAATCTTAGCCAGATGAACCAACTGAGGGCGGAAGGAAGAAGAAGAAGCAGAAGAAAAAGAAGAGAGAAAATGAGTCTGGACTCCTGGATTGGCGGGGGACGTCAGGAACCTGTCCTGTCTCGGAACCCCAAACCGAGAGGTAGTCCTTATTCGGGGATTCCTAAGAGGGCTTTTGACCCACCACATGGGTTCTTCCTCTTAGGCCTTCTGAGCCGAAAACGACTCTCAGGACACCAAATGTTACGGAGTCTGAAATCGGCTCCATAACAAGTGAAAGGCCCAAGGCTCTTTACTTTCGGACAATCCAGGAGTCAGTGTGAGCAAAGTCTTCTGGATTCCTGGAAAAAATGATTTTTGTATCTTGAAAGACTCTTATTTTATGTAATACCTATGACAATTCCAAGAATTCTGTAACTGTTAATGTTTTGTTACGTTTACTATACAAGTGTTCTATCGGGCCAGTCACTATTATAACTTGAAAAGTGTTTTAAAGGGTTTATAAGGAACAAATCTATCCATATGGGCAATCACAGTCATTCACGGATCCTCGAAGCCTCTGTGACGTCATCATGTTGACAGACTTGCAATGACTTCCTTAACACAGTTGGTTGAATGAGCCATTAAATATTCAATATTTAAAAATCAATTAGCAGTGTATTAAAGGAATATTAAGTTTTATTTAAAGCATAAATAAAATTTCTTTCTAATACAAGTAGTGAAAATATCACTGGTAAACAGAGTCTCATAAATTAACATAATCTTCTCTTATCCGAGTTGTTAAAAAATATCATTCAAGTAAGTACTCAAACCAGCGCCGTGTTTCTTCAGAATATTTTTAATCATCATAATTTATATTATAATGGTTAATTATATTACAAACCTACGAAGGGAAATTTTAAACATGCGCTTAAACCAGGCGCCAGAGAGCAAAAGGCTCTCTGACGCCGCCTAGGGTCTTTGACCTTGGTCGTTTGACGCTAGGTAATCTCATCAATCAATAAACATAAGTAATAAATCTCATTCAAGGGATTCTCATCTCGTAGGCTCCCATTGGTGAGTGGGCCAAATGTAACCTTTGGTTCAGACACGAAATCTTCTCTCTCTCCTCTCTTTCTCTCGACAATGGCTTGATGGAGCCAACATTTATTGAGATATTAACTGAAGCTCTTGATTCATTATTCATCCTCGAATATCCCTTTTTTTGTAATTGGGTCGTTCCTTGATTTAAAAAGATAAGCTTCGATATCTGCCTCTTTTCATTCTGAATACAACGAATGTTTCAATTCACGTTCGGTGTTTTTGGCCAAATATAAATCATTTAAATCTCAAGCAAATCTTATGCTTTCAGTAGATGCTTCAGGACAAAAAGATCAGGTTTCCTTATTTAAATATCTTGTTTGTTCTAGTTTTCCTGTCATTGCTGTTTTAGTATGTACGTATTTATTGCCTTTTTATTTGCCTTATTTAATGATCTTATTTGTCTTAGTAAAACTTTCTATCATTTTTGTTTTAGTCTGTACTTACTTATTTTTTTTTATTTGTCTATTTTTATTCCTTCGGTTATATTCATCGCTGTAACTCTTCTTTTTAAGATTTTTCTTACGAATGAATGATCTATTATTATTATTATTATCATTATTATTATTATAATGACCTCTAGTTGCTAACATGGCAGAGCTGCCAAACACTTGGACCAATCTCAATGACTGACCTCTGCCCTGGGGTCAGAGGTCAAGGTCCGATTTTTCTGTAATTTCAACATTGCAGAAACAGTTCTGTTCTGTTCACTTTGCAGATGGTGTGGACCACTGGATACTGACTTGCCAACAGGAACCATCTTATTATTACTTTAGTAGCATAATAAAGTAATTTTTATATGCATGCAGAAAAATTGAACATAAAACACAAATTGGATGATAAGAAACCCTCGTGATTGAACATTTTGTGACATAGGCCTATGTGTAGCCATGTTATACTAATGAGATGAATCATAATTATTGAAAGCTCATTGTTCGTTTGTGTCTGTTCTGAGGAAGCTGCTTGATACCAGTTTGTCTTTCTGTGTTTGTATTGGTATATAGTAGATACAAATTGGCATGTTTATGATTTATACAAAAAAGGGTTTATATATATATATATATATATATATATATATATATATATATATATATATATATATATATATATATATATATATATATATATATATATATATATATAGTCTAATTGGGGGGCTACTTGAAATCTTAGCTTAATGATAAATAATATTGCTAAGACCAGGAAGAACATTCTTTATTGTACAAGCTTTGGAGGTATAAAACCTCATCATCAGGCTGAAAAAACTGGACAAGGATGAGAATCAATAAAATTACAATAAAATGAATTGTCACAATAAATCTTCAGCAAAAATACTAACGAAATATATAAAATGAACAAATAAATACAAACTAAAAGGGTGAGACATAAAATAACGAAAAATTAAAAACACAAAAATATGAAAATCAAACTAAGGTGAAATGTAAACAAACTACCACTCACAAAGTAAAATATTTAACGACCTAATTGAGTACCTAAAATGAAATTACACGATAACTAGTTGAATACCAGACGAGTTGTTGTTCAATTCCGGCTTCATCTTTTTAATTGTCAGCGACTCTGAAATTAAAAGGTCCAGTCTATTTGAACAAAAAGACAGTACCCGAAAATCCAGGTCAGTGAAAGGATGGTCCTGTGCTAAACTGTGTTCTCTAATGGCAGAAAAGGGTGGTTTGGAAAGGGGAAACCTAGTTCTAATAGAAAGACCTCTGTGTTCCAAAATTCTGTTTCTGAGCCAGCGGGAACTGGATCCCACGTATCGCAGACCACACTGCGAACAAGTGAACAAGTAAACGACACAGGAATTAAGGTCCACAGGCAGAGTAGGCTTCTCTCTCAAAAGTGATCTTATTGTAAAAGGATTACAGAAAACAAACCGGAAACTGATTTGAGGGAAACAATGCTTAAGTATTTCTTGTAACTTTTTTCGGACCATATAGCTACTATGACCAAGGTAAGGCAATTTAATGTACTTTACATCTTTACTAGCAGTACTGTACACCGGTCTGGGACAAAACTTTTCATTTAAAAAATTTTTCAGAAACTTTGTAAAATACAAAAATGGGATATGAGTTTTCAGGAAAATAATTCTGATTGGGGAAGCTACATATAGCTCTTTATTTGCTTCAGGGTCTAAGCCTGGTTATTTGTACGGTCTACCGAAGGTACATAAATTAGGAAACCCTTTAAGACCTATTATTTCCTCAATTGGTACTTTTAGTTATAACCTGTCTAAGTTTTTAGTTCCAGTTTTAAACCCTCTAACTTTAAGTGAATTTAACATCTGTAATTCTTCCAAATTTGTTAAAGAATTATGCTCTTTCAATTTTAACCAAGATGTTGTAATGGCTAGTTTCGATGTAACCTCTCTTTTCACCAATATCCCACTAAAAGAAACAAACGACATTATTCTTGATAATATATGTGAAAACCATTTATCAGTGTTTGGACTTAATAAAATAGACTTGCAAAAATTATTACATTTAGCAACTGCTGATGGCATTTTTACTTTTGATGGTAAATTATATAATCAAATAGATGGAGTAGCTATGGGAAATTCCCTTGGACCTGTATATGCGGATTGCATCATGGGTTATTGTGAAAGGATTTGGATGTCTGAATGCCCTAGTGCTTTCAAACCTTTGTATTACCGTAGGTATGTAGATAATACTTTCCTTGTGTTTAAGGAATTATCACGTGTTGATTTGTTTTTGAATATTTTCATTCTCGTCACTAACATTTCTTTTTAGTTGTGAGACGGAACAGGATAATAAGTTGTCATTTTTAGATGTACAGGTATACAGAAATAGTGGCAAATTTAAGACCTCTGTTTATAGGAAAAGTACTTTTACTGGCTTGGGATTGAATTACCTCAGTTTTTCGCCAAAGTTGTATAAGATGAACTCAATACGCACTTTGATAAATAGAGCCTACAATGTTTGTTGTGATTTTAATTTATTTCATCAAGATATGGTTTTCCTCCAGAATTATTTTTCTGAAAACTCATATCCCATTTTTGTATTTTACAAAGTTTCTGAAAAATTTTTTAAATGAAAAGTTTTGTCCCAGACCGGTGTACAGTACTGCTAGTAAAGATGTAAAGTAAATTAAATTGCCTTACCTTGGTCATAGTAGCTATATGGTCCGAAAAAAGTTACAAGAAATACTTAAGCATTGTTTCCCTCAAATCAGTTTCCGGTTTTTTTTTCTGTAATCCTATTACAATAAGATCACTTTTGAGAGAGAAGCCTACTCTGCCTGTGGACCTTAATTCCTGTGTCGTTTACTTGTTCACTTGTTCGCAGTGTGGTCTGCGATACGTGGGATCCAGTTCCCGCTGGCTCAGACACAGAATTTTGGAACACAGAGGTCTTTCTATTAGAACTAGGTTTCCCCTTTCCAAACCACCCTTTTCTGCCATTAGAGAACACAGTTTAGCACAGGACCATCCTTTCACTGACCTGGATTTTCGGGTACTGTCTTTTTGTTCAAATAGACTGGACCTTTTAATTTCAGAGTCGCTGACAATTAAAAAGATGAAGCCGGAATTGAACAACAACTCGTCTGGTATTCAACTAGTTATCGTGTAATTTCATAGTAGGTACTCAATTAGGTCGTTAAATATTTTACTTTGTGAGTGGTAGTTTGTTTACATTTCACCTTAGTTTGATTTTCATATTTTTGTGTTTGTGTTTTTAATTTTTCGTTATTTTACGTCTCACCCTTTTAGTTTGTATTTACTTGTTCATTTTATATATTTCGTTAGTATTTTTGCTGAAGATTTATTATGACAATTCATTTTATTGTAATTTTATTGATTCTCATCCTTGTCGGTTTTTTCAGCCTGATGATGAGGTTTTATACCTCGAAAGCTTGTACAATAAAGAATTTTCTTCCTGGTCTTGCAATATTATTTATCATTAAGCTATATATATATATATATATATATATATATATATATATATATATATATATATATATATATATATATATATATATACATATATATATATATATATATATATATATATTATATTATGTACATATATATATATATATATATATATATATATATATATATATATATATATATATATATATATATATATATATATATATATATATATATATATATATATATATATATTATATATATATATATACATTATATATATATATATATATATATATATATATATATATATATATATATATATATATATATATATATATATATATATATATATATATATATATATATATATATATATATATATATATATATATATATATATATATATATATATATATATATATATATATATATATATATATATATATATATATATATATATATATATATATATATATATATATATATATATATATATATATATATATATATATATATATATATATATATATATATATATATATATAATCACTTAAATATGTTACTGAAGAAAGAGTTTAACATTTACCGCAATATGCCAACGACACCGGAAATGTTGATCGTCAGCTAATCAGAGCTGTCCAGTAATGAATAAATGCCACGGGGTGAGGTCACAGGCGAATCTTTACTGAGCTTCATTCGCTACCTGTTCAAACGAAGATCGAAAGTTAATGTGTTTTGACGTATATTTTTATGAATAATAAAAAAAAAATCAAGATTTGTAAAAGCACTCATGGTAAAAGCAAAGTAAAATAAAACATAGGTTACTGGATCTAAGATACAAAATATATATGTTTGTAGAAGGACCTTTGTATATACAGCTTCGAGACTACTCAAATGATGTGAAAACTAAGGCATTTAGAGCTAAAAAAAGGACTTCTCTATTCAAAAACTGTAATGCCACGAGGAACAAAGATATATTCAATATACTAAACTAATTACCAAACAAATAATCTTAGCCAGATGAACCAACTGAGGGCTGAAGGAAGAAGAAGAAGCAGAAGAAAAAGAAAGAGAAAATGAGTCTGGACTCCTGGATTGGCGGGGACGTCAGGAACCTGTCCTGTCTCGGAACCCCAAACCGAGAGGTAGTCCTTATTCGGGGATTCCTAAGAGGGCTTTTGACCCACCACATGGGGTCTTCCTCTTAGGCCTTCTGAGCCGAAAACGACTCTCAGGACACCAAATGTTACGGAGTCTGAAATCGGCTCCATAACAAGTGAAAGGCCCAAGGCTCTTTACTTTGGACAATCCAGGAGTCAGTGAGAGCAAAGTCTTCTGGATTCCTGGAAAAAATGATTTTGTATCTTGAAAGACTCTTATTTTATGTAATACCTATGACAATTCCAAGAATTCTGTAACTGTTAATGTTTGTTACGTTTACTATACAAGTGTTCTATCGGGCCAGTCACTATTATAACTTGAAAAGTGTTTTAAAGGGTTTATAAGGAACAAATCTATCCATATGGGCAATCACAGTCATTCACGGATCCTCGAAGCCTCTGTGACGTCATCATGTTGACAGACTTGCAATGACTTCCTTAACACAGTTGGTTGAATGAGCCATTAAATATTCAATATTTAAAAATCAATTAGCAGTGTATTAAAGGAATATTAAGTTTTATTTAAAGCATAAATAAAATTTCTTTCTAATACAAGTAGTGAAAATATCACTGGTAAACAGAGTCTCATAAATTAACATAATCTTCTCTTATCCGAGTTGTTAAAAATATCATTCAAGTAAGTACTCATACCAGCGCCGTGTTTCTTCAGAATATTTTTAATCATCATAATTTATATTATAATGGTTAATTATATTACAAACCTACGAAGGAAAATTTTAAACATGCGCTTAAACCAGGCGCCAGAGAGCAAAAGGCTCTCTGACGCCGCCTAGGGTCTTTGACCTTGGTCGTTTGACGCTAGGTAATCTCATCAATCAATAAACATAAGTAATAAATCTCATTCAAGGGATTCTCATCTCGTAGGCTCCCATTGGTGAGTGGGCCAAATGTAGCCTTTGGTTCAGCCACGAAATCTTCTCTCTCTGATCTCTTTCTCTCGACAATGGCTTGATGGAGCCAACATTTATTGAGATATTAACTAAAGCTCTTGATTCATTATTCATCCTCGAATATATTTTTTTTTTGTAATTGGGTCGTTCCTTGATTTAAAAAGAGAAGCTTCGATATCTGCCTCTTTTTCATTCTGAATACAACGAATGTTTCAATTCACGTTCGGTGTTTTTGGCCAAATATGAATCATTTAAATCTCAAGCAAATCTTATGTTTTTAGTAGATGCTTCAGGACAAAAAGATCAGGTTTCCTTATTTAAATATCTTGTTTGTTCTAGTTTTCCTGTCATTGCTGTTTTAGTATGTACGTATTTATTGCCTTTTATTTGCCTTATTTAATGATCTTATTTGTCTTAGTTTTTCTATCATTTTTTTTTAGTCTGTACTTACTTATTTTTTTTATTTGTCTATTTTTATTCCTTCGGTTATATTCATCGCTGCAACTCTTCTTTTTAAGAATTTTCTTACGAATGAATGATCTATTATTATTATTATTATTATTATTATTATTATTATTATTATTATTATTATTATTATTATTATTATAATGACCTCTAGTTGCTAACATGGCAGAGCTGCCAAACACATGGACCAATCTCAATGACTGACCTCTGCCCTGGGGTCAGAGGTCAAGGTCCGATTTTTCTGTAATTTCAACATTGCAGAAACAGTTCTGTTCTGTTCACTTTGCAGATGGTGTGGACCACTGGATACTGACTTGCCAACAGGAACCATCTTATTATTACTTTAGTAGCATAATAAAGTAATTTTTATATGCATGCAGTAAAATTGAACATAAAACACAAATTGGATGATAAGAAATCTCGTGATTTGAACAGTTTGTGACATAGGCCTATGTGTAGCCTTGTTATACTAATGAGATGAATCATAATTATTGAAAGCTCATTGTTCGTTTGTGTCTGATCTGAGGAAGCTGCTTGATACCAGTTTGTCTTTCTGTGTTTGTATTGGTATATTATAGATACAAATTGGCATGTTTATGATTTATACAAAAGGGGGTTTATATATATATATATATAGTCTCGGTAATTGGGCGGCTACTTGGAAATCTTAGCTTAATGATAAATAATATTGCCAAGACCAGGAAGAACATTCTTTATTGTACAAGCTTTCGAGGTATAAAACCTCATCATCAGGCTGAAAAAAGAATGTTCTTCCTGGTCTTGGCAATATTATTTATCATTAATATATATATATATATATATATATATATATATATATATATATATATATATATATATATATATATATAAAGGGGTCGTTATATATATTATACAGTTACGACATACATACATAAAAGTAACAGTATATAATGTAAATGGGGGCGTTATCAGTATGTTGTGAATTACAACGACCTCACAGTTCCGGACACACGATGTGCACCGTACACACAGCCCAGAAGAAGTTGTGAAATGTATAAAAAGTAACATACATACATACATACATACAGTATATAATGTAAAGGGGTCGTTATCAGTATGTTGTGAATTACAACGACCTCACAGTTCCGGACACACGATGTGCACCGTACACACAGCCCAGAAGAAGTTGTGAAATGTATAAAAAGTACCCTACCATAATCTCACTTTGATCCTTTTTTGGAAACTCAGTTTTCAACCATCTATTCAACTATAACAGAACCACTTCCCTCAACTAAAACACAATCTCTTCCCAAGAAAATATAAATTGGTATGTCCGCTTCACGCCATGCCCTAGTAAGACGCGCTGTTCATTTATAATTATTTTTTTTTTTCAAATCCAGCGAAAACTTCTTGATATATTTTGCTTACTTATTATTTATTATATTCCCTTTTTCATGAAGCGTCGGTCATAAATTGCTGGTTACTGTTCTGTTTGAGTGTGTGTGTGTGTGTGTGTGTGTGTGTGTGCGTGTAACAATCATATATTAAAAGAGGAATCGAAGGTTTATCTAAAAGTTTATGGAAAATAAGATCCAAACTTTAAGCATGAAGTTTAAATAAGGTTCATCAGTTAATGGATCTCTCTCTCTCTCTCTCTCTCTCTCTCTCTCTCTCTCTCTCTCTCTCTCTCTCTCTCTCTCCGTGAAAGTAAAAGTACCTTTAAGTAGTGTTTCATAAGCTAACGGTTAATAATTAGATTTTTTAGAGATTAAAATGTTAATCTCCCCTTCAGTTAAATATCATCATCTTTTACATGCGATGGCATTCCTCTCCCGTTTCCTTTCACAGCACTGCTAAAACGCTTCCATTAACAAAAGGGTTAATGGGTTGAGGAGAACCAGTCATTAAAAACAAAGGCTATTTCCTTTTAACGATCTCTCTCTCTCTCTCTCTCTCTCTCTCTCTCTCTCTCTCTCTCTCTCTCTCTCCGGTGTTATTAAGCTGTTTCCTCTGGAAGTTATCTGAAAATGGTGTGTCCATACCACGACCCCTGAGGAAAATAAAGGGAGATACGGAAGAAAACTGCGTCATTTAGAATAATGAGCACTATAATGATACTTCGCTGCTTTTGTATACCGAAAGACAATATCTGTTTTCATGTTTGTTTCACAAAATTGTCAGTGAAAGTTACATAGAAAAGTTTTACTGCGCTTAAGATGGTGCTTTTGTCGCTACGTAATTTCCTACCTTATTCTCGAACTACAAAATAAGTGGGCCCGCACACTTTTCAGTGCCTTTCCGAAGGTTATAGAGACGACCGCACCCATTAGTTTCTGCATCTTACCTATGTTTTCATTTTCCATTTCGTATAATGTAATATATATTGTTTTCTTTTGGTAGAATAGCACGATGTTTTAAAGTGTCATCTGGTACAATATTCTCCGTGATCAGCCGAATCCCGTAAAACTTTCTCCCTTCATTAAATTAGGTATTACAGAGGTATTTACTTCAACACCTCAGTTCCGGAACATTGTTCCGCTAACCCTGAATCACACGCAAAACAAAAAATGTACGCAAAAATTAAATGTAAATATGATTGGCCTTCGCTAACGAAACCAATTTGTTCAAAACAAAATTTAACATATTAGGTTTTTTTTTTATTAAACGAATCTCTTCTTCTCCTCGTTCCTTTCGGGATCCATTTTCAATCATGGGCTTTTCCCGCATCAAAACACCAGAAAAGCAACGGATTTGCTCTGTTTTTGTCGGGTATTTTTCAACAGCGACACACAAACAAAGTTCTCCTTTTCAGCAACACATGGTGTTAATTGAAGAGGTTTGTTTTGGGTTTTGTTTTGGTTGCACCAGACATGTTACTCGAACAAGCTCTATTTTTTCAGTTAACCCCCTTTTAATATTGCATCATCTGAAAAGCCTAACAAAAGTTTGTCACCTTTTTGATGCAGATCTTTGTTTCGTAAACGAGGTTAGCAGAGTGAGCAGAATGACTGAAAATTTTTAGGCTACTTTGTTTATGTTGAATTTTGGGATATTTCACTAGGAATTTATGACCCGAGTATTTAATCAGGCTTCAGAACTGACATAGAAATTATTGTTGGTTATGAAAACTGGCCCGTCGAGTGGTTTTACGATGCTTCATATCACAATTCGAAACCCCTAGTTTCAAAATCTCTTATGAGATATTTCAGGAAATTTCATTCTTCAATGACCTCTAAGCGGTTCAAATTAATACCTTCTGACGGGTTCCCTGGTCAATTTTTAGTCAGTTATCCCAAGAATGAGGATTTTTCCAAGTTAAAGCCTCTTCACCAACCTTTCATCTGTAGAAGCGATCATGAATTTTTATCGAAATGAAAAGCTGAATTCGCTTTCAATATCCCATGTCAGAATACATTAGCGTGCTAATAATCATGCAGACTTTTAGGTATACATTTTGGATAAATAATAAATTATGAGTTTCATAACTTGGTCGTAAACTAAAATTTAATCTTTTCTGCTATGCTACCAAATCTGGCTTTCCCTGGTAACATGTGGAATGGTTATACGTTTAACATTACTGAAACAAATAATTTTGCTAATAAACATAAACATTGTTAGTTTCCAACAGAACTGGAATTTTTAAAAGAAAGAATACTTGTTACGAAAGTTTAATTTATTTTTTTATTTCAGTTTAATGTGAAATTTGGTACCCTAAAATATAAAACTTACCCCTCAAAAATTACACCAGTAAATAGTATGATAAATGTTTTATTATAAGCGACACTGATGCAATATTTCTGATATTCACAAAAAACGAAAAATATAAAAAGAATTATCAGCCATTGTTCGAATATGATACCGTTTCTTGTCGCTGACAAGGTTATGTTGAACACTGCTTAAATATAATTATTTTTGTTCAGGTTGCTTGCCACTTTGTTAGCAGGATTACACAATGATATTTACGTTTTGATTTCTACGGAAACTTTACAGAAGGTGAACTTTTTACCTGACAAAGGGTGATTTAATTCCCCTAGAGTTTTTGCCCTTTTACTTTTCTGAAAAGAAAACTATTGCGCCGGCTTTGTCTGTCCGTCCGCACTTTTTTCTGTCCGCCCTCGGGTCTAAAAACCACTGAGGCTAGAGGGCTGCAAATTGGTAAGTTGATCATCCACGCTCCAATCATCAAACATACCAAATTGCAGCCCTCTATCCTCAGTAGTTTTTATTTTATTTAAGGTTAAAGTTAGCCATAATCGTGCGTCTGGCAACGATATAGGCCAGGCCACCACCGGTCCGTGGTTAAAGTTTCATGGGCCGCGGCTCGTGCAGCATTATACTGATACCATCGAGAGATAGACCTACTTTTGGTGGCCTTGATTATACGATGTACAGAAAATTCGATTGCGCCGAAGAAACTTCGGTGCATTTTTTACTTATTTACAGATGAAGAGTCCCTACTCAGCCTTGACTGAAGATTACAGTCACGGGACTCTAGTTTGCAGATGAGTCCGGTTTCTGTTCTTTATGTCCTGTCATTGAGGAGATTTCAGGATTTAGATCAGGCGGTTAGGCTGCAGGTGACTTTACCAAAAGATCAGTTATATACCTGGTCTTTTTTCTTAAGGATTTTTGCAGGAATTTATGAATACATAAGGACAACCACATAGTCATGTAACATTAGGTAGAAAATATATATATATATATATATATATATATATATATATATATATATATATATATATATATATATATATATATATATATATATACTGTATATAACAATATATGTATGTCTGCGTGTTCGTGAGTGTAAGACTACCGACAAATTAATATTTTACCCGAGTCCCAAAAAACTATAACTGCTATTTAAAACCAAAACACGCCACATAATTGGGTAAATGCTTTGTCTACTATGAATATGCGAAATCGCAGATAATTGAACTTTTGTATTTTCATGCATACTGTAGCATTGAGGGCTGGCGTAATTATGAACAGAAATTGCCTCCACGACAACTTGCTCAACAATTGACAGGAGGGAACTCATGTTTAATATGACTGATGAGAACAAACGCGGGATGCGTAGATTTTTCGTCTTTTTTTCTGAGAACCACTTGATGAATCTGGAGCAGTTAGACTGCAATATACGAACCTTCAGTTCCAAAAATTGAAGTGACATTTTTGGAGTAGATCGTCGATAAGGGGCATTCTTTAACACAAAATAAATAATAATAAATAATAATTTCTAAGGAAATATTCCAATAGTAACAGCAAAAGTTTATAACAGTTTAAAAATCATAATAATACTATTTACAAATGTCTGAAAAGGTGTTTCATTGCTTGACCGATTACCTCACCTCGGGTGATGGAATCAGGTTTGCAGTTACAAGATATGAAGTCGACTGGACTGATATATAATTATTTTGGAATCCTGGAATGAAAGTGAATTTTATAAATAAACTATAGAATCAAAATGCCTTAGTTTTTTAATAAAAGTTATTTCAATGAGAATATAGTGTATATAATATTAATGTTAATTTTCAAAATGGATTCGAATCCATTAGAAAGCAAGATAGAATTTTTAAAAAGAATGAAAAAGAAATTAGGCATATGTCCATTATCAAAATGGTCGGCTATCTTTTTTTTTTTTTAATATAACAAGATAATATATCCGTACAAACATTGCAGTAAAGAGAAACCAGTAAATGATCTAAGATTACCTCGGGATCCCATGTTTTCTACAAAGTCTTGATGGCAAATAAAGGAAATCAGGGTGGCTGTCGTTATACTGACTTGTAAATCTATTAAATCTGATAATACTATATTTAGAATAAAAAAGAACAATATCCGACATCCTTGAGGTATTTGATTCGGTCAACATGCCTACTACCCATGAGTTGTGAATACACGGATTATTGATTGAATTCTTATAAATTTAGATCTATTTCTCTATCACCGGCTTGTGTTATTAGCAAGATCAAGTTATCTTAAGTTTTAATTTTACCTTACTGTGACAAATAACTATCCCTAACATAAAAGAAAGCGATGTATAAAAGAATTTTACTTTCTTTTGTGACAAATAACTATCCCTAACACAAAAGAAAGTGATGTATAGAAGAATTTGACTTTCTTTTGATTGTCTGCATAAAGGTTTTAGAACTATAAACGCTGTCCAGCCATGAGGCACATAAAGAAAAAAATTCAAATTAGTCGATCGATGCCATCAACAATCATGTCACCATTTCCTACATCTCCTGGGTTTCCAGGGTCATGAAAAAATAAGTATATCTTAGTTTAACCAGACCACTGAGATGATTAATAGCTCTCCTAGGGCTGTCCCTAAGGATTAGATTCATTTTATGTGGCTAAGCACCAACTGGTTACCTAGCAACGGGACCTACAGCTTATTGTGTTATTGTGGAATCCGAACCACATTATGACGAGAAATGAATTTCTATTCTTTTCCAAAATAGCTAATAGATTTATTAAATCCAAATGTTTTACAAGTACCATCTAATTTGATGTAGTGCTTCCACTGAGGAGTGTAATAATTCAAATTTACATTACATTCGATTATGCTTTGCCATTCACCTATATCCTCCAGTAACATTGTTCACTAAAGCCCATGAACACTGTAAGGAATAATTTCTGTAAACACTGTTGCATCTTAGTTAAAAGTAATTTTTTCAGAAAGAATCTGAAATTTTAATTTTTATATCCCATAAATCTTTACCTTTTGCTCGTTCCTCTGGGGATTCAAGTTCGTTAACATTTTTTTTTTTGTATCACAACACTAGCAAAGGAAAGGATTTGCCTAGTTTTGTTGTACATTTTTTAACAGCAAAGCACAGAGTTTCTCTTTTCAGTACCAAATGGTGTTTTATTGAACAGGTTTGTTTTGTGATTTGCTCTGAATGCAACAGAGTTGTCACTATAATCTTCATTGTTTAGAGTTCGGCACCTTTTGATATTCGGAACATTTCTAAAACAAAAAAAAAAAAAAATGGTTTTCATTCATTTTTTTCTCGCTTTTATCTTGATGTTTATTTACAAATGGGGCCATCAAAGTACCGGATCTACAAAAGTAATGTTTTCCTATCTTACTTTATTCTATTCCTTTTAACGGTTGAAGTCGATTTTACAGGAGTGGATTCAGATTCTTTTTTTTATTGGGGTTTTATGAACGTTTGCTTTAGTTTTATAACGATATATTGCTAGTAATTGCCTAATGTGACACCTTCGGCCCTGAGAGTTTCAGTTGAGAAATAGTCGGGTAGATCTTTAATGAGGTTACTTATAATCGGGAACAATATATTATGACAGTTTGGTACAGTAGTTCCTCATTCGACGGGTGAGTATCGTTCTCAGCTAGCGCCCTGCTGGTCCCGCGTTCGATTCACCGACCGGCCAATGAATTATTAGAGGAATTTATTTCTGGTGATAGAAACATTTCTCGCTATAATGTGGTTCGGCTTCCACAATAAGCTGTAGGTCCCGTTGCTAGGTAACCAATTGGTTCTTAGCCACGTAAAATAAATCTAATCCTTCGGGCCAGCCCTAGGAGAGCTGTTAATCAGCTCAGTGGTCTGGTTAAACTAAGGTATACTTAACTTAAATTTCTGTACAGTATTCTCTTGCCCTTAATTTTGTAGGAGAGAATTTGCGTTTCATCTCTAAATTCCCTTGAAGTTATTTACTTGGTAGCTACAAGACTTTGCCTACGTGGATTGAACAAACGGTGTACTGATTTGATAAAGCGGAACGTGTATCCAGATAGGCAAGGCATGATTCTATTATGCTCTATAGAAACAGAATCAAAATGTTTGCTGGAAAGCTTGAGAGTATGTTCTCCTTACAACGGAAATTGATTATGGAAGAAAATTCTTGCGCAAAAACGCCACCTAATCTATATCCGAGTTAGCATAGCTTTTAATTGACAAGGTAAGTTCAGAATACCTTACACTCCCATGAACCTCTGTGATTATTTTATATCTTCGAAGCCCTTCAAAACGCAGTGGGAAATTTAAATGATGAGAGAAAAACGTATGCATACACGATTACCTACCGTAATCCTGTGGTAGTAAAAAAAAAAAACATGCATTTTCAGAGTCATCGAGTATTGGATGATATATAATTAATATGAGATTTATCGTTTATTTTAACGTATTCACAAAATTGCCGAAATACTGCGACTTTGAAGTTTGGGATTTTAGATATTTTTTTTTTTTGTGCCTAGCTAAAATATTCGAAATAATTTTCTTTGATTCCGATCTTCGTGAATTTTCTTTTTAATTACTTCACTTCAAAGGTCTACGTAGCAGCAGATATAAGAAAAAGTGGAGAAAAAGTGGATCGTCATAAAATGTAACTCGATAATGATGCTTCACTTTGAGTCCGATTCCAATAAGGATGTTGACGTATCAGAGGTCTTTGATGTTACCTTTATTAGATTTCACTTTTGTTTTTGTTTTTTTTCTTGTGTCATCGGCCATTAATTTCCTGGCCATTCCAGTTTATTTATTTCATGCAGGTTTCCTTATGGGTGATAGCAAGTTTATTTATTAAGAAAATTTTTTTCATTTGTAATTTTTATTATTATTATTATTATTATTATTATTATTATTATTATTATTATTATTATTAATCAATAGATTCAAGGTATAAGGTATAAAAATCATCATACATACATGCAAAAATACATACATAATGTATATGTATATATACAGCATATATATATATATATACATAGATACATATATACATATATATATATATACACATATATATATACATATACATATATATGTATATGTATGTGTATATGTATATATATATATATATATATATATATATATATATATATATATATATATATATATATATATATATTTATTTATTTATTTATATTTATATATATATTAGCAGTTTCTCTAAGCGAGCAGAAATATGGATCTTAGCAAAGGATGAGGGAACGATACTTACTGCTTATTGTCTCTTAAACACAAGTTTCTCTTTTTTTTTGTTAATAATCAAAAGTATTTTTTACGCTGCTGGAATATAGAGGTTTTAAAAGACTGCCTTCTCGTATTATATAAACTTATCAGCTTAAGCCTGCAGTAAACCATTGTCACATGTCTTAATACGAATATTACGTGAATTTTCCCTTAGTTTATAGAGCATTACACCTTACATTTAATCATAGTAGATGAAAGAAACGTCACAAGCGTATAGAAATCGCAAGCTTTAATTTTTAAGAAAAAACTCATTCTCGCATGTTTAAGTTCACTACCAGAGTAAGAAAATTCAAATGGGTCCTAGTTCCTCGTTGGACGAGTCGGTAGAGTTCTCGGCTAGCACTCTGCTAGGCCCGAGTTCGAGTCTCCGGCCAGCCAATGAAGAATTAGAGGAATTTGTTTCTGGTGATAGAAATTCATTTCTCGCTATAAGGTGGTTCGAATCCCACAATAAGCCGTAGGTCCCGTTGCTAGGTAACCAACTGGTTCTTAGCCACGTAAAATAAATCTAATCCTTCGGGCGAGCCGTAGGAGAGCTGTTAATCAGCTCAGTGGTCTGGTTAAACTAGGGTATACTTAACTTTTATTAATGTTCCTTCGGTGACATACTACTTTTTTTCTTTTACAAGACGCTTATTCTATTAACATGTCCGATAAAAAGTAAATAACTATAACGGCCTGCTCATAAACTTGAATGGAATATATTCTATGGTAATATTAATTTCTAATAACCCTAGTGACGAAGATGAGAAGTTGTAGTTATTCTGCAAGAGAGATTAATCACAACTTGATCATTTTGATATTTTCCAGTGTTGTACGGACAGTGGTGTTCATTTTTCCTTATTCTTAACGACGCTTATTAAAACTAAAGATTTTTTTCTCGTATGTTCTTTAGTGATACGAAAGAAGAACGATGTAGACTGAGTAAATTCCTTTCCCATCTTAGCTAAGTATTTTCGTTCAGGAAAGTCTCTATATAATGTAATTAACTTCCAGAGCCGATATGCGGCAATAAGAGGATTTAAATCGAGAAATTCTCATCCATATAAATTAGTATTCCTCTCCAGAAATGCTTAAAATCAGGTATGTTCTGAAGTAGTCTTGTAGTTCCTTAGAGAAACAACCATCCCCTTTGCCGATAAATATTTAATTTCATCATTTGCAGAGACTTACTTTACCTTACTAAATTATTATGAGGCAGAAAGCTCGAATCACAAGCATATTAGGTCTCGAAGTGGAATCTGAATTTAAAGTTTTCTTCTCAGCTCGGTCCATACTGACAAAAGCTTGGGAAATGAGTAGATGTTTTCATAGACTAAAATCAAGCACAAAAATATTTTTGGAAAGAAAATTCACTAAGATATTTATAAAAAAAAGCAAAAAAAAAAACAGTATAACTCATTCATATATAGGTCACTGCAGCTCTTCAATATAACAAAAACAAAAATTTTAGCCGAGTAATTTCATAAAGATGTGAAACAGTTTACCATTCATTATAAGACATAAGATTTTATGAGTAGAAAACTGGCAAGTGTGATTATTTGGGTTCTTTGGCTTTTGGTTCTACTGAAGAACTAGAGGAATTTATTTCTGGTGATAGAAATTCATTTCTCGCTATAATGTGGTTCGGATTCCACAATAAGCTGTAGGTCGCGTTGCTAAGTAACCAATTGGTTCTTAGCCACGTTAAATAAGTCTAATCCTTCGGGCCAGCGCTAGGAGAGCTGTTAATCAGCTCAGTGGTCTGGTAAAACTAAGGTATACTTAACTTTCTAACTACGCATATAACCAAGCATTATATAGGTGATTAGGCTTCACGGTATCACTTTTTCCATCAATTAATATATGTATAGTAATGTAAGAATCCGATCATAGTCTTCTTTCCCATTCACAAACAAACACCACCATCTTCCCTCTCTTCACGTAAAGTTATAGGGGGGCGATTAGTCTTAGTCTATGGTATGATGCAGAACTCCAGAAAACGTGAGTATTGTAAGAATCCGATCATAGTCTTCATTTACCATTCACAAACAAACACCACCATC
This sequence comes from Macrobrachium rosenbergii, assembly GCF_040412425.1. Classification (NCBI taxonomy): domain Eukaryota; kingdom Metazoa; phylum Arthropoda; class Malacostraca; order Decapoda; family Palaemonidae; genus Macrobrachium; species Macrobrachium rosenbergii. The sequence goes on along the minus strand of NC_089760.1, from coordinate 9,327,892 downwards.
TTCCCTCTCTTCACGTAATGTTTAGAGGGGCGATTAGTCTTAGTCTATGGTACGATACAGAACTCCAGAAAGCGTGAGTAGTGATCATAAATTGATCTGAACTTCCCTCCCGTATACACCACTTCCAAACAATTATCCTAATTGCCCATACGCTCCCAGTGAAGTTCACATAGGCTATGGCCTGTTTCTCGGTTGGTCGAGCAGCTGCAAATACTCCCATCCTCTAAGTCTAAACTATTCTTGGGGTCCTCGTGTTTTAAGAATATTTTGCAGGCTACTGAACAATGGACGAAGGGGAGAATTTCAAGATTTCCAGAGTCCCTCACTGGACGGGTTGGTATCGTTCTCGGCTAGCACTCTGCTGGAGCCGCGTTCGATTCTCCGACCGGCCAATGAAGAATTAGAGAAATTTATCTCTGGTGACAGAAATTCATTTCTTGTTATAATGTGGTTCGATTCTACAATAAGCTGTAGGTCCCGTTGCTAGGTAACCAATTGGTTCTTAGCCACGTAAAATAAATCTAATCCTTCCGGCCAGACCTAGGAGAGCTGTTAATCAGCTCAGTGGTCTGGTTAAACTAAGGTATACTCTCTCTCTCTCAAGATTTCCAGTAACTTTATTAAGTATGAAATCTCATTCCCTCCATAAAGCCGTTCTGCGATTTTTGAAGGAATAGTTACGCGAATCAGAATAAAATATTCTCAGTAGGTTGTGCAGTGAATAATATATTGTGTCTGTACATGGTTTGTTTGTATTTTATTCAAATGTTCAATAAAGAAAAGGTATCCTTGGTCATTCTGATAGATTTGATGAAGTATACTTAGAATATGAGGTGCAGCAATATTGTTGAGGTGCTTTTATACCGATATTTTCTACTGTAAGACATCTCTTGCTATTGTTTTTTTTTTTTTTTATTCAAAGAGCATACCTCTACATTTTATACCAGTCGCGTCTTCAAGCTGGGGGTTCATGCTCAAAGCGAGCTACTTGAAACACGAAAACCGCTGCTTTCAAACTCATCTTATGCAACCCTGCTAGATACATCCCTGTTCAAGCGTTACCCTAAGCTCTAACAACCGTTATTTTACCCTCCACTGAAATTTGACCATGGACTCCTTTTGTAAAGGAGGGTGGCTATGATTACTCTTGGTATGAAACAGTACTTATTTTGCGTTTAAAGAAGAGGAATTAAAAAAGGAGAGATTTCAAAATTATTCCGATGTTTGTAATACGAATTTTTTAATATTCTATCCATTTTTTTATTTCTGTAAAAGAAAACTATTGAGGTGGCTATTTCTCTGTCAGTCTCCACTTTTTCTGTTCGCCTTCAGATGTTAAAAACTGCTGAGGCTAGAGGGCTGCAAATTGGCATGTTGATCGTCCACTCTGCAATCATCAAACATAACAAATTGCAGCCCTCTAGCCTTAGTAGTTTTTATTCTATTTAAGATTAAATTTATCCATGACCGTGCGTCTGGTACCGGTATAGGTGCCAACGACGCAGGCCATCATGGGCCGTGGCTGAAAGTTTCATGAGCCATGACTAAGAGTTTCATACAGCATTATACGCTGCACAAAAAGTTGAGTATACCTTAGGATAGCTGATTAACAGCTATCCTAGGGCTGGCCCGAAGGACTAGACTTATTTTACGTGGCTAAGAACCAATTGGTTACCTAGCAACGGGACCTGCGGCTTATTGTGGAATCCGAACCACATTATGCCGAGAAATGAATTTCTATCACCAGAAATAAATTCCTCTAATTCTTCATTGGCCGGCCGGAGACTCGAACTCGGGCCTAGCAGACTGCTAGTCGAGAACTCTACCGACTCGTCCAACGAGGAACTTATACGCTGTACAGAAAACTCGATTGTGCCGGAGAAACTTCGGCGCATTTTTTATTTGTAGTTTGTATTTTCAAAAAGGCGAAACCTTCTAATCAAAGTGGTACATAAAAAAAACTACTTCAGACTTATTAGGAATACTAATTACTCCTCATTCTGATCAACTTTTATATCGCCTACTGGTAATTCACAGTAGAATCAATGAATTCAATTATCAGACAGCGTATAACTGAGCTTGAGTTACGCCTAAACCTTTCGATACATATTTATAGAAAAAAAACTGCTATGGCGATAGGCCAGGGGGGGTCCACGGGCGTAAAATAGATGAGACGAACCGTATTTAAGCCCATTCCAAATAATAGAATTCCGAAAAGACAGCTGAACCTTTTTTTAATAAAATTGGATATAACATCCTAAACCTCAACCTAATCAAGGCCCATTATTTGGGGGATTCGCTGAGAAACTGGAAAATTTATACAATTACTGACACAATAGTGCATTCCTTTATATAGTTTCAATATAATATTATATGAACATAAAAAAATAAACCTGGAAAATAAAGTGTAAATTAAGGTCATCTTTAATTATGAGTCATATGGGGCAAGTGATCAAACAACTGGTAGAAAAATTATCCAGTGCTTCATCTAGTGCAGTGGCTCTTAACCTGGGGTACCTGTACCCCCAAGGGGTACAGACCTTAAACCTGGGGGTACGAGACATGATAGCCGGTGCAATGGTACTGTATATTTACTGTATATTTACCATATGTTTGTATTGTATTTATATTGGATGGGGGTACGAGAACATTCTCTGAGATATCAAGGGGTACTGGCACTGAAAAGGTTAAGAACTACTGATCTAGTGTGGGGGAATTAAACCAATTACTCCAAACTGGTAAAACTTCTAGCCCCTAGATTGTGACTAGATTGAAGTGCTAAGATAGACAGAATGGCGAAAAACCCAATAAAGCCTTGCAATAAATACAATTCCTTAAGCGGTGGAAAATACAGGCTTGGCTATTGCTATAAAAAAAAAAAAAAGAAAAAAAAAAAAAAAAATATATATATATATATATATATATATATATATATATATATATATATATATATATATATATATATATATATATATATATATATATATATATATATATATATATATGGGATTTAATCTGCTATATCTCGTCAGCTTGAATGAAAATAAAATAAGACCCTTTTCTTGAGCTACCAGAACTACTACTATTCCTAAACTATCGTCATTGTGATAAATATTACTATTGCTAAATTAATATTTAATTAATATAGTCAATTTAGTGAACAATATTCTAACCAAATCGGTATTCAGAAAATAAAAATAGATTATTCTGCTGCTTAATCTCTTACGAGACTTATAAATGTTCAGATCACACGATGAAAAAGCTTCTAGTCTATCTCATATCTGAAATGATTTTGATCTGATGATGTTATCATTTAGGGCAATTTACGGAATTAAAGTCGTTGTGAATAAATATATAATAAAGAAAGATTTCCTTGAAGGGCCTCCTTCAATCTTTTGTTACAGAACAGTAAAAAGTATATAGCAAACTAAAAATATCGCTCGTAAGATTAGAATTGACAATACTTCGCTGAACTTTGATCATTTAATGTGAGAGGGATATATATATATATATATATATATATATATATATATATATATATATATATATATATATATATATATATATATATATATATATATAAATATATATATAAATATATATATAAATATATATATATATATATATATATATATATATATATATATATATATATATATATATGTATATATATATATATATATATATATATATATATATATATATATATATATATATATATATATATATATATATATATATATATATATGCAGTATGTATTACATGAGTATCTCTCTCTCTCTCTCACTCTCTGAATATGTTATGTAACATATTCAGTTGCTGTTATTGTTTTGACTCATTGCGTCAAACGTCGATAAATTTTGATATACGCTGAAGAATCTTGAAGGATATATCTTTCATTATTGAATTTTCCATTTCTAGTTTATTCAGTTATTCTTTATTTGCAAGGAACACTTTTCTAATTAGTTTTCAAATATGCTTCTAATCACATGTACGGGCTCACATACCTATAATTCCATTTTGATGGAGATAAAGCAATACTAAATTTCTTTTTCCCTGTTTTTGAGATAAACAAGAGAATTCACTTTCGAGAAACTGATTATAAACACATCCTAACATCTATAACTACATTAATTACTCGTGTTAACTACGCCGTTATATAAATAAGAGTATTAAGGCCTTTGCTAACTTTGTTTTTGTTTCTTGTCAACATTCATCTGCTTCACTCTCTTGATGACAATTATTTTGTCTCTCTTCCTGTGAAGTACCTGGCAAAAAAAAAAAAAAAAAAAAAAACTCATGGTTTCCGCCCCCCCGCCCCCTTCTCTCCCGACTGTGCAAAGGCCTTTCCCCTCAATCCAGAACCACGCGGGCAACGGCATTCAGTCCTTGGAATTGACTCAATGTGATCTATTGTTCTACTCGCATGTGTTGCAAATTTCCGCTGGTCCTTCAATCGATCCCAGAATATTGGAGCATTTGTCTTTGAAATTACAACGGATATGGTTGACCGGAATCGCTGAAAGGCGCTCGTTCATCCACTGAAGAGAATAACTGCCTATCTGTTCGTGAGACATGATAATGTGTATTTATTGCTGAGAACGGAATAACCTTTTCCCCTCCCAACATGAATGTGTTTTCAATTGCTTTTCTTGGAAAACTGATTTGCTTCAAAATTTTACTCAAAGTTATATCCCACTGGAATGGTCGTTTTCTGGTTATCTTTATAGAAAGGTATTGTACTGCTGTAACCTGTGAGAATCGCCGTTACATTTCGTCTACATAATAATGAAAACTGGGAAAATTAGGTAAAGGTTGACGTATGCAATATGATTTAGTACGGTGTGATGATTATTTTTCACTGTAATTATTGTATTCTCTGATTTTTGCAGAATAAATATTTTGATTTTGGTATTCTGTTTCTGATGTGATATTTATAATGTAAATTAAAAATGTAATAGCTTACAATCACAGAAAACAACTTTATGTAGTTCGTTTAATATTGGTGATTTTAAGAAAACTCAATTTTTTTACGAATATGTTTTGTCTTGATGAATATTAACAACAACGCTCTAATATGAGCGAATCATACTTAAACCCAGTACAGTATAAAACAATGAAATTCTTTATACTGGTTTTTGGGAACTTTTGTTACTTTTTTATCCAAAGACCATATTTGAAAAAAATAACTTGAGTCAAGATCGGCATTATTGAATACTAGCGTACCTAACGACCCTAATAGTAGTGAAAAATGAGTAACGAGATAAAATTTACAATAATCAGTTAATAGTGACGTATAAATTGCACACCACTTCTTTGGTAACAGTAGTGCTCTTTAAATTTAAAAAAAATGCAGTGTAATATTAATTTTTGCATTCTTTTACGAAATACGGTGCAGCTATTTGCATATTTACATTTCTGTCGTATCTGTTTGTCATTGTTCGGTATTTAAAACGAACGCATATATTTTCGCCTTATTTTCCATATTTATTTATTAGATTTACTTCTCTTTGAACAAATAAAGCGTTGGCCTGGTATTTTAATGGTCACTGGACCAAATCCATCGAGATATGCTCTTGCTACGATCATATTTGTTAATGTTACTCATATATATATTTTACTACCTAAAAATAGCTATGAAAACAACAGAGACAAAGTTTCATTATGCACGGATATCAAAGTGAAAAAAAAAAAAAAAAAAGGCTAGTTCAGGTGAAATGCTGATTAATATTCATGATGCAACTCTTCATTTTCTTGGGCTAACATAGCAAAAATCAGGCGATCGAAACTACTTTCGGTCGGATGAAGTTATTATGCATTGCAACAACTCGGTCAAGAAAAATGCAAAGCGCACTTTTGATGGGATTGCCTTCGGAATTAATCTCGAGTTTTTAGGGACGTTTTCCCTGAAATGTTACTGTCAGTAAATTTCAAAACAAATGTATTATGTGCTGCATATATATATATATATATATATATATATATATATATATATATATATATATATATATATATATATATATATATATATATATATAAATATATGTATATATATATATATATAGCTAAAATCATAATGTATATATATACTTAAAACCCTCTAAAAACACTTAGAAATGACTATTTTGATAGTTTAAACACAAGAAAAACCTCTAAAAATGCTTATACGGAGTATTTTAATAGCTTTATCAGAAAAAGTGCATTTAGTCCTGAAAATTATATGAAAATACAGCAATTAATGAATATTTCTCAGTGAAAATACTGTGAATGAGCGATTTTTTCTGCAAATAATGGGTAGACACATTCCACAGAAAAATCGTGAGTCCATGAATCGTGAGAACGCGAATACGGGGATTTACTGTATGTATGTATGTATATATATATATATATATATATATATATATATATATATATATATATATATATATATATATATATATATATATATATATATATATATATACATATATATACATTATATATATATATATATATATATATATATATATATATATATATATATATATATATATATATATATATGTGTGTGTGTGTGTGTGTGTGTGTGTCTGTGTTTGTGCGTGAGAGAGAGATTCAGTGGATAAAAAGTACCTGTGTCTGTTTGTGGCCACATGATTTTCTTTCCACTCATTAAATATCAAATTAAAAGGATATTGTGTAAGGGAACACCACGCTTTTATAATGACCATAATATTGGTAGCAATTAAGCCGGTCAGCCAGTAAAGTTTCTCTGACCGTCATAAATATCTGGTCGACTAATAATTATTTTCAGCCAGTGGTATCCCACAAGTTATAATTAGTATGAAATAGATATATAGTTTTATTGGAAGTTCGACATTACTTTTTGAGGATTATCAGATTAGGAAATTGGCCGAACAATTATCAATTATTTTTTCCATAAAGTAGTTTGACAAAAATTATAGTAAAATGAGTGAATTGCCAAATGAATAGTTTTTTTCATGAATATTGTTTTATTCAGATGAGGAATGTTGGAGAGAGCTTTACTGAGTCACCAGTTCTCTCTCTCTCTCTCTCTCATTTTCAAAACGAATATATTCTTAGTATGTGGCTACATGAATCACTGATTACATCTTGAGAAAAATAAATCGTGTAAAGTAAGTTGAAAAATGTACAAAATTTTAGTCTTGAAAGTCCACATTTTACTTAAATAAATCATAGACGTTTCTGTAATTTAAGAAAGCAGTCTTTCATAAGTTCTTAAGTATTGCAATGTAAATATATCAACAAAAAGCCAAGTTTCTAAAATCTAAAAAGAGTAAATCTCGTTCATGTGGTATAGATACGAAATTAAAACTATACTGACTAAAAATCCTATGTAAGTTCAAAGAAAACAGGAGTGACTAGTGAATCATTATATATATATATATATATATATATATATATATATATATATATATATATATATATATATATATATATATATATATATATATATATATATATATATATATGAAGACACATAAATAATCAATTCATAAGAGGCTCTCTGTTGACTATATTAGGTTTTTATTGCTGGCTTCCGGTATGGAAACAGTGACATATCAGGTGGGCTGTTTTTTTTTTAGTCCTTGGATATCCAAATGTCTGAGGGAAAAACTAGGAGACACCTTCCCAAGAATAAATCTTACTTTGTAGATAACCGTGGGCGTTTTTTAATATTATACTGCCTTGTCTCAGATGACTGCTATATCCAGGACAACTCTCCTGAGATCCTACGACCCAGAATATCTTCTCATAAAATAATATTAGGCTCCCAACAGGACAAAATCCCGGTGATATGCCAGCCACAAACAACGCGACCCAATGGCGGTGCTGACAAGACCAAAAAGCAAATGAGTTGCCGTCTCCTTCAGGAGAGACCTAAACCAGCATACCACAACTTGTTTGCCACCCTGAAGATGATCTTGCATGTTGCAACTACATTCCCTTCTTCGATTAATTCAGCTTAAGAAAAACGAACAGCCAACCAATCAAGAGCCGTGGCTTCATGAGCTCGCCATGTGAGGTGACCCGTAACTTCAGGGGCCCTGAAGCCATTACATCCATAACAGATTTTCTGGAACAATATTAAATCCAGTGTCCACACAGCTTATAATATCAACAAGCCTTTGCCGATCAAATGACAAAGCGTTTCCTTAAAATTGTGTTTTTTATGCACTTCCTGTGATCTCATGAACAGAAAAAACTAATTTGTCCTTACCATAGAAAAGAACTACAGAGAGAGAGAGAGAGAGAGAGAGAGAGAGAGAGAGAGAGAGAGAGAGAGAGAGAGAGAGAGAGAGATAAGAAGCATAAAAATAAGCCATAAGACAGATGGCACGAAGGCGGTAATTGTTTTTGAAATAATAAAACATGTTCACTGTATAGTTAGTCTTCTATCATAACTTAATCATTTCTATAGCAGGTTCTTTAGGTAGCGAGAAATTAGCTAAAAGAGTGCTTGAGACATTGGTGATTGTAAATTTACTCCACATATATTAATTTGCTAAGTTCACATACGTACTAACCACTGAAGGACAGAAAATGTCTAAGTCCGATCTATAGCAACCTCATAACCAAACTCTTGAAAAAAAAAATTTGATCCTAAAAGAGACAGAAATAAATCAAATAGTCGATGTTTTGAATCAATGCCACACTTGCTGATGTGCTGGCCATCCTACATCGAACCTTTTTCCATAAACCTAATTAACCATGAAAAAATACTTGAAAAGAATAATCCAGTTTGAATCGTAAGAGAAATATTACAAACAATTAATCGCCAAAGCTTGGGTGAAATCCCTCGGGAAATTATGCATTCCTGGAAAATCATTCCAAAAACCACTATTTTACGTGAAATACTCAACACGTTGTAATTATCCGTCAATACTACATGAGTTTTATATTAAATTCCGAAGAACGTAAAATTTGAATATAAAACTTGTCAAGCAATTACTCTCCACGTACTCTCTAAATATTACGTAAAATTTGAATATAAAACTTATCAAGCAATTACTCTCCACGTACTCTCTAAATATTCTAAGTGCCATTAGCATTTGAAAGGATTCCTACGAAGAGGAATTTCCACTGAAGAGTCTTTCATTTTTTTTTTTTTTTGCCTTTTTCGGCCAATTTTCCTTCATTACTTAAAGAAAGCGTCTTTAGTAGATCTTGCTGAAAACTCATTAATTTCACTCATATTATGTAATGAGTTATTGATGTCTAAAAAAAAAAAAGAATTTGAAAATAAAATCGTACGGAAGATATCTTTTTCATAATAACCACAGTATTCTGGTATTATGTAAACAAACTAATATAAAAAAAAGGGGGCAGTTTATATTCACATTCTAGTCAATCGTAAATATTATGTTGGGATGCATTTTATTTTGGTCACGCGGGTTGATTTAGATCCTAAGTACAGTACCTGAGTTCAATAGGAATGTTTTTGATAAGGTAACAGAGAAGTACTTTTCATTTCTGTATGATACCAGAAATGCGCTGTTTCAATACTCGTCCTGGCTAGACGAGTATATATATATATATATATAAATATATATATATATATATATATATATATATATATATATATATATATATATATATATATATATATATATATATACATATAAAGAAAATATAATTTAGATTTGTGTGGATGGGTCTAGAATTTCTCTAACATGGAATTTTAATTTTTATGTAAATTTTTCCTCACGAATTTATGTCGAAGCAAAATTGTTCAGCAATTTATCAGACAACTATGTGTATCCTCTTTGAATAATATTTCTTTTCCTTATCAATTTAAAAACACACCTGTGTATATAATGACCGAAATCTGACTAGTTTAATGAGAGATTTTACTCTATGACACCAAAACAATTCCGTATACATTGTTTTCTCGGAGAGAGAGAATGTATCCGTTACATCAATCTAAACATTAACACTTGTCTCGGGTTAAAGACAGTTCCCTCAGTAACTAAAACTCTCTTATGTCTCTTGCCAGTGTTTTAAGATAATGTCTGGCAGCTACGACATGTTTGTGAAAGCTTGTCGGATCCGTCGGATGCTGAATTTGATCAAACTGTCAATAGGATGGAAAAACGACACGGACAAGAACAGTCTTTTTTTGGTTTTAAACTTTAAACTTTAAAAGGAAACGTAATACGTACTGTACAGTAAAGCTGACTGATGTATACCTATATATCCATATATCAACATATGCAAATACACACACACATATATGTATATATATATATATATATATATATATATATATATATATATATATATATATATATATATATATATATATATATATATATATATATATATATATATATATAGACACTTATAGGGCACAGATTTCAACTTATACGTTTATGGTTTAATACCAGCGTAGATTACACTGATATATAATTGTACGGTGCGAGTTTTAAATACTTTTATAGCTATCTCGTTGTGTACTTGTATACTACCGTTCAGTAAAAAAAAATAATTTTTTATTATTCTCTGTTACTTCCTTTGCATTCTTATTTTTTCGTACAGTACTATTCCTTTCTTACTCACTTTGGTATTCACTGCCGTTTCCTCACAGAAACCGAAAAAAAAAAAAATTAAGAAACAACTGAATTACAATTGAACTTGTTTTTTTTTTTTCAGACTCACGGTAAGTACATATTTCGGTGTTAAGCACACCGTCCTCAGGTGAAGGTACAATTGATTGTACATGAAGAGCACAGTGCTATTTGCTGCAACGTAGACAGTGGTGCAGTGATGTTAGAAATATTTTCCTTAATTAAAACCCTAATGTCTGCGTGCGTGTTTGTGAACGTTGGTACGAGTGTAAACATTTTCTGCACCTTATTTTCAAAAGGAACTAAGGAATAAATTAACATGAGCATCGTATATCATTTTCCCCCTTTCACCCTTAACATAAATGTTCAGCATCTGAATAACATATGCATCATATCGAATGGCATTCAAAATTACGCCGGAATGAGACCCGGCCTCTGAATTCCTACCTCACGCTACACGAATGAGAGATGATTCGTTGGAATTCCACCAACAAAAGCGCCTTTTATCGCATCCAGAACCGAATACGCAGCGCCAAGCGCCACAGAAACACTGACATCACAGGAACTCATTCTGCCAGAAGAATGACTGCCGCCGCGACAACAGCATAACCAAACGTCGACGCAAAACCGCGGAATTGTATAGCCATCATTCATTCGCATACCAAAGGGGGCAACGATTCTTTTTGTTGTTTGTGTAATCATGTGTGTCCCTGTTTCCTTGACGGCTAAAACAGTCGCATTTCCTTTGACCCGAATGCTAATCGAAGGGTAATCTAAAAGTTTGCTTTCGCGAATCTTGTGTGTGCTTGCACATTCGCTCTTGCTGTGCTGAATGAGAGAAGTGTTATTTGCTTCCCTCGTCAATCCGAAATAAAGGTTCACTTAGAACTAACTACACTATTTTGATTAATTACAGGGTGTAGCGTTTATGGATTACCGCGCGTGCGACCATATTTCATCATCAAGGAACTGACATATAAAAAAAATAAACTTAAGTTCGACTTGTATTCGTTTCTTTATTTAAATACTCTTACGTTCATATTGTACTCTATGTATCAATCGTGCTGGAAAAAGCTAGTACATGCATTGAATTCGTCTACTTATGAAAAATGTAGTTTGAAATAGTTTTTTATCTGTGAATCATAAATCCGATATGCTGTAATCGTTACACGCATTACATTCCTAGAATTATTATAAATTTTAAAGGATTTTTAAATTTTTATGCATGGTTTAAAGGTCAGATTCACTTCATCAAAACAATCTCTCATCGTTATTTACTTTTTAGACAGAAAAAATCTTCTCTCGAATGAAGAACATAATTACCGTAAGGGTGAGATATTGCTCGCCTATTCGAAGTGTCGGTTACATGAATGACGATGACTCCTTAGAATTACGCTTACAGTGCCAACCTCCAATTACGCCCGAGACAAAATCTCATCCCCAAGCGTCACATAAATAGGGATGTGACAAGGACTTGGTTCACTAGGCTCATGATGGCCACATCAGTAATATTATCTGGACGTTATTCAACACCGCGGAACGGTTTTCTGATCATTTATTGGATTACAGAGAGGAAAAAAAAAAAAAAAGATTCTTTAAGATTAACTGTGAAAAAGTGTGTTTCACTATATTTTCGAAAGCTCAAATAACTGTGTTCTGTGTTACTGAATGCTGATTACAAATGCGTTCCGAAGCTTTCACCTCTGTTCAGTGGTAATTTTATTCCTCAGCACTTTTACGTTAATGTTTATTCTAACATCAGACTGCCTGCTTCTAACATGAAACTGCCTGTTTACGTGGCAAAAAGCACAAAACACTGTTTATTATTATTATTATTATTATTATTATTATTATTATTATTATTATTATTATTATTATTATTTTGCTGAAAGTAATGGCAGTTTTCAACGAACTGATCTTATACAGGGTATTTTCAATACCCTGATAATTCGTTTTTCTGGATCAGCTAGGTTGTTGAGTAGAATTCCAATATTCATATTTGTCTAAATTGGGGTATTTGCCCGAAGATTATATTTGCTTATATCTTGTATATTATGTAGTCTACATGTTTCAACCATCTCAGTGGTAGTCGTCAGGACGTTGGTGAAGACGAACTAAATGACGACGACCACTGAGATGGCTGAAACATGTAGACTACATAATATATAAGATATAAGCAAATATAATCTTTGACAAATATCCAAATTTAGACAAATATGAATATTGGAATTCTACTCAACAATCTAGCTGAGCCAGAAAAACGAATTATCAGAATTGAAAAAACCCTGTATAAGATTAATTCGTTGAAAACTGCCATTACTTTCAACAAAACATGCATCAAAGAAGGTGTGCTCCCTGCATATGTTATTATTATTATTATTATTATTATTATTATTATTATTATTACTATTATTATTATTATTATTATTATTATTATTATTATTATTATTATTATTATTATTATTATTATTTTTATTATAGTAACTGATTCAGCGATTAGAGTTCACACATCTCATGCACAGCGGTACATAAGTATTTGTATTGTTGTTTCCTTGTCTATTACCTTGCTCTATAGAATGGAATATATTTCAGGAACATGTAAACCAAGTATTAACTTTCCTTCACCTTTTAGATCAAATTTAAAAAAAATCTGTCTTGATATAATACAAAGACTTCGTACTCCATGACTTTTATAAAATTTGTACGAGAAAATATCGTTTGCTTTTTGTTCGGAACTAGATAAAAGGGCCTTTTTTTTTTTTTTTTAAGGCCGCATTACAGTCACAGGACCTTGCTAATAAACCCGTGGAATGAAAAACTTGTGTTTAAATGAAGTAAAGTTGGTCGAAGATGATAATGCCGTCGTCCTTCCAGTGCCCTTTAGTAAGAGACAGTTATTAGCAGCAAGCACTGGGATATTAAGATAAAATCAGGAAGAAGAGGGGAAAATTTGAAGTGATAGAAGAAGTAGAGGAGAAAAAACATGAAAATATCCATATTCAGTTCATTTGTAATAGGAAGATTGTAAAAAAAAAAAAAAAAAAAAAAAATCCAAGTGTGAGTGTTCCAGCTGTGGTGTAGGAAGTTAAAAGTTAAGTATACCTTAGTTTAACCAACCACTGAGTTGATTAACAGCTCCCCTAGGGATTAGGCTTATTTTACGTGGATAAGAACCTATTGGTTACCTAGCAACGGGACCTACAGCTTATTGTGGAATCCGAACCACATTATACCGAGATATGAATTTCTCTCACCAGAAATAAATCCCTCTAATTCTCCATTGGCCGGCCGAGACTCGAACTCGGGCCTAGCAGAGTGCTGTCCGACAACTCTACCGACTTGTCCAACGAGGAACTGGTGTAGGAAGTCGAAAGGGGGAGAATGAGAAACAGTGGTGCTGCTTCCCAATGTTATAACTGTTGAGTGTTTGTTTTGGTGATTGCTTCAGAATTTGTGTAACTTGGTTGTTTGGAACCTGATGTAGTTATTGTGGCTCTTCTGCCAGTCTTGATGCATTAAGGGCAAACTGTACTCTACATGGGGCGAAGAGCAGTTAGATTACTTAATGGTAGTAGTTTTACCATTCTTGAGCTCTAAACTCCGATGAGTATAGTGATGTTAACAGAACACCCGATTCTTGGTGTGCAAGAAACACTGAAGACAAAAGGATGTAAGAGGTTCTAGTTCATACTCCTCTTTGGGGATTAAACCGTTTTCTGGGCTATACTCTTATGTTATGGGTTCTCTAAAATTGACGAAAATATTCATAAGAGTAGCAGTGGATTTGCCCGCACATTCACAGGTTCCGATAATGTTAAATATGTACAGCAAATAGCCTTGTTAATTTCTCATTTGAGCTGAGGAGTAGAAAATCATGCAAATCCACAGTAGCAAACTCCTGGAAAATACTATTTTTTCCTGGAAAATACTATTTCTTCCTGGAAAATACTATTTCTTCCTGGAAAATACTATTTCTTCCTGGAAAATATTATTTCTTCCTGGAAAATACTATTTCTTCCTGGAAAATACTATTTCTTCCTGGAAAATACTATTTCTTCCCGGATTGCAGAACTAACAGAGATTTAGAGAGTCAGGTTTTCCTTCTTTCGGTGGCTCTAACTCCCTATGATAGATTTCCTGTTGCAAAACATGCAATTTTTATAAATAAAAATACTAGTCGACATCAGTGAAGCTGGGAGCTGTTGGAAAAAAGAGCAATTAATACCAAGTACGTAAGGAATGGATAGGAGGAAAAAAGTTAAGTATATCTTAGTTTAACCAGACCATTGAGCTGATTAACAGCTCAAACGGCTGGCCCGAAGGATTAGACTTGTTTTACGTGGCTAAGAACCAATTGGTTACCTAGCAACGGAACCTACAGCTCATTGTGGAATCCGAACCACATTATAGCGAGAAATGAATTACTATCACCAGAAATAAATTCCTCTAATTCTTCATTAGCCGGCCGGAGACTCGAATTCGGGCCTAGCGAGTGCTAGCCGACAACTCTACCGAATCTCCCAACGAGGAACTACACAAACTCACAAGATAGCATAGAGAAAGCCCAGCGTGACCTCACAGTTGTGCGGACCGATGCACACTGCGTTTTGTGTGGTCCTAGAGCCAGTTTGAGCCTGCCAATCTGTGGTCACAGCTCCCCCCTTGAAATTCTGAAATTCACCCCTAGGGGGGAATTCCCTCCTAGTTGAGAACCATTAACAAAACATTCCAGAAACACAGCAAAATTGTTTAGCAACTTTGATTCGCCTATTAAGGAGTAAAAATTCTTTTGATTGGATGATAATGTGTTTCAGCATTTCTTTAAAAGGTAAATGATAATTATTGTATATTACCAGGATTTTCCAGTGAGTATATTTTTCATATGCTAAATGCATTCATTGTCCACGTTTGCTATGGTCGAATCATCGGTTTCTTGACAGAAAATAATATCTTAGGTAAAAAAAGTGACTCTACTTTCATTATAATTGGCTTTCTAGGTATTTGTAACTAAATATGAAGGAAGTTCTTTATAGCTTGGAAATAGAGAAAAAGTAAAACTGTGCGAAACATCTGGGAGTAAAATATATTGTCATATGACACTAAGAAAATGCCCCACTTAGTTTCGTTCTTTGCCAGAATAACGAAAAATATTAGGCACCTAAATAAATAAATTCCGATGGGATTATGCATTCACTGCAACATGAAAAGTAGTCAACGAAATAATAATTTATGTCTGTCTTAAAGTGTAAGTTATAAATAGAGATACAAAGTACCATTGGTACCGCCGTATTCACAAACTGATATCCATGAGCCAAAGTTAAGTATACCTTAGTTGCATAGCCTAAATATTTATTTATATATATTCTACTTTTTTCGTCTGTGGTTTCACTGCGGTACGATTTACAGAGGCGTAGGAGGCTGTAAGGACTAAAATAAAGATAATTCTCGAACGAACAAATCACGATCGCCAAGAATAACAAGACGTCTAAAAGAACAGCTTACCTTGTTTAAGTAACCCGACTAGTGAGACAAATTGGCAGCGTATATTGTTTGGGGACAATGCATCAATCGGCAAGGATCGTCCAGAAGTGGCCGGCTTGTATCCACAATCAACCACCAACAACTGCCGAAATAACAACAGATATTATGGCGCAATATTACAGATAATAAAATTTTTGAACGATGTCAATACTTTGCACTGGCATCTAAATTATTTCCTATGTAATAATCAAATGCTGATGCTTCATAAACATGAAAATATATTTGTTCTGTCACTTTCCAGCATGTGATAATTTATACAGCTGAGGTACGGGAAAAATATATAAGAAAGAAGTAACAAGCGCTCTCGTGTTATTCCAACACAATTTCAAGGTACATTGTACCTTGAAAATACGTTAAAATATCACGAAAGCGCTTGGTACAACCGTTTTTAATTTTTCATGTCGCCTTAGTTATATATAAAATATACTTACTCAAGTTGCACAATACACGTTTATATTTACAGAATTTTTTTTTATATGAAATGAGGAGCCATTTGTACTATAACTATGTCTTTTCTTTTATCTTTAAACAAGAATGGATACCATTTATTTGTCTTCAGCCGAATGTTCAGTGTATCAAGTAACTAGCTTACCCTCTGAAATGCACAGTGGCAAAATATAAAAGAATCGAATGAAACTTAAAGGAAAAATCTAACTTCTGTATTCACAGTGCGATAGTTAAGAAAACTTTCTTACTATTTCAAAAGATAATCTGCTTATTTTAATCTCCTTTTTTTTCTAGTCTTTGTACTTTTCAGTGAAGAATTAACAAAAGTTATATGTAATAAGAGATTGCACATAATTGTCTGAAGTTATGTGCATGGGGCACGTTTTTTTATGACGCTTTGGTTCCACACATTTTCGTTTCCTTTATCAAGCAATGGCATGTCTCTGTGGGACTTGTGTTAACGGCTAGTATTTTGCGCTGACAATGAATTCCTTCAGTCATTGCTCAACTACTGAAATCAAAATTGGATTACTTTGGATTACTTCTGCTGAAAACTTCCATTGCATCATATGGCTTATGTACTCGCTCAAGTGATTCGTTAGCAAAATATCAGCTTGCATCTTCAAAACACACGAACTTGGACATTTTCCTAAACCCTGTACCTAGACTTATCATTCCTGAATAATAAATGCATTATATTCTAAAACCTTTGTTGATCCATCTTGTAGTTCCTTTCTCTCTCTCTCTCTCTCTCTCTCTCTCTCTCTCTCTCTCTCTCTCTCTCTCTCTCTCTCTCTCTCTCTCTCTGTTTACCATAACCAAAAGACATCAAAATTATAAACAACTTTCGCTAATCTATTGTCTTAATTCTACTCGAATTATCAAAGAACGTTTAAACACTATGAACCACCTTTTCGTTATAAGCTTTTTACTATACTTTCGTGGCTCTAAATTTCTTCCTCTTACTCCAGTAATATTTCAGAATCGTTTCATTTGAACAACCCACAGCCCTTTTAATTCTATTCTCACATAACAATTTTACTTCACTAAGAAAACGGTGAGTTGGCTCAACAGATGCATTTACAAAATTCAATATCACCTCTTTCTTCTAAATTCTCTACAGAAATCAAGCGGAACCCTATGACTGCCCTACTTATTATTATTATTATTATTATTATTATTATTATTATTATTATTATTATTATTATTATTATTATTATTATTATTATTACAGAGTGACAGGAAAAATTCATCCATTAATTCTAGCTTAATTCTAGCTTAAATGATCTTTTGATATTCATAAATTCTTTAGCTTTGAAATAGTAGGTAAAGCAATTACGACAGAATAAATAAAGAATAAATAATGCTATTATATTTAAAAGAACACTCCATCATCTCAACAAATACATTACCTCACAGAAGGATTCCAGACTTCCTCTTTTCCTGCAAGAGAAGCTGAGAAGCCTCAGAAAAAAGGAAATGAAAAAAAGATATACTAAACCTTGGCTGCTAATATCCTGGTAGAGGTCTTCATTTCCATATCTAGACATTGGGGGATGTTTATGTTATGTTCAAAGTTCACTGTCGGAATTTCCTGGGCCCTGATACACGATGGTGTATGTTTTTTTTTTCTTTAGCGGAGTTTCAGTTCCAGAAACCTATGGAGAGAGAAGGACGAATATTTTTCGTCAGTTGATTCCTTCTTCTTTTCATTACTACCTGACTCCATTTCGAAATATATATATATATATATATATATATATATATATATATATATATATATATATATATATATATATATATATATATTTTGCAAGAACTATAAATGAGAAAAATCTTAAAATGTCAATCTTCAGATGTATGCTTTATAAATTTTTATATAAACCAAAGAGTAGGTGAAGCAGGCTGTAAAATGTATATGTTAAGTGAAAGCAGTTTCTATAACAGACCTACAAAAATGCATCTCCCTTATAAGTCATCTCTAAGTACCTTTAACACTGGGCAAATTCACCTCCTATCCCAGGCTGCTGACAGAAAACTCCTGATCCAAAATAGTATCCGGAGTTTGAGTGATTTGAATATAAAATTAAGGAGCTGAATATGCACTTTATTGCATTATGTCCAAAGTGTTCCTTCCCTCAGGGCTCCTGTTATGGATATTACGGTGCATCGTTTTAAAGCGTCAACTGAGAATAACCAGTTAAAATGTGACCCACACTTTCATGACAAAAAAAGTTTTGGTCAAAAACCTTTATTATTTATTCGAAAAATGGTAATCAAATTTAACTTTCCATTACAGATTTTATGAGCTAAAAAGAAAGTGCGGCATATGTTATCAGGAAAATAAAATCATGTTAATATACTAATAAAAATCATAAATGTACCAAAGGAAGTAATCGTCTTACTCATCCTTCTGTTAGTATAACCCTTAATAAATTTCACCATAAATTTCTTGTAATTTTCTTCTTCTTCTTCTTCTTCTTCTTCTTCTTCTTCTTCTTCTTCTTATTATTATTATTATTATTATTATTATTATTATTATTATTATTATTATTATTATTATTATTATTATCTATCAACTCAACTCTCCGGACACATAATACACAATATTTATACCAGACACTTGCTACAACTGAAACATTCCCTTTAAAAAAATACTGTCCTATTACAGCATAACATGACCACTTTCGTACACGCTAATTCAGGCAACGATACTAAAAGAGATTAACTGCCTTAAAACCCGATGCTCACTCCTTCCATCTTTTCAAGAAATCAGCGATCTAACGGAGGAGATCCAGACCTCTCGTGGCGCACATTGAGAAGCCCCAAAGAAAAACAGAAATAAAAATGGAACCTTAAACCTTTCCCGTAAATACCGAGGGAAGAGTTTCCCTTTGCCATATCTTGAATTAGGGGGAAGTTTATGTCCTGGTCAACTTTCACGGCCAGGACTTCCGTAGCCGTGATACGGATAGTTGAATTTCCCCCTTTTTCCTTCGCATGTGCTCAGATGCAAATTGCCTTCAGAAGCGAGACGAAATCGCGTCTTTGTTTCGATTTCTCTCTTGTAATCTCATTTACTGCATTGGGGAGCATGTTTTTCTGCCTGGCCAGGAAAGGGCATGGGGAATCTAAGGGATCAAATTTTTATTTTTTTTTTTATTTATATAATTTAGAATAGAAATTATTACAACAGGTTTCGTTGCTTGGCATGGGGCATTAAAAGCCATTGTTACTCGCCATAGTTTTTTTTTTAACTGCTGTCCCATTAGCAGTTATCGTCCACTACATTCTAACATAATGTTTGAAGCACAACAACCTTTGACCTTTTAAAGAAATTAGAATCTTTAAGTAACTGGATGTAAACATAAATGGTCTACGAGTATAATGCAGGTCATCTGTTTAGCTTTAATTTCAAAAATATACTTCTAAGACATAAGAAGCTTGATATGGATATATCATTTTCATTACTTTTGCCATTTTTTTATTATGATTACTTCTTATTTTTGGTCTCAAATTTCACTGTTAGATAATTTTCCACATATAACCATATATACATAATAAATTACAAATATAGCTTAACAATAATAAAACACTTTAATTCAAGCAGGGCAACCTGTATTGACTAATCTTTCATTCAGTTGCATATATATAACCATCTGAAAAATTTTTCCTCATGTTTTGTCATGAATCACTCATGTGAATTAATTTATGGGTAATGTGAACACATGTTAATCCCCTCAATTTATCACAATGCTTTAAGTTGAAGACTGTCAACTAAAAAGATATACGCACACACACATATATATACAGTATATATGTGTGTATGTGTGTGTATCTATATATATATATATATATATATATATATATATATATATATATATATATATATATATGTGTGTGTGTGTGTGTGTGTGTGTGTGTGTGTGTGTGTGTGTGTGTGTGTGTGTGTGTGTGTGTGTGTGTGTGTGTGTGTGTGTGTGTGTGTGTGGACGGTGGGGCCAATAAATTTAACTCAAAAGAAATTATATATGTAGTGAAAATGCAACCGCACTGCAACCGTACAAAAACTCCCAAACAAACTCAGACAAGGATTTATGGACCTTACAGTAAACTCCTTAAAAACGTGATGTATCCATCGAACAGAATAAGAATTTTACAGTATCCAAAGAACCCCTAAGTACTGGACAACACAGAGTTGACGACCTATCTAAAGTGAAATTTACTGTTGATTCTTGAATACTTTTAGTTTTTACAGCATTTGCAGGTTATCTGTTGGGATATGAAGAGAGAAAGGCACCTTGGGGGTGTTGGTGCAGGAGTACTTAAACGTGGGTTAGGGAACAGTTCGTTAGTGTGACTTCTGGTCTTAGAGGTAACACCTGCACTGGAAATATAACAGGTTTATGCACGGTGTTTTCAGCAATTTTTCTTTCTCGATGATGACGCTGCATCTCAGCAGTGGGCATGAAGGAACTCAGCAATAGCTTATATAATACGTAAATTCGTCTATCAGATCATCTCACTGAGGGAATGAGGGCCTCTGGGTGTGAGTGCGTTGTGGGATTCGCCGATAGGACAGAGAAAACTCGGTTCTTACCGAGGATTAGCGACTTTTTATTTTCATTCCATCTGAAAGTCTTTGCACCTGCTTATATATACAGTAGATAATGCTGCAGTTCAACGTCCCTAGACTCCCTAAGAAGCTTAATAACGGCTGTACAAGACGTCTACAACCATTTCAAGGATCAGAGTGGTTTCGTACCCAGCAGAAATTGGGTAAGAAATATGGCTGTGGAGACTTTAATTTATAGTACCGTAATTAGTTTTTGGAATTAGGCAAAGGAGTTCAGGGACTGGGTATCCCAGAGAACGTAACGTGCATTGTGAATACGTGTTTGTCAAAATGAATAGACAGGGAAATGGATAGATGTTTTAAAAGACAAATACATACAGGGAACTGACACGACGTGAATAAAATAAAATGAGAGATAGAACTATGTAAAAAAATTAGGAAATTTAGGGAAAGACAATTGTTTTTCCATCTATCTAGGCCAAGATTCGAACCCATGACTTAATAGAGTGACACATGAGCTCTGATTGATTTAATGAACTTGGTGTCTAAGAGATTTAAGAACTGATTTTGGTTCTGTCATTCACATTCCTGCCCTAAATTGCATGGGCTTGAATTCCGGTCAGGTTACATGCTTATGGGTTATTGCTTGTGTAATATTTTTTGAAAAATAAAATGTTATTTATATATATATATATATATATATATATATATATATATATATATATATATATATATATATATATATATATATATATATATATATATATATATATATATATATATATATATATATATATATGTGTGTGTGTGTGTGTGCGTGTATAAATACACACACACACATATATATATGTATTAGTTAGTTAAGTCCTCCTTGGCCTCTGTAGGCCCATAGGGCAGGCGCTGATCTCCTGTTTCTTTGGCTAACAGCCGGTGGGGGGACAGGCCCCAATGCCTATGACACATGGCCAGTGTGTCGCTAGGTCCGCTGTTTAACTCTCCAGCTTGAAGGCTGGTACCCATTCTCCTACTGAACCTCTCGGGTTTTTTTGGACCGTTAGGTTGACGGGCTGCCGGATTTTTGCAGTGGCGCAATCCGAGCCATCAGTGAGCGAAAAGGTTTTGAACCCCGGCCCTCTTCATTGGTAGCCGAGAATCATACCACTGCACCACCACTGAGCTATCCTGAGTGATGGGTCAAGGCGGTACTGACTCAATAACCAAGGTCATAATAGAAGTTGGAACCATTTAATTCGAATTACCCATGGAAATAACGAACACATGAGTACGTGTTTCACAGAATGGATTTCTGACTTCATTATACCTCATGCTGAAGGGGTAATTCGAATAAAATGGTACTGACTAAATACCTGACGGGTCGGGAAGTTGGGTAAAATCTGCTGGCATATTGGGGTTCAGAAGCCCGCCAAGGAAAAACGTCAGGTATGGTGTACTTAGGTTCCAACTTCTTTTATGAACTTGGTTGTTGAGTCGGTACCCCTCTGGCCTGTCACTCGGGAGACCGAGGTTCGTTCCCAGTGTGTGTCAGAAATTTATAACCACACATACACACACACACACACACATATATATATATATATATATATATATATATATATATATATATATATATACTGTACATATATATATTTTTTCATTTGATTACAAGGAAGAACAGAGAAATAGATCGATGGAAGATAATATAATATGATTTTCTTATTTAGTTCGCACTTTATTACCTTGATAATGAAATATGAATTAATTTCACGCGGCCTTATCCCGAGAATAATATACGGTCTTTGAATTCCGATCTCTGGTTACATGAATGATGCTGATTCGTCGGAATTCCGCGAACAATGCCAACCTTTTATTGCTTCCAGAGGCAAATATGCAGCGTCGAGAGCCACAGAAACCCAGATATAATAAGGGCTCATTCTCCCAGAAACATGACAACCACATCAATGGCATAGCTTAAACGTTGACGCAACACCGCAGAATCGTTTCGCGACCATTCATTCGCTCGCCGGAGGGAGAAAGATTCTTTTGATCATTTGCGTAATCATGTGTTGCAACATTTCTTTGAAGACTGAAACAATTCTCGGATCTCTCCTAGACAGTGACCCCCAAGGGAAGACCGTAAAAACATAAACAAAAGACTGTAAATATCATAATGACCCCAAAGACATATTAGTCCTAGATAACGGGTCCCGGAAACCCTTGGGGGTCACTATCTAGGAAAGATTCCCCATTCTCTTTCCAGCTAAGAGAATATTAATGAAATGGTGCGCAAGATATCGCCTTCGTCCTTATTCGTTTGCTGTTATGGAAATGTTTCCTTGTGACGAGCTAATGGATTTCTCTCATGAAACTGATATAACATGATGCAAAAAAAAAAAAAAAAAACTCGAAACCATTAGATTTGACCGTTATATTGAAAGACATCAAAAGACCAGGGGTAAACTGCACTTCAAAGATGTTTGCTGCTTGGTTGAAAAATCATGAACCTCAGTCTGTTAAGCAATTACTCTCGGTTTGGTTTTTACTCAGAGTAGAAAGAAACAGAACTGTGTTAAAAATCTAAATGTGGAAATAAAACGTGAAATGAAAAGTAAGGTACGCTGGAAATAAAACAATATGGAAAACAGTGGAAAATTATTTAGCTTTCAATGAATAAGGAAGAATAGATTATTGTTAATGATTATGATATGATACAATATTTTAATATCTATAGATTCTAAAGTCGCCCGAGTTTCACCAAGAGTGTAAAATCTTAGAAACTGTTAATACTTAACCTCGCCTGGTAAACGCTGGTGTTTTCATGTGTAGAAAACTTGGGATTTCCTGGTAAGAAAGTTTTCTTTGAATATCCCCTTATACCGGTAGTACACTGTTTTGGGAGAGCGTGTCAACTGCACGGTCGAGTAACAAGAACTCGTGCTAGCATAAGGCCAGCTTAGTCAACGACCACACAAATGCCACACTTGGCAGTTGGAGCAATTGAACATTTAAACAATACTAATGACATTGAGCGTGGTCCCCGAAACCTGTAATCATTAACTGTTATTGCCAGCAGGTAGGCAGGGCAAGCGATTCCCTCGCCTGCCTTCGATGGACAATAAAATTGTAATGTTCTTTTTATTTTTATCACATTGCGCTCACCCATGATGACGAGCTATGGTCAAGGTTACTGTGCAAAGGTAACTGAGAAGGTAAACTCAATTTCCGCCAGATGTGACATCGAATTCAAATGAGAGGGAATGTTCCAACTGGGCAGAGTTACAGGGTAGCGGATCCCTCGCTTCTCTCTCTCTCTCTCTCTCTCTCTCTCTCTCTCTCTCTCTCTCTCTCTCTCTCCTACCGTTATTGTATGCATGTGTTTAGAGTATATTGTCATTTTCAACCCGGAAATGTTCCCTCAGCCCTTGGTCCCACACCGATTTCTCTCTCTCTCTCTCTCTCTCTCTCTCTCTCTCTCTCTCTCTCTCTCTCCTACCGTTATTGTATGCATGTGTTTAGAGTATATAATCATTTTCAACCCGGAAATGTTCCCTCAACCCTTGGTCCCACCCCGATTTCTCTCTCTCTCTCTCTCTCTCTCTCTCTCTCTCTCTCTCTCTCTCTCTCTCTCTCTAAGCATCACAAAGGCCTCTGAGAGTGACCACACAACTGGCAATAACTGCTAGCCAAAGTGTTAATAGTTTGGTCTTGTCCTGCTTGTTTGTTCTACCGCAAACACCTAGACTGTGAATGCTCATGTTCTGTTATGCTGTGACAAAAGCAATTTTCCCTCCGTATTCGCCGCTATTATGCAATGGTTTATAAAAATAAACCTGAAGGTTATATGAGGATAAAAGAGTGATAAAGTAGTTCCTCATTGGTACACATAATCTTGATAGTTCTTTGCCTACACACCAATTTTGCAATAAAATCTTAGTTTTTCCTTCTTAAAATTTGTTAAGTTTTTAGTTTGCATGTCAAGTCTAACTTCTTCATAATCTAAGGAACTAAGCTCTTGGAAAATCTCGCTCTTCTCTGTATCATCGTTGCTCTTTTATATATATATATATATATATATATATATATATATATATATATATATATATATATATATATATATATATATATATATAATTTATATATATAATATATATGTATATATACACACACACACACATATATATATATATATATATATATATATATATATATATATATATATATATATATATATGTGTGTGTATATATATATATATATATATATTCTATTTGGGCTACTCAGGAATAAAAAAACGTTTATTCACTTTTGCTACCATTTATTTCTTATAGTCGACAGACCAAGCTTACCTGAAGAAAAAGAGGTATAGACTGATTCAGTCTAAACAAAAGATTGTTTCAGCAAATAATGCTACTGACTTCAATAGAAATTGCATATGTATACACTGTATATATATATATATATATATATATATATATATATATATATATATGTGTGTGTGTGTGTGTGTGTGTGTGTGTGTTTTTATAACTGAATCACGAAAATATGGAACGTGATGAATATATAAATAATTGTCTTTATATATATATATATATATATATATATATATATATATATATATATATATATATATATATATATATATAATATATATATATATATATATATATATATATATATATATATATATATATAATATATAAATATATATGTTACTTTTCTTTACTTATGGCTAATGTCATTAAAGGTAAATCAGGCTAATTAATGGGGTTGGAAGTTTGTTTATATAAAAGTGAAAACTAAAAGTAGCATTAAGGGGAAGGGGCTGACTTCGCGTAGTACCAGGCATTATATATGCGTGGATGCACAATAGCCAAAGAAACCATTGATGAAATCGTCAATGGAGGAGCGAGCAAAAATTCGTGCAATTTTGTAGAAGCGAATGAATTGCGAATTAACAGATGTTTGTGCATGTTAATACGTTAATTAGCATGGGAGCATAAACACTGCCGGTAACAAAGGAGTTTGAAGCTGCAAGATTAAATGAAATTCAGGATATGAGGGTCAAGCGAAATCAGCATGATGGAATAATGTATGTGAATGAAGATATCCAGAGAATGTGGGCAGGTGACTGAAATGCACGTTTTAGAAACATGTTGCCGGGGAAGAGAATGTTAATGTAGCCTTGTTAAATAGAGACCAAAAAAAAAAAAGCGGTGAAAATTATTGCAATGCTGCAACCATGGAACTACTTATCTATTACTCTAATAAATTTCGTGGTTGAAGAAGGACTAGATACTGTGGGGCAGATATGCAGGTTGAACTTTAAAACATGTAAAAAATGCGACGAAGTTTCTTCGGCGCAATCTAGTTTTCTGTACAGCGTATAATCAAGGCCACCGGAAATAGATCTATCTTTCGGTGGTCTCGGTATAATGCTGTATGAGCCGCTGCCCATGAAACTTTAACCACGGCCCGGTGGTGGCCTGTCCTATATCGTTGCCAGACGCACGATCATGGGTAACTTTGACCTTAAATGAAATAAAAACTACTGAGGCTAGGGGGTTGCAATTTGGTATGCTTGATAACTGGAGGGTGGATGATCAACATACCAATTTGCAGCTCTCTAGCCTTAGTAGTTTTTAAGATCTGAGGGCTGACAGAAAAGTGCGGACGGACAGACAAAGCCGGCACAATAGTTTTCTTTTACAGAAAACTAAACAGATAGTCAAGGAGTTACTGCATGTCTGTTGTTTGTTTGCATGAGCGCGCACTCGCTTGTGCGTTTGCATGAATCGTTAAGACAACGTTTGTCTGAGTGCAGAAGGTGAGTTTGTTGAATAAGCCGGGAAAAGAGAGGCTGCTATTTTATGAGGGATCAGAATAGAATGACAGATATAAAACAAAATAATAAAGGCCCATATTTTTCTTTGGATACTCACACAGCAAAGAATTTCATTAGGGTAAACCTCATCTTTCTTTCATGACAGAAGAATGATAATATTTCCGTAATGTAATACCGTAATTTATCTTCATTAGGAAGGTAGAGACGAGGATAGTATAAGTTGTTTTAATATATATGGTAATTGCACCTCATAAGAACAGGTATGTTAATTAATTATTCATTCCTATTAATCCCGATGTATAGGCAAATCATTAAAATTAGCTTTGGTGCATAGTCAACATCAAGGACAAAATTTTTGTAGTTTACAAATGAACTAGAAAAACGTTTTTCTAGTCCAAATTGTAATTTTGAATTGTTTAAAATGAGCATTACTATTTGGAAAGTACAGAAGACAATGAGATGCCGCATCTATTGACAAGAAAATGCCATCACGTGTTTTCAAGAACTAAACAGCCGAAATTTCTGACCAACCGATTTCTAGAGAATTTTTCTTTGTATTCGGAGTAGATAAATATACATCCTTCACAAGGTAATTACATATATCTGTAATAACAGCAGGGTCATTGATTTAATAAGATCGTATGATATATCTCCATCAAAATAATACTTTTCCTCGTATGAATTCTTACTTCTTATATGTAAAATACTTACCTTTTAAAGAAAAGCAAGTATATGGGTACATAAAGATAAACTCTGCCTTCTCTCGTCACTCATTAAAATGTAAACGAGAGTGGCTTAAGAGGAAAAGATGTGGCAGAAAGAAACTAATAATAATAATAATAATAATAATAATAATAATAATAATAATAATAATAATAATAATAATAATAATAATATGATAGGTATCAAAATAGTAAAAAGAACACGGAAATAATAAAGTGTAATTTGCATTTTCTTTTACGAAATAAACCTTTCATAGCCAGAGTATGTTATTTTTGTGTGACATTTACCGTTTTAATAATTGCATTGTTAACTTGACAGCAAGCAACTTTCCTTCAAACGGCACCTAACTTCGTCTGAAAAGGAGAAAATTAGCTTTTATAACCTTGTTTTCAAAGTTTCCACTTCAGCGGGTGATAAAGGCAAGCTCGAAAAAATAAAATCTGAAAAAGATAACACGATTCCTAATCTCCGCAGAATATACAATGGGTATTACAAATAATCTGATGAATGACAGACAATGGCCGCCTTCATCCGATGTACGAACATGATAATTTGAAGTCTGAAATTCGTAACATGAATTTTTTCAAGTGGCGGAAAATGACACAAATATAGATAAAAGTTTCTAAATTCACAAGGGACCCCAGGACCACCTTTGCCACACTACCTAGATAACTTGTCAATAGTTGACAGATAGGTGACATACTGTTTAATTTTTCTCCAAAGCCTTTTCCATTTCTATATACTCTAGAAGCACACAGCAATATTCATTTGGTTTCTTTTATTAACAAGGCTCATAAGATGAAGAATATAATTTTTTAAGGCAATGAAGAGGGTAGCCGTTCTAATGTAGGTAGTAATTTTGATTTTTTAGAAATAAGGATGATTAAAACGTCACAGTCAAAGGTAGCATTAAATCTAGTTATAATCCTGGCTCTAAGCACTTCACTTCTAAAAGTGTAGCCGTTTGGCTTAAAATGAAAGTAGGCCTAAATGCTTCTGCAGGTAGACGTTGGGTTAAGGATGCAATGCTACAGAATTTAGATCACAGGTTATGACGTGATATAATATGAAAGCCAGATTGATGATATAATGTTATACAGTATATATATATATATATATATATATATATATATATATATATATATATATACATACATACACACACACACACATGTATATATATATATATATATATATATATATATATATATATATATATATATATATATATATATATATATACATATATATATGCATAATTACATTAACACATGAATTTTGTTTATCACCCATCATCACAGGTGAAGAAATAGGAGACTGGTTGTAGCGCCTGACCGGTTTCCACTCAGAAAGAAAGTCGAAACCGGTTAGGACCCAGACACATTCTCTTATTTTTTCACCTGTGGCAATGTGATACACACACATATATATATATATACATACATATATATATATATATATATATATATATATATATATATATATATATATATATATATATATATATATATATATATATATATATATATATATATATATATATATATACATATGTATATAAAGTTGTTATAGTAGTTAAGTAAGGGGCAAGATCAATACCTCTGTAAACATAAAAAAAAAGACGGGACAAGCTTTTGTTGAAATGACTTGGGTTTGTAAAAAATGCACGAAACATTTACAGTTTTAATGATGTGGGAAAAGAGGATAAACTAAAGAACCCTGAACTTACACGATACGTTTTTCCCGGAAGAGCGAGAGTGCAATATGAGTAAGACTTGAGAAAAGTTTTGTATATGTAAATGAGAGCGATACCTTTCATGTTTCTCACATACTTTTCAGAAGTTTATTATTTTTTTTTTATGATCCAAGATGCCGATGAAGGTTCTGGCAGACTTCTTCGCTAAGTTTTTACCTACAAATAAAATATTTGGATAATATATATTAGTAAATTATAACGTTCCCAATTTGTTTTGGAAGTTTTCGTGAATTACTGAAATCCACATGCAAGAGTATGCATGCCACCTGCTTTCTTCGTTAGTAAGACATCCAGGAAAACATGCATGGCAACTTCCGGTTTCAGCAGAGAACAGAGCAGATCTTTTGCTCGTGCGTCTGAAATGTTCTTCCTAAAAACAAAAGTGGGATCTGCTCTCAAGGACGAAAGGCCCAGATCCTCTTATTGCAGTGCATATCTTACACCAGCATTTTTCATAATAGTCATTCCTCCCTGAAGCATCGCCAGCAGAATTTTCAAGGAAATTTTGGAATTCCTAATAATATGTTTTTTTTTTTTTTTTAGGTATCACTGGCCTTATGGAAATTAAGAATTTTGACTTTACTGTGTCTTGAGATGTATGTAATTTTTCTTTTCAATTGTGTATATTATCCTACCTGCAGGAGTTACTAGAACGCGAGCACACACACACACACACACACACACACATATATATATATATATATATATATATATATATATATATATATATATATATATATATATATATATATATATATATATATATATATTCGTATATGTGTGTCTCAGGACACTGAATATAAAAACCTGGACTATGACGTATATTTGACCAAAGTCACCAGATAAAAAAATCCTTATTATATAAGGATGAATGCCAGATTTTTTACCAGAAAAATTATAATTACGTTTTGTCATTCAGCCTACAAACGTACAATAGGCTGTTATATAATGATATTATTAAACTGGAACTATAACATTCCTCACAATACAGTAACATTATTCAATTACTGTTATAACTGCGGGCATTTATGTTCTTAAAGGGTTCACAAACCCACTTTTACTGTTGCTACCTAACAATATGCTTTTATGTAAACGCAACTTGAAATTGAAGTTATGGTTATCCTTACAGGACCATTCTAGTATAATTACTGTTATGGAAGAGCGAGTGGCTTCCTTACAGGACTGAACTCCAAAATATATAACAATATAAGAGAAGCGAGTATTTTTTATTTTCTATACCGTGCAATAAATATCTTGTACTGTGCTTAGATCTATATTTTAAGTTTCGTTACTATGAAAATAGCCTCGACTTTCGTATGCATGCAACTTCAACATTTCCAAGCCAGTTTTTTTATTATATACCTGTTTCTTCTGTAAGTTCCTCTTGATTTGTTGACATTCTTAGAAGGTATCCAGTTCTATTTGCTAAAAATTCTGATGCTCGCAATACAGATGAAGGGTGACAGTATATATAAATTACGAAAGTGACAATGAATCTTGAATTCAATTTTTCATAAGGAATTTTAATTAGGTTAATTTTCAGTGTCTGTAATGTTTGACAGAGAAATAAATAAATAAACAGAGCCTGCTACTAAATGCTTGAAAAATGCAAATCCTACAATTTAATTATTTTCAGCAACACAACAGTAAATAACATCATTCCTAACGAGGCGGCCTCCATTTTCCGCTCCAGTTGAAATTAAAAGTGTAAAACCAAATCTAAACGAAAGGAAAAACACACACACATACTTATAAGAGGCAAAAAAGTTGCCTTTGATAGATCTCGTGATATAAACATATTGGAGATCCACTGATGTTCTACTAACGACAATATAAACTTTCGAATCAATATAAGTTGACAAGACAATGTAATAGAATAGTTAGCAGGAAGCCAAATTGAAGTTCAAAGGTTACTGCCGAACACTGCCACAGTCATCAAAACGTGTAATCAGCTTATGATTATTATATGAGATAGAACTTTGAAACTCAGCTGACATATGTATAAACTTTAAATCTTCAAAATGATTCATGAATCAGTTTCCAGAAAAAAATGTTAACACCATGCAGTTGTGAAACTAATATTGGTAATCTTGCCTGCGTACAGCACAAAAACGCATTTGTGAAAGTCTGCAGACCAACATTATGGAAGGTCTTGCATCGCCATGGCATTGCGTTAAATATGAAAACTAGTTTAAGCTGCCCTTGAACATAAGCATAAGCAACTTAAAGTTAGTGGAGTCTTGGCAACTGAGTTTTCTATAAATGGTGAAGTGGCTTACCCTGTTAAGAATTTTAAACCAAACAGTTGTTGAATACGGAGGTAAGGTTCAGATTAGAACAATGGTAGAAAATTACCAGACTGACAATACTGGCATGAAACATTTTAGACGCTTATGATTAGTATAAGTAAAACAGAAAGAAGGAGGACAGGGTATGCACAAAGAATAAATAACATCAGCTGGATAAACTACTAACGGGGTCAAGTCCTTCACATATTTTGGAGCAACGATATCCAGTGCACGTCCTCTTTAGATGGAATTTAGTGAATGACTGACAAAGAGACAAATAAAACAATGGGCAAGATAAATAAAAAATAAAAAACAAACAGACTGAAACTGTATACCAAAGATCATACGTTATTCTGGTAATATCTTCACTGCTGTAAAAACATGACTCATGGAATGCTAATGAAACTATATACAAAAAAATTTTCTTGTTTTATGAATAAAGCTTTAAGAATGTCAGGGGACATTTGGCATGATAGAGTAAAAATGATACCAAAAGGAAAATCACGGTAGTTCGATATGTAGATGAGCTAATGATGAAAGAATGTGGATAAGGCTTTGGCATGTCCTTCGCATAGGGAAGACGGATGTGGCTTAGACATATTCTTCACGCAAAATATGGCGTAGTATTGAGTTGTAAGACCCAGGCCTACTTGGATGAGAACTGTGCAACTATGAGACAGGGAGAAAGAGTTGAGCAGATAAACGTGGAAACAGAAGTAAAGGAAAGGTTTGAGTCCTTTGCGATACGTGGTACTGAGAGCGATGATGACAATGATGGTGATGATGATATTAAATATATTTGAGTTCAATGCTTTACATATGATTAATCAATGAAGAAACCTATTGCATAGGAAAGGAAGTAAGTCTTATTGAAGATTTGTCTGCTTATTCCATGCTCACCTCAAGTATAATATATATATATATATATATATATATATATATATATATATATATATATATATATATATATATATATATATATATATATACATATATATATATATATATATATATATATATATATATATATATATATATATATATATATATATATATATATATATATATATATATATATATATATATATATATATATATATATAATATATATATATATATATATATATATATATATATATATATATATATATATATATATATATATATATATATATATATATGTATGTATTTGAGGTGAACATGGGATGAACAGATAAATCTTCAATGAGACTTACTTCATTTTCTTATTCAAGATCCACAGTTACGCAACATCACTGAAAATTAAGAAACAACGCTTGGCGAAAATTAAAAGTTAATAGACATAAGTTTTGAAGAGAACAGACCCTAAGGATCCACTAAAAATTGGAAAAGAAGCTGATGTCACACTGTCAGATGCACCAAGAACTGACAGTTCCCAGAAGGCGCTTGAAAGGAGCTTGCAGAGTAAGGAGGACCTAATGTGATTTAGGTAAGGCAGCAGATTACCAGTTGATCTTGCTTTATGTAAAACACTCTGATGATCAGGGTGAAGGTTGTGAGAATCATGGTGGATTAGATAAAAAAACAGAAAAGAAGTAAGATCAGTAACGACAATAGACAGACAAACCAGATCACCTTTCATAGTGGCAGGCGGGAATGTGAGTGCTTCCCAAGATGAAGGTAAACAGCATTAAGGAACTTCAAGGTACAAAATAGTGGGCAAAATAAAGAATTAAGATGGGAGCTCAATTGCCTTATTTTCTTTAGAGCTGAACACTCAGTAGACTCTGCACCTTGAAATAACAGAACGAATAAGGTTTAATACAAGGTTTGACTGCATAATGTCCACTGGAATCCTTTAAATGACAAAGCGGAAAGCAAGGAGCGGAAAGGTATCATTTACAGCCATAGTGTCCTTGGTTCTAAAGAATGAAGGAGATTGCTATTAGATTCACGGTTTCGGGATTGAGACGAAGAATCGAATCCAGTTACTTCAAAATTACGAGATCTAAAATCAAAAATTTTGTAAAATGTGTATTTATGCTTAAAGAGACCTGTGTTCCCTCTTTAGTATGAAAGCGAGTTAAAGAATAGCTGGAAAGACACAGAGGGTTAATAGAAATACCACTTATCGTTGGGCTTAAGAGATATTAGACATAGAAGATGGGAAGTGATACCCAACAACAACAAAAGATTTTAGAAAAGATCACAAGTTTTGTGTCGAGTTAAAAAAAAAATGTAGGGCTATTCCCAGATGAAAATTTATGATTGAAGACATTATTGCTTGTTATTGTGACACTAAGCCCCTAAGAACCGGGGCATTTTGTTATGAACAAAGTCGATATTTTCTAGAAACTGAAAACAATGCTGCATTGTATAAAATTACAAATAAAAGAGAATAAAACAATCTGCAAAATAGCGGCCTAAAAAACTCAGGAGAATACCAGCTTCAGGTAGAACCAGCTAAAATTTATTTTCTATTCTTCTGGATGACTCAGCGTTATCAAATGCACACCCATAACGCTGAGGTTAATTAGTCTTCTTGTATACATATTCTACTACTAAAACATCTTTTTTTCTGAAAGCTGCGTGTCCCCTGAAACAAAAATGCACCAGTGTTAACTGGATCTACCCCCGGCTGGGTCAACCTAACACTCATTATAATGACTGCTATTTAGGCAAGTAAGTAAAATATACGTTCATCAGCATGATACAAAGAAATTACATAAATATTTCAAAGGATTGTTAAGACAAGCTGCAGTCTGTCATTAGTTTAAAACATTTGAAATTTTATTCTTCAGTGCAGTTTTAATCCTGTTCTGGAATTCATAATTATATCTGCCAAACAATGGCCTTTATGATATTTCACACCATCAGAAGATTTTATTTTTGGCATTGTTATGCAGATTCATCTCAAAAATGATCATAGGCTGTCATCCTCTCATGGATTAGTTTTTGAATTAGTGCGTGCTGCCTATTTTGGAAAGTATTAAGGAGCCACAGCATCCAATATCGGAGATATTATGCAAACTTTTCAGAAAATCCTGGTTATTATCTCCCAAGTAGTGACAGTGTTAGTAATGCCCATATTGGCAATAAAAGGTTTAAAGTTACCTTGTAGAATAAGGATTTCTTTCCATATCTCACTGATCTAATTGTTTTCACTCTACCAAGGACTTGTTTAGGTACTGGAATTTGGGGTATATTCATAAGATTTTACTCGTGTCTCCAATTTGATGTCCAGTAGCATCATAATAAATATTGCTTTATCTTTCTTTCTTTAGTTATTAAGTACAATTTCTTTCTGTTCCCACAATAGAAACACGAGTCTATTGCAGTTACATAAATCATCATAAAATGACTTCGCAACCATATATTCATCGTCACGTCTTACAGTTCGTGGATTGGAGGGCTGAGAGGATTTAGCAGAATGTGACAGATGATTATGTATTCTGACAGTCAGCGTTGAAGCTCTGCTGTTACGTAATTCAGCAACAGATCATAGGGAATTTCATCCAGAGCATATCAACATCATCTAAGATTAGATTTGATTTTCAGTACAGGTCCAAAGCATCCATTGTTCGACGCTATAGTTAGCGTGTTTTCTTTTAATGATTCGTAAATTGCAATAACTTTCTTAACATATATTTCAATAACTTCAATATCGATTTACAATATGTGCATGGCACTGAAAAATTTATTCACTTGCTGTATCAACAACACTACTTTTCTACTGTGTGTTCAAGAGACTTTTATATTTTACGACGTGTGAGCAACATATCCCTTACTGGTTTTCTTTATGGGTTTAGACCGAATGGTTTGACGCCGGAGTCCTCCGCTCATATCGCCTCAAATAATGGGCTGTTAAAGGTCGTTGTCGTATATATTCGCCGTAAATGGGAAAACTTGTTTGTGAACTGGCAGTGCTGTCCCAACAAAGCGAAGGCTTTATTTTTCTTGCCAGACAATTCTTGCAGCCTTACCAGCCAAACTTTTTTTTTTATTTTTTATCTTTTCTGTTGAATTTTTGTACTCGATGTTTTACAGTTTTCCTCTTCCATTTTATCTGACGGTAGAACACTTTTCTTACCCGGGTATATCGGTAGTTTAGTAGTATATATATATATATATATATATATATATATATATATATATATATATATATATATATATATATATATATATATATATATATATATATATATATATATATATATATATATATATATATATATATATATATACATATATATACATACACATATATACACACATATTCATACAGTATATATATATATATATATATATATATATATATATATATATATATATATATATATATATATATATATATATATATATATATATATATTGATAGATAGGTATATCTATATAAACAGTATATATATATATATATATATATATATATATATATATATATATATATATATATATATATATATATATATATATATATATATATATATATATATATATATATATATGTATATGTGTGTGTAAGGTAATAAACACTTAAATTTGAATTATACGGCCATAAAACATTTTAGATTGAAAGAATAACGCAGATGATAGAAGGACTGACATTGGGAGGACAGTGCTGGTTGACATGATTTTGAGGATGTTCGGTTAACTGTTTCTCAAGAAACAATTCTTGGGAATTTCAAAGAGGGAAATACTCTGTGCTATAAAGAGACTTACCAAAGGCTTATGACGGAATCCATAAAGATTCCGTGTAAGTGTGCTGAAGATGAGTGGAATAGAAGATAAGATTTGACTGGAATTAAAAGTTTTATAAGGGAAGTAAAGTATGCATTAGAATATGTACAATTAAAAGAGCCTGGTTTAGTGTAAAAGTCTGTCTGAGATAAAAGAGTGCCATGTCTCCATGACCACTAAATATTTTTTATGGATGGATCAGATTTAAAGCAAATGAGTCCTGACTTCTTGTTAATTACTGCGTCAACGCTGATAACCATTGCTTTAATAAATGATATTAAATTAGTCGTGTTAATTCGAGTATCCATTACCATTTTTAATAAGAAAAGGGGAGATATCAAACACACTTGTTGCATATTCACGCATCGCATCATTGATGTGTATCAGTGAGGACGGGGAAGCGTTGCACCGTTGCGTGTCAAAATATGATACGAAGGTACGCAACATGCTCGATCCGCCATTTGTTGATCTTTTGCCGTCATATCAAGGAATGATATACACCTCACTTAGCCTCGTGTGGATGGGGAACGTGGCATTGTCCCGTTGCACGTTCACTCAAAAGGAAACTGAATGACACTGGTGAACCACGTAACGATGATACGACATGCGGATACGCAACAAGTGGATACATAACCTTGTTGCGGCGTATCTTATCACTGGGTGACATGCAATGACGATACGACATGTGGATAGGCAACAAATGTGTATGCGCCTTCATATGAGGATCTGAACAACTCGAATCAGAAACTAAAGTCGCGTACAACCTTCCCGTATGTCTATGTATCGTACCATCGTTGAGTATCACCTAGAGGTACGATATGGTGCAAAAAGGTTATGTATCCACTTGTCGCGTATTTGCAGGTAGCATTGCTGCCTTGTGCAATAGTGTCATTCAGTTTCTTTTTGACTGAATGTGCAATGGGACGATGCCACTCTCCCCGTCCAAACGAGTTTCTGTGAGGTGTAAATCATTCCTTTGATATGACGGCAAAAGACAACAAATGGCGGATCGAGCACGTTGCGTATCTTGGTACCATATTTTGACACGCATCGGTGCAACGCCTCCCCGTCCGCACTGATACACAGCAATGATACGATACTTGCACGTGCAACAAGTGTGTACGCGCCTTAAGAACCCATCTTTCTTTTGTATCTCCGTTTACCTTATTTTACAGAACCTTCTTTTGTTAGAAACTTTAACGGGAGTCGAAATCATTTAAATACCACTACTGGAGAAAGTTTTTTTTTAAGCCGATACTATTGTTATATCATATCGGAGGCAATATTCAGTTTCGCAATAAAAGTGTTTCTAATGGTAGCATCGTCTAGGATACATCTGATGTTGCTTTTCCCCTAATTAATACTCTCTAGTGCTTTGGTATAATTTAAAAGCTTAGATATGAATTAATTATTATTATTATTATTATTTGAAAGTAACAGACCCTCTTTCAAGCATGTTTTGTTAAAGAGGGTGGCAGCATCAGTGGAATTGATTTTATATATGGTCTTCTCAATTCTTCTTATTATTTTCTTCTCGTCAGGGCTGATATTTGCTAATAACTGGCCGATGCTCATAGTCTGGATAAGGAATTGGTTTCTTGAATTATCACATGAATTATTGCATAAAAGAAATGGAAGTTAAAAGGGGCGTTTGATCGCCCCGGCAGTGTAGGACCCCATGAAGAAAACCAACGCTGTCAACCAATACAAATGCCCTGTTCGGGAATGCCCCAGGGCCTACATTGGGATGACCATGATGGGATTTTCCAAGAGGATCTCCTGCCCCGCTCAGGAAAGTGCCATCCATAATCACGCCAAGAATATCCACAATATTAGAATAACCCGAAAGGACATAATTCCTAATGTCGGAATTATTGATAAGGCGACAGACCACCGCCGCCTCAGCCTCCTGAAGGCCCTACACATCGGAAAGGAGAGACCTAGCTTCAACACCACGCAGGAGACGTCCCTCCTCCCGACGGTGGCACGTAGGGCGCCGCCTGCCAGCACCCCAGAGCCGGACGAACGAACCAATCAGGTGGTGTCCAATCTACAGACAGTGACCTTCCCCATACTACCCTCCCAGTCTCCAACGTCCGCACGCGGAGACCAGTGCGAGCATCGACCTCTGGGACTCAGGGCTGCTCTATGGGCAAGAGCCCGTGCTGGCATAAGGCCAGCTTATTCAAAAACAGCAACGACCTCTGGGAGACGGTTTGGCCCAGGGCTTAATCCCCTGAAGCAGCCAATGAAAACTCAGCCCTTACAACACGGGATACCCGGGACACTATAAATACCGTCTGACGACCCCATTCCAACTTACGGGCTGCTGAATAGCAAGAGCCCGTGCCAGCACAAGGCTGGCTAAATCTAAATTCATCTCATTCCAACCAGAACAAGCCCACCCTTCCTTGAGAATGAACCGATGATACGGTTGGAAACGTTCGAATTCCGCTACGCCCTTAGAACAACGACGAAGATTCTGCACGCGAATGCGACAAATCCTGATTTCCAAAAACTCTACGGCGATCAAACGCCCCCTTTAACTTCCATTTCTTTTACGCAATATAAAATTAATAATTCAAGAAAGCAATTCCTTAACCAGACTATGAACATCGGCCAGTTATCAACAAATATCAGCCCCAACGGGAAGAAAAAAATAAGAAGAATTGAGAAGACCATATATAAAATCAATTCCACTGATGCTGCCATCCTATTTAACAAAACATATTATTATTATTATTATTATTATTATTATTATTATTATTATTATTATTATTATTATTATTATTATTATTCACTACAACTTAGTTGGATATAAATTTACAAACAGCAGACATTCATTAATGTCCTATTTAGTCTTTAGCTAGTAAAAAGTCTCGTAAAGGGATATACCCATACGACTACAATGCTGTTTGTTACAGGAAGCATTAGTGTCTCAACAACACTGCCAGCAAACACAAGATCTACATCATAAATAACGAACGTCATTAGTAATAATAATTTTATTATTATTATTATTATTATTATTATTATTATTATTATTATTATTATTATTATTATTATTATTATTAGTATTATTTCTGATAGAGCAGGAGAAACACTTAGAATATTATCATAGTTATTTTTTTATGTTTTGCATTCTGTAGAATTATCTTTTCCTATCTTTTTAAATATGTAATAATCTGTGGTGGAGAATGACTGTTTTGTTGGTTTAGCAACGAAGAAAGAGTCACATGGACACCAGTAAGTGGAAGTCAATAGAAATAAACAAACTCTACACTGCAATCAATCCTGCATGGCTGCCATTGGTAAAGAAGAAAGATTAGACAAAAAATATATTATTAGATTACTGTAAAACAAATCTGTATACGATAGACAAGCGTATTAGATGAAATAGGGGGGAAGAATGAATGCGATCTAATTCCCCTGTGAACTCGAGAAAGGGCAGAAGGGTTTTAAAGGGAAAGAACAAAGAGGATAGAAATAATTCATCTCAGAGACAAGAGATTATCGTGATGATTATGGTCATTTCATGACATGTGTAATGAAAAGGAACATATTGAATGCATTATGTATGTATGTATATATGTATGTATATATATATATATATATATATATATATATATATATATATATATATATATATATATATATATATATATATATATATATATATATATATATATATATATACATTTTCGTCACTTAAACACGCTACGAGTATTAAGCCACAAGTACCATTTTAATACTCAGTGCACTCTTGGGAATAACTTACACCCAAGGGGAAGTGTAATCGATAAGTGCTTCTCCGCTGGCGAGATTTAAACAGTTGCTAGTTTAGAAACAACGACGCACAGTGACTTTTAACCACAGAGCCATGAAGAGACGTATAAATCACTATGGACTCTGCTGTACATTTATGCCCGTCGAATTCACGTTTTGTACTTAGAATCGATATCAACCAACCTCCACTATGATAATTGATTACAAATTTTTGTCACTTATGCATGCGTGACTTCTTTTTAGTTTTCTGTAAAAGAAAATATTGAGATGGCTATGTCTGTCCGTCAGCACTTTTTCTGTCCGCCCTCAGATCTTAAAAACTACTGAGGCTAGAGGGATGCAAATTGGTATGTTGATCATCCACCCTCCAATCATCAAACATACCAAATTGCAGCCCTCTAGCCTCAGTAGTTTTTAATTTACTTAAGGTAAAGTTTAGCCATTAATCGTGCGTCTGGCACCACTATAGGTGCCAGCCACAGACGCATCTTCACTTGAACGCATCTGGGGAGCAACTGAGCACCGGGCAAGTCGTGGACGAGACTCATACTTCAGCATATCGAGAGTTTCATACAGCATTATACGCACAAAGAAAACTTCATTGCGCCGAAGAAACTTCGGTGCATTCTTTACTTGTTTATACTCACAAACATTAAGCCGCAAATATCATTCACAATCCAATTAGCTATACCTCGGGAATAACTTACACCCAAGGGGAATTATAATTGATAAGTGCTTCGTCACTGGAGGGATTTGAACTGTTGTCTGGTTAAGAAACGACAATAGACAGTGACTTTGACCACTGAGCCATCATGAGAGGTATAAGTTGGTATCGATTCCGCTCTACATATGCCTGTCGAATTTAGGCTTTGTGCTTAGAATCTATATTAACCCACCTCCACCATTATAACGGATTGGCAAGTTGATAAAATTGGCTAATTATGAATTTATATATATATATATATATATATATATATATATATATATATATATATATATATATATATATATATATATATATATTATAATTTCAACAACCACAGTGCCTATTAACTTCTCAATTTCCTCACACTTTGGAAACGCCAGACAATGCTACGCCTATAAGTCTAAATGACTTTTTATGTTCCAAAATATTACGCCCGATGTACGGTTATCACTTTATATGGGTACTGAAATCAAAGTCATCGACTATTTTGTTTCTAAATCCTGCAACGTGCAACGGTTCGAATCCTGCCGGTGAAGAAGCACTTATCATCTCTTATTTCAAATGGGTGTAAGTTATTCTCGAGGCCTAATGAATTGGATATTAAGTGATATTTGTGGCTTAATATATATAGTTGTTTTGCAAGTTATGCTCATGTTTAAAACCAAGGTTAAGGTATGCAAAAAAAACTAAGCCACATGGAACTAAAGATGAATCACAATACTGAATTTCTCCATTATTCTAGGATTCTTAGGATATTCTAAAGCTGCTAAAGTTAGAATGAGATTTATAGTCAGTTAACTGAAAGTTGGCATTCTAACTGCTATTCTTGTTCATGCTAAATTAGACAACCAACCACAAATGTCAGGATATGTTTAAACAAGAAGGTGTAGTGATGGAGACTAATTATATGAAAGTATACGGATCACACTTGATTTAACTGGTACACCATTGACAATCAGGGTAGTATCATCTCAGTTGCATCAAATGTATAGCTCATTTTATAAAGCTGTAAATGAACAGACCCACAGCAAAAGTCAGCACGTGTCAGAAAACTCTCAAATTGATGTTTTTAAGTCTTATGCCGTGATGAAAAAAAAATTATTCAGTTAAAAAGTTCAGGCATGCCACCAAAATTACTTTAGTTGATTTAAAATAAAATGGTTACTGCTGATTTGCATTACAAAATTTTCCGACCAGCATTTTCAGATATTCTAAAATTTTACGTTCACGACTACGATCATGCGAGTTAGCTCTTTAAAGGGCCGATGATAGATTAGATTTCTTGTGATTTACTTATGCCATGCTGTTAATACAAGTTTTTGATTTATAGGTGAAATATTTATTGTTTATAAAATCCAGATTTATTTTCCGTGGCCATCAGGACATATTTTACAGGTTTCTATTTGCCAGTATCAACAAAACTAAAGTCAAACGTCTTATATGAAGACAAACCGTTATTACACAACAGAATTATAAACCTTTCACTACACTGAAACATGATAATCTACACTGGCGAAATGGTAAAATGTGTTTTACTCTGTGAGGCTAGTTAATAAATAAATTATAAAAGCTTCTGGGTTATAAAAAAGATAAGATAACATTTTACGTGGTTTCTGAATATAATCCACACAGTGAATAGATCGTCATCCTGCTTTCACTGGCATGAAATATGGAGGAGAATATATTTTGAGAATGTATGCAGAGTCTTGTTTTTAACCTAACTGTATTATTACTTCTTTCCACAATTTAGTTTACACTGAATGCGAAAAATTAGCGTGTAGTTATATCTACGCTATGACTATTTTCCTACGCACACCTTCCAAGTAAGTGCTATTTTCATTGTCAAACTTTTAGAATACTTCTTCCATGAAATAAGAATCTCTTTCCTGTATATTTATGCATTGTGAAGCATCAATTGCCATTCAA
>NC_089760.1:9277500-9280000 GCF_040412425.1 Macrobrachium rosenbergii | reverse complement strand
ACTGAAAATTTACGTTAGATTTTCGAAAACTAATACACCCATTTCCACGCGATTTTTATTTACATATTCATAACATGATTTAGATTTAAAGAAACTAATTATTACTACATGCTCCATGCAATTGAACTTTTTGAGAATATTGAAAAAAATTGTCTAATTGAAAACTGAAGTCAAGCAAATTCCTCTCAAGTAAATTCTAAACAGTTTCTATAGATATGCACCTACTGGTTACTTAGGAATTTATTGCACATTGTTTTAATTTATCAGAATGTAAAATAATTAAATGCCAGGTCAAGAAACGGTTTCAAATAACCTCCATAACTCTTAACTGTGACTTCTAATGCTGATTCCAAGAAAATACTTTGGCAAGGGATGTTGATTTGAGAGAACCAAAGCATCTGTTTAGTATGAGTACACGAGACATGCAAGCAGCAGATATTATAGATAATTAAAATTGCACCTTCATTCTGGACAGCTGAAGTGTTGCATTCTTATAGCTGATTTCAAAGATGTATTATTATTATTATTATTATTATTATTATTATTATTATTATTATTATTATTATTATTATTATTATCTGAGCGATTGTGATTAAATCCTAGTCTAACAAAGTACTGGAAGCTTTAAGACAATACCAGATGTTTTCTTGTTTACTGGTACAAAAACAGTGTCCAGACTATTAACGTTCGTTAATAAAAGAAACTTTAACAATAAAAATATTGCTGAACAGTATTGCTGTAAAATAATAAAACGAAAAAGTTAAAAAGAATTGGTATTTTATTAAACAATTTTAATTAGAGGTAGGACTCAACTAATTTAGGCTTGGCCACAATCTCTCCATTGAAGTAGGTTATACTAATATGCCAGTTCAGTTGTTATAAGTAGTAGTAGTAGTAGTAGTAGTAGTAGTAGTAGTAGTAGTAGTTGTAGCAGTAAACCTGTATTAAGACAACATGATATCTTCGTTTTGTTGGGACGTATGGAACCCCAAAAAGACTTAAGTGCATCTACAAAAATGTGAAAAGAAACACGAAGACTACTTGTTGGCGCTCGCTACGTGCGCTTGAACCCGGAGCTGCTGTCTCCCCTACCCTCCTGATCCCCTACCTACCCAGCCCCCACCCGGGACGGACAAACAGGTTTGCTGGAGGAGGGTGGATGTCTCCCCTACCCTCCCGTTCCGCTATCTACCCCGCCCCCTCCAGGGGCTGACAAACCGGTTTGCAGGGAGCAGGGGGCTGTGTCATGTCTCCCCTATCCTTCCGATCCCCTACCTACCTCGCCCCCACGCAGGGCGGACAAACCGGTTTGCGGGAGTAGGTGGCTGTGTCATGTCTCCCTTACTGTCACCCGGGGGAGGACAACCAAGATCCACTCGGATTTGATTAGTATAGGTAAATGGATGGAATATCCAGCAGAAGAAATATTTCATCCAAGCGAACGACGCCTCGAGCTTTTCACACCTTCCTAAGTCCACATCTCCTCCTCCACCAACATCATACGACTTTCTCATTTAATTAAGCCTCTCC
The DNA here is from genome assembly GCF_040412425.1 of Macrobrachium rosenbergii. Lineage (NCBI taxonomy): Eukaryota > Metazoa > Arthropoda > Malacostraca > Decapoda > Palaemonidae > Macrobrachium > Macrobrachium rosenbergii. The sequence continues at coordinate 9,278,470 of NC_089760.1, read as the reverse complement.
TCGTGAAGAAGTATCCACTGCTAACAAGGCCACTAAGATTTCTGTAGATGTCTCTCGAGTGGATATCCTCTTCTTTTGGAGCTCGAGAGAGCGTGAAGCCATAGAACTCTCTCCAATCAACTCGCCCTTTTTTGTGTATTCCTTTAACTTCAGAATTTTTCAAAATCTGTCGGTGCTTGTGGGAGGAAGGTTACTTCACTGCGTTACTTTGGGCATGGAATTCCTTCTTTATCAATTATTAATTAAATAGCTATTTAGAAAATATTGCATATTATTTAAGCATTTTTGTCTTTAAATTCCTACCATTTTTTTATAAGTGTTTGCATTTACCACATAATATATTTGACCTTTTCTGTACTTCGAACACCAGTTTTCTAACGTAGGATAAATCACCAGTCCTGAATTTCCGAAATGCTTCTTAGAATAGGAAATTCCTTTTCACTCTGATAATTAGATTCAAAGGAAGTTAATTAGATTTGTGTTCTACTCAGAGAACTCAGTGGCATACTTATGGGCTGAGGCGTACCAAGTGGGGAAATAATTTAGTAGAAACTATTTTCTTATGATATTATTTTTTTAAAGAAGATCCAGGACGAATTTTATATTCACCGATACAATGATGTCTTTTTTTTATTTTACAATCAAAATATAAAAATCTCATTAACGTGAAATCATCTATTTACTTTCTTTCAGTTTTGGCACATATATTGATATATCAACGAATGTAGAAAACTAAGAAGATTCCGATATAAAAAAAACCTAAGGCTTACCAGGAATAATTTTTAATAATAAAAACAGAAGTTGACAAGGGGAAAAGTGAGGAGAGCTCTCTTTCACACATTTGATATTGTTGAATATATATATATATATATATATATATATATATATATATATATATATATATATATACAGTATATATATATATATATATATATATATATATATATATATATATATATATATATATATA
>NC_089760.1:9240000-9272500 GCF_040412425.1 Macrobrachium rosenbergii | reverse complement strand
ATAAGAAGAAGAAGAAGAAGAAGAAGAAGAAGAAGACTTTAGCCAATACCTATGGTAAAATAAGGAGTAGCGTAGCATTGAGAACAACGCATCAAAAAAACAACTAAATGCAGGGAAAGGAGTTAAACCAAACCTTCGCCAAAGATAGTGCTTTTAAATTTTTGTGATATCCAGTGTTTGTTTTTCCCCGTCAGCCCGGCTGCTTAGTGTAAACATTCCTGAGAGTACCTTTGCTTATAGTCTTCCTAAGACAACACTTTGTAAAAAGAGAGAGACAGGCGTGCAGGCAGAGAGACAGAGAACTAAAGCCATTATTTAATGCGTTTCTTCATCGTGTGAAAGCGACGAAATTGGTTATAAAGGGTGAGTGTTATAAATTACAAATTCTAATATCAGCGCTGTTGGATACTGTTATTTGGAACACCTATAAAATATTCAAAATCAGGGAGATTCAAGATGATACGGGTAGAATTATCATTATTATTATTATTGTTGTTGCTATTCGTAACGAGTATGCATTCTCAGTGAAAAAGGTCAAATTATCATGAACATACTTTGTAAGCCTTTTCGCAACATAACGACAACAGTACATGAAAGAAAATCGAAGACGACAGTATAAAATAAATAAATAAATACAAGCACTTCAATAATCAGATATAGGAAAATGATCACATAAAGACATAAAGCAATGAATTACAAAAAAAAAATATAAAAAACGATAATGTAAGTGAATACATATCTTTGAAAAAACTAAAAGGATTAAATAAACAAATATTATAAAGTATTATAACAAATTCATAAACCGATAAAAAAGGGTGCTTAAGTACACTTTAAACAAATGCACATCTAGTTGAAGGAAAGTTAGCGAGTGCATAAACCCAGGTCAAGGTTTGGGAATATTTGTTGTATGTTTTTCACAAATAATGAGGTAACTAGAATATCCCGGTAATTATAAATCAAAGAGTATGTACTCCAGTTAACAAGGCAAGATATAATTAGTCTGAGGGATTTTGAATGGCTCATCATACCGAATAAAAAACTCCATCCACATTAAGGGATACACTAGGATACACTATAAGGATCTGTGATACTTCTTGGAAAACTATCCAGAATCTAGAAAACAAATGTTCTCTCCAGTTCACTTTATTTGATGGCTGTGAAGTCGGGTAAATGTGTTTAACAGGAAGAGCAAGGATCGACAGCATGCCATAGGTTAGGCAAACCAATTAGCCCACCTAACCAAATTTCCCGTTTTATTATGATAGCGCTGATGTGAAGGATTTAGAATATACAGTATATTAATACAGGAATTTGTTCGTAAACTATATTCTTTTAATGAACACACGCACACACTCATACACACTACCACACACACACACGTATATATATGCATATATATATATATATATATATATATATATATATATATATATATATATATATATATATATATATGTATATATAATATAATAATATATATATATATATATATATATATATATATATATATATATATATATATATATATATATATATATGTGTGTGTGTGTGTGTGTGTGTGTGTGTACTTTATATACATAAGAATATATTTTATTTGACTACAATTTCGTTATTCGCAAACGTAGAAAAAAGGAAAATAAGGTTTAAGCAGAATGGGAATAAAAACACATGATAGATGGGGCTCAAAAAAAAAATGAACGAAAGAAATGAGTACATGTATCCTAGAAAAAACGGGTGAACACTATTCTTAGAGAATATGTGATGAATTAATCGTCCTGGAAATTAATGGACTCGGCTGAAAACGAAATGGCGTCCGTGGCCTTTGAATAAGAGCTAATGAGTCCACGCACTTTAGAACCAGAAAGGAGGAACAAATGGAATGACACCGGCACAGGAAATAAGGAGGAGTCTTGCTGAGGCCTGGCATTTATTAATATGTTTGTTTGGGAATGCTGCTTATATATATATATATATATATATATATATATATATATATATATATATATATATATATATATATATATATATATATATATATATATATATATATATATATACTGTGTATAGAAACCAGAGGAAAAAATAACATTAGGAGGCACTATACATTAAGTCTCTTGGCCCATATTTTACGAATAAAAGTGTAGATTAGAAGGCAACATGTAAACCTCATTGTCGTGATATCCATAAGAACTATAAAAACGAATTATCCAATTGAATTACGACCTAGTGGACATAATACGAAATGTGCAAGTTTATATTCCCGAGATAGCGTAGCATATTCTTTTTTTATTCATAGCTTGATCATAAGCTAAAACGTACTTTAAATATCTCAGAGAAGCGTTTTATACCCAGGAATTTGCCCGTGAAAAACCACTGGGTTGAATCAAATCTTTCAGGACGTGAGGCCATTCCTTTGACATTTATAGTAACACTTTGCCGTTCGGAGCAAACATCATTTGTCTTCAAAATCGACATGGCCGTGTGTACGTTGAAAGGAATATACCCTTTAAGTCCATTTTCCATGGTATGGAATTGAACCAGATCGCGCCAATCTCCAACGGTGAGAGAACCAATAATTTAGCTGTATCTGTTTGCTGCAAACAGATAGCGACAGTAAATGATCCCGGGAAGACATTTTATAGCATAGATGGCTTCATCTTCTGCTCTTGCAAATATTGCGCTGCTATATCGGTTCGGTGGCTTCGTGTTGACACACGAACGTGCATACCTACCTACATACGTATATACATATATACATACACACATGCATGCATACCTACATATACGCACACTAATATATATATATATATATATATATATATATATATATATATATATTATATATATATATATATATATATATATATATATATATATATATATATATATATATATATATATATATATATATATATATATATATATATATCTCTACCTAGGTACAACAATACATATATACATACAAATGTACCTACATACACACTTACACTAATGTGCGTGTGTCAACAGTAAACCACGTAATCGATACTGCTGTGTAATATTTGCAAGAGTAGAAGATGAAGCCATTTATATACAGTATATACAGTATATATATATATATATATATATATATATATATATATATATATATATATATATGTCTGTGTTTGTATGTATGTGTGTGTATGCACTGTATGTGTGAGTTCGTATATATGATACGAGTGGATATACAGGTGACAGGAAGAGATGACGCTATAAAGAATGGAGAGTCTTCTGGAAGTGTGTCTGGAAAGACACTTGATCGTTGCAATGACATAGTTGACAAGGAAGAATATGCATTAGCATACCTAGGAACCAGGAATTGATGAGGAAAAGAATCTGTTCGATTATATGTTAGCAGAGAGCAGATGGAAGATTAAGTTTATGGTTGTAATGATGAGAATAGAAATAGCTGCATGTATGTCTTTCAGAATTTGGTTAAAGCCAAAAGCAAGGGGGAGAAGAAATGGTGGAAATTTGTTTGTAAATGTAATTAAGAGAGGTGAATGGGATAAGGAAACGATAACGGTATACAATGAGAATTGGGATGAACTGTGGGCCAAGGTTAAAGATGAAGATGAACAGTACGCAAATTTGAGGGTGGGACCATAACAATAGTAGGATGTATTTAAATGAATAGGAGAGTAATAAGAATCAGGAACTTGTGGGATTTGGTAACAAAAGATTTAATGAAGAGAGAGGATATTGATTTGAAGTGACGTTGTGTGCAGGTATGATAGCTACGTAAGTACAGACGAAAATGAAAGCAGTAAATTTAGGGGACGATGGTGAACAAGAATTCTAAGTAAAATATAAAGCCGTTGTAACGGGCATTGAATACAGAGGATAAGGTAATAGACAACTAAATTTCAGAATAAAAGATGCAAATGGAGAGAAGATGTCTGAAGTGAATTCATTTATGAGTCGTGAAGTGAATATTTAAAGATTTGTTGAATGAGGTTAGAACAAAGGCAGAGCTAAAATATACAAGAATGGAATATGCAAGAATTCGATTTGCTTTTATGAAATTTAAGCTGTTAAGTCAAGCGCATGGACATTTTCGGCCATTCAGAGCTTTGCCAGGGAAAAGAGAGATTTGAGGTGGCTGGACAGCACGATAGAGATCTAGAAAATTAAGGAGATGAAGCTCAAGGCTCTAAAAATGAACCTAGGAGAAAACTCCACAGTTGCATTAAGACGTGATAGTTAGAGAGGGTGAACAGCAATACAATAGGGAAAGGAAGCGAAAATGGAGGTAAAGTAAAATGTTAAAAAAGTAGGTGCTGTTAGGAACAGAAGGAACGATGTAAACAGCCTTTAGTAATGCCTGCAATGCCCCAAATGAAGGACACTGACGGCACTAACCTCTTACTTAATAGCAAAACTTATGGAGGTGTTTGTTGGGGACACATGAAGGACGGTTAGGAAGTTGAAGATTAGAAGAACACCAGGAATTGATAGGATTGTGAGTGAAATTCCCGTGTGATGGTGTGATTCGGTGGCTAACCGGTGTTTAAGGTATGCTTGGATGAGGGAACGGCTGTGAAGGGTGGCTGGGATGAATAATTGTCCTGTTCTTAAATATGAGGGGCATAAATACTGCTTAGTATACCAGGAAAGGTGCATAGTGGGATTTTTGATAGGGGCAAAAAAGTAGTACATATAAGCAATGATACGGAAACGACCATGTGAAATGAGACCAGGCAAAAGTTCAGTGGATAAAGTTTTTTGTTGTGAAACGGTCATAAGTTTTAAAATGCAGAAAAAAAGCTGTATGTTGCATTTATAAAAACATAAGAGAACGTTTGGTTGGATAGAACAGACAGAGACAAGATGAATTGTGGTAAGAATGGATGGTCTTGAACATAAGAATGGATGGTGTTGAGCACAAGCAACAGGTTTTTCAGTGGAAATGAGCATGTTTGACTATATAGCCGGTGAATGATAGGGATGTGTTGTGTCTGTAGGCGTCCAATACCTGGATACAGGCAAGACAGGCAAAGATACCAAGTTACAGGAAAGAAAATGATTCGCGAAAAAGCGTATAATGTTTAATGTTTGCAGACTAACTCTCTCTCTCTCTCGCTCTCTGTACACACACACACACACACACACACACACACACACACACACACACACACACACACGCACACACACATATAATATATATATATATATATATATATATATATATATATATATATATATATATATATATATATTAGACGATTTTACAAACTTTCAGCGCAAAGCAAAGCATTTCAGGTGTACTTCACAGTTCATACATTAAGCAACAGAGCGTAATTAATAAATAAATGAAAGGCTTTCAGGGAATCTTAATATGTTATATAATCACAACATCACTCACATGACACTTAAAATACCAGTAGTCAAACGGTAACAACGGTAAGAATTCGGCTTATTAATATCTTGACTGGACGTCTCGTATGATTTAACCCTTTGCTACTGTGATTCTTTTTTGTTTTTTCCATGATACTGTTCGTATCATTTTAGCTATGAGGTTTCAGCTTCCGTAGTACATTACAAAAATCTATCACCCATTAGAAGCTTTAGCTATGAAATATAAATTCCTGAATTTATATTTCATAACTAAAGCTTCTAATGGGTGCTAGGTTTTTGTAATGTACTACCGAAGCTAAAACCTCATATGCAGGGAAGACAATGAGAGTCGTGACGCTCACAGAAAAATGAATGGAGAGACAAAGTAACAGAGAGAGAGAGAGAGAGAGAGAGAGAGAGAGAGAGAGAGAGAGAGAGAGAGAGAGAGAGAGAGAGAGGACGATTTCATTAAAGGGGATGCAAGACTTGTTATTTACGAAATTGTGATACGAATTGTTCAACTGACATTCTTTTAGAGGTTACTGTTCATATGTAATTTTCTGCAGCAACCTTTCTCATATTACTAGATAGAGTTTTAGACGGTGCACTTTAAATCAAGTGCCTTTAAAACCCAACCACAGAATTAGCAATAGTTCAAGAAGTCAGTTTAACAGGTTTCGCATAAACTCCAAATAATATTTCTTCGCTGCATCATTAGGAAAGATTTTAAACAGATATTAAACAGACAAATTTCCTCTGCACTGAAAATTGAAATAACTCCAGCTCTAGTAAAAAAAAAACCGCTAGTAATCTAATCATATTTGGTTACAAGAATTTTTATAGTCAGTTTTTCCTGAAAAATATTCCACATGACTGGGGAATAATCATTAAGTCATCAAGTGAAAATAAGGAAAAATTAAAATAATGACCCTAGACATGTATTCCTATTCATCTGTGACATAATCAGAGTGGATGTTCATTCGAGCGTTTTCGTAGTGCAACACTATATCTATAGACAACGGGGTTATAAATGTGCAGCCTTTCTTCCCCAACAGCGCCAAATTAGTATTCAGACGACGTGATGTTTGCCCGAAGTGGTTGTCCAAGAAGACGTATTGTCTTGCGTTATTCTCAGAGTTGCAGCACAATACCGTGCAACATTAATATGCGTCGGCCGGAATGCAATCTAGACGCGAGGTAGGAGATCGGGCAAGGTGCGTGGAATGAGGCAGTCAGAGACAGCAGCTGAGTGGGGGGGGGGGGGCTACATGGTGGGTGAAGGAAATTGGAAAGTCCCTCGGGGCGATGTTTCCAGCTCTCTTTCTGACCTCTCTATCTTTCCCGTGTCAAGGGAGGTGTTTTCTGCTCTGAAATTCATAAACGACTCGAGTCTTTTGGGATAGATATTAGCACCAGCGTCACTTGGTCGAGAAATTATTAAAATATAAATTTCACTGAAATACAGAGTGAACATCTTTTTGTACGTTATCAGCAATATGAAAATATGAAAAGTATTCTCATGTATTCCACACGCAAGAAACTTGATGTTTAAACGCTTACAACGCAAGGAAAGCTATTGTGAAAATATAAGAATATTTATCAGCATCTGCGTCGGATAATGATAGGTTTCAGGCGAATATGGCGCGGAGAATGAAATCAACAACGCTGCGAAAAAAAAAAAAAAACTTTGCTACTGACACAAATGCGAGCGCTATTAGCTTGTGACCGCCCCTGCAAACATATATACATTATTGGACAATCTCCTCCATTTGGTCGCTCATAATCCAGCGTAATGCAGATTCCCCCTTCCTAGTATTGTCCTCAATCTCGATACGACTCCCATTGTCTGATGGGGGCCTTCATAACCTCGAAGGGGTCTGCGTGATCAGACCTCGTATCTATTCAGAAATGTGTAATCTTGACCTTTCAGGTGAGGAATCGAGTGGGAGAACTGATCGAGCATTATCGTGTATCAGCCAGCGTTTGTCTATATGCATATGCGAGTACACAGATGTTTGATAATCAAACCGGAGATGATCCTTAATAATCAACTGCGTTGGTACGGTATTCCTGAAAACCGTGATGTAGTTTATACTCTTTTTATTTTGTGAAAATGGATTATCAAACATGACAAAGCGTTATGGTACTCCCCTAACTGCACCTTCATCTAGCTCGGTATTACTATTAATTGTGGGTTACCTGGCGTCACAACTACCAGGGTCACTGACGCCGACCTAGCTCGGTATAGTTTGTTGCTAATACTATACAACTATTTGCATCTATGTGTAAGAGTCATCTCAGTTGTGATGGCAAAAACACTTTGACTTTTTCAGAGAAAGCAAAATTTTGCTCGTTACTTTTTTTTTTCAACGGATACATCTCTTCAAGCACTTGACGACTTGGCCATGATTCCTTGGTTTATTTTTACAATGCTCTCGTTTTTGCCATCCATCTTTTCATGCCATCAATATCTACTAGAATCGATCATAAGAATAAGATAAGAAGGGGCTTTTTAGATAAAAAATAATGTATGTTACTGAATGATACAGTTAATGAGAAAACCTCTAAAATCCATGATCTTAATATGGAAACCAGTAAACACCAAATGCTCCCAACATATTTAAACAGTTAAACGGTACAATATTTCTGAGACATTATTCACAATGAGCCTACCCTCAAAGGATTTACGTGTCAAAATTAAGTAAATAATGAAGAAACTTAGTTAGAAAAGGGAGATTGCATAAGAACTGATATTTTCGGAAAGTTACGCATGCCTGCTCACCCATCTAATTTGAGATGCTGTAACCAACAGCGAGGTTTGAGATCGTTCCATAGAAACATAATTTAGAGTCTGAGCAAAAAATTAACCTTTAGTTTATTTTCCCGGAAAGTTCGAATCTCCGACCGACCAGTGAAGGATAAGAAGAATTTATTTCTGGTGATAGAAATTAATTTTTCGCTATAATGTGGTTCGGATTCCACAATAAGCTGTAGGTCCCGTTGCTAGGTAACCAATTGGTTCTTAGCCATGTAAAATAAGTCTAATCCTTCGGGCCAGCCCTAGGAGAGCTGTTAATCAGCTCAGTGACTTGGTTAAACTAAGGTATACTTAACTGCATGGCTGTTGAGGTGATGCGGGTCCCTGGGGGTCAGCGGGTCCAGTGATGTTGTAATCAGTGAGAAAGTGGAAAACCCCTACGTTAGTTCTTCAGAGGGAATTCTTATTTACCCCAATACTACCAACCCATGCCCGTGACAAACGCCCCATTTCCGTCTCAAGAGTGCTACCAAACCAAGCATGATAAACAAAAATAGTCTTTCTTTCTATTTGTGATGTCCACATGATGATTAATTGTTATGTTGTTCTTAACTACTGGGGTTCTAATCAGCATAACGATGAAATAAGGGGCATTGTATCACCCTCAAATAAAGTAAGTTGAAACGGTTGTAAAGTTTATCAGAGTAATCAGTGTCATTCCGCCTTAGACCCTGTTTCAACTCGCATATGTTTTCTCAACGTGCAATTGTACATAGCTTTATATTGATAGTTTGTGTAATAAATATAATAATGGCACACTTGAGTCTGAAATCTAACTACCAACTCGAGATTATATATATATATATATATATATATATATATATATATATATATATATATATATATATATATATATATATATATATATATATATACATACACACACACATACATAAAATATGAGAGGTATGGACAGAGAGAGAGAGAGAGAGAGAGAGAGAGAGAGAGAGAGAGAGAGAGAGAGAGGAGTAAGAAACTAAAATTTATAAGCTCTTTGATTATGACATGAAGCTAATGAATATTGCATTAATGTGTTTTCAGTTCTTGTAATCCTAAGATTTACGCACGATTTTAATATACTCGTAGGTATTTCTTTTATCCCCCCTCATGATTGATTACGCCATACAATAATTGGATTTTAATCTATGCAAATTAGGTCGTCTCCAGATAAGCTGATGTTGACCTCTGTTAAAATAGAAGCAATTTGCACTAACACCTATAAATTTGGTTCATGAAGAAATATCTCATTGCTCTTTTTCGTAAGTAATCAAAGTTTGTGAAAGTTCTTACATCTATATTTTTTTAGTTTTCTTTATACATACATACATACATACATACATACATACATACATACATACATACATACATACATACATACATAAAAAAGCTTGAGTTTAAACCCACGTGTCAAGTACCCAATAAGAGCTAATAAGAGTTCGGAAACCTGAATGCAATTTCTTCGCATTTATTCGATTCCGTAATCTACCAGATATGTAAACAATAATTCCAACTTCAACCATTAGGGATATGAAGGTTTAGAATCAAACCATATACACGATGTTAATAAAGGATAAAAAAAAAAGCTGAAAGTGTGTAACGAAGTCATTTGCGAAAAATAACAGTAGGACTACCAATTAGTGAAATCATACCATAAAATACGAAACATCAAAGGAATTTAAGAAAATATGAAATAAAAAAAATTGATTATATACGAAAAAGAACAATCGTGAACTATACTAACACGTGGTAGTGTGATTTCTTTCATTTACATCAGCTTATCTGGAGACAAACTAATCTGCTCAGGATAAAATCCAATTATTTTGTAGTGTAATCCAGGGGTCGGCAAATTTTTGGAGAGAGCGGGCCAGCCAATTATGCAGTGTCTCGGAGGAAGGCATTGATATCAAATGTACTATAAGGATCGCTTAACACCTTGAACTAGGTAACAACTGGCCGACAATTAATGTCCAGGTGTTAAAATCTACTGGTCGCTTTTTACTAGATGCGTATGCAGTTTTTATTAACAACAATGCCCTCTTAACTTCTCGAATTCTTTACATTTTGGAAACGCCTGTCACTATATCCCAGATCCAAATGGAAATAGATATGAGAATATTCTGATGTCCAAAAATCACCTACACGTCTGGCAAAAAATGACCAGTTGATTCTAAATTTATATTTCAGCCTAACATGAAATTAAATACTTGGCTACGATGGTGAAGGTGGGTCTATCACAGCCCTAGTAAATATAAACAAGTTTGAAAGGGAATAAACTTACACCTTTTTCATGGCCAGATAATTATCGTTACCTCGTTTTAATGCCATGGACCCGAGATCGGATATCGGCCGGGCATCAGAATTTCTTCATTTATTCACCATTCGGATCTAGGCTTCGTAGTTACAAGCATTTCCACAATGTGAAGCGAAATCGAGAAGATAGCGGTGTGGTTAATATAAACTACACACACACACACTATATATATATATATATATATATATATATATATATATATATATATATATATATATATATATATATATATATATATATGTATGTATGTATACATATAATATATATATATATATATATATATATATATATATATATATATATATATATATATATATATATATATATATATATTGGTAACAAACAAAGAAATGGCATTGTCTGTAGGCACGGGATAATGACCGTGGAAAATGATCACACAATGGTATACAAGAGGGTGATGTAGGTGTAGAATAACTGTAGGCAAAAATAAATAAATAAAAAAATAGAAATAAAAGTTAGGATGATAAAGGTCTATAGGTGAATTATAGCTGTTGCCTTAAAGTAAACGACTACTCTTTAACGAGGTACATAAAACAATGGTTATAAAGTGAATAGATAAAAAAAATAAATTATGCCTCTGAATACAATGCAGTCTCGTTTCAATGAAATTTGCTATTTGAGAAGCCACTGAAAATAGACGAGATCGAGCTCTAAATAATGTCGAAGTTAAGACATGAGTTTCAACTTCAGAATGCCAGTGAAGTAATTACTGAAGATGTAAGGTGGTCAATTAAGAATTTACAAGAGCCTGGAGCTTATGAGAATAGATGTATGATGTTATGGTATGGAAATCAAAGTTTAACTGATTGGCCTGCCGGGATGTGGTCTCCCCTGAGATGTTAAGGAAAGGTTTAAGGACGTTGGTCGCCCAAACTGGTGTAGACAATGAAATAAATCTACTGACAATGAAATAAATCTACTGACTCATCACAAAAAAAAAGGGGGGGGGGAAGCTAAAGAGTACAAGTAAAGACTTCTACTTACGGAAATTAGGATCGGGAGATGAACAATGGTATTCCGGTGTCTCGTGGACGCATGTACTCGTCAAAATCGATACCGTCTATTATACAGGTACTGTAAAGAAATGAAAATTGGCAATAAGCAAGGTATGAATAAAAATAGAGATAGAAATTCTGAAAAAAAATTACAGATAGAAATATTTGGGAAAAAAAACTATAATTAAAAATGGGGCAAGACATTTGCCACGGCCGCAGCCACAACCAGACAAACGCACACAGACACATATGCACGCACACACACAAGCACATACATACATACATACATACACACAAAACGCATATATATTTTTATATATATATATATATATATATATATATATATATATATATATATATATATATATATATATATATATGTACGCAAATACATACCTATAATCCATTTTCCGGAATGCCGTTGTAAATTTGAGAAATCACAAAACACTTAGGGTTATGTCTGCATTTTTCTCTAGTGTGATATCTTTTTCGTTGTATCTGTTTAGCGTGGCTTTTACCCTATAAGGTTAAACAGCTTGTATAAAACAGTTCGATGCATCACTTATCCAGCATTCGCTAGATCATATTACTATTATCCTACTCGTAATATAGTCTCAGAAATTTTCCCTTTATTCTCAAGATTCTCACAAGCCGTTTCATGTTTTGCATTTGATCCACCACCCTTCTTTATATAAACCAGACAGGCCTTTGCCTGTATACCATTCTGGTAATTACCCTTGACAGCCAAGGCTTTCCAAAGAGCTTCGAACCATATACTCATTTATCTGACTATCAACCTGTCTATACGATTCAGAGAGGCTGATCAACCATACTCGTAAGTCTAGTCATTACACGGATTGACAACCATCAATAGCCTCTATGACCATAGGCTGACAAAAGATAAAGGACTTCTACTGTTGACCTGTCCTATTGCCGTTATATATCTCTACGTCACGGAATATCTCTTAAAATTTCCTCATGATATCATTTCTAGTTCATCACTCCCAGTGACGAAGTCCTACATTGGTCTGAGAACCACTTCCTGTGATTTCTAAAAAACAAAAAAAATAAATAAACATTTGAGTTTCTTACAATTTCTTTTCGAATGTGTATTTTGCAATGACATAACATGGTTATGAATCTGCATATTTGATAAAACAAATCAGTAGTAAATTTCAGTAATAATTCTTTTCATTTAAATATTATTAATTAACTATTTGCTATTTTACTTAGTTTCTCTACTAGTGAAATATGTCTCTTCTTGGCATATTTCACTGTTTCTCTCATGAATAGAAAGTACCAGTTTTCCGTTCTGTCCGAGCATGAACTATGTCAGATTTCAGACATAACCCGCAAAGATTTGCTTTCCATGAGTCGTCAGAATATTTTGTTTCATTCTAATTAAATTTGTAATTGAAAACTGAAGTTTTTCCCAGATAATATCAAAGAAATAGTAAAGTTCGTCGATTTCAAGCATTGCTATCAGCAAGAAAAATACATGATACCTTTCCTTTTCAGAGCATGTTAAATGATATCTGTGGTTTAATATTTGTGAAAATGAAAAATGTCACGGTGTGCTGCGACAAAAATTCATAATGAGCAATGAGTTACAAACTTACTATTCAACTATTATGGTATAAATGGGATGATATCGATTGTAAGCACGAAAACCTGAATTTGACAGACATATGTACAGCAGAGTTGATGTCAACTTATACCCTTGTTAGTGGTCTAAAGTCACTATACACTGTTGTTTCTGAGCCAGGCAGCGGTTCGAATAACGCAGGCGTTGAGGCGCTTGTTAATTATGACCCCCAAGGATAGTGAATTAGATATTAAACGAAATTTGTGGCGTAAAATTTGAATATATATGTATATATACATATATGTATATATACAATATATATATATACATATATATATGTATATATATATATATATATATATATATATATATATACATATATATATGTATATATATACATACATCTATATATATATATATATATATATATATATATATATATATATATATATATATATATATATATATATATATATATTCACATATTTACAACCCAGTCATCACCACAATCATATACTAAAATATTTTACAATTGCATCTGTTTGAATTTCTCCCTCTTCGTCTGTGTCTGTCAGTCTGTCAGTTTGTCAGTCTGCCTTTTTCTCTGTCATTTAGGCTATATTTTTGCAGCGGCAGTATTCAAATTATCGCGAGTTTGTTTACAATTCCATCGACGTTCTTATCTTCCACTACTTTGATTTTATGCGCTCATAAGTCACGCTTGAAAGCAATTAGTTTATCCAAGTGGTAAATTTTGAGCGAAATTCAAGAATCATTTTAGGAATTATATAACGTTCGATAATTCTGAGCAAAATTCAAGAATCGTTTTAGGAATTACATAGCGTTCAGTAAATTCTGAGCAAAATTCAAGAATCGTTTCAGGAATTATATAACGCTCAGTCCCTACGAACAGCACCGTTTCCATCATGTGCTCCGTACGTGAAAATTTAATAAGGAAGCATTGGAAAAAATTATCGCAACTTCAGAAGAGAAATGAATAATAGCGTTTGAGAGTTAAACAATTCTAAAGGTTAATCACTGGAAAGGGAGTGACAGGGGGAAGCTAATTATATGCGTAAGTGACTGTCGGAAAGAGGGAGGAAAGAAAGAGTCGCCATTTCTGTTTGGACCTTTAATTAACTGAGACAAAGAGGTCAGTGTAAATCCATCTCAGGAATTTATTCATTTGTCTGTTTATTTATTTGGGGAGCTGAACTGACAGAGCTTAAAGATATTATGATAATCCAACATTTTTAACGGTCTTGGGAGTGTAAATTATTATTTTATTTTATTTTAATCGGTCCGTCTACCCCTTTTTGTTCTTTTTTGATGAAAAAGTATATTTTTCTCGAACATTTGAAAATTAGGGATCGAAAACTAGTAATCGTTATTGAAAAAAAAAATAATTCCGATTATCTGTAAAGGGAGTGTACCGTGCATGTCTCTCCCATACAGTCATTTTGTCTAATGCGTCGTGCAATTCAAACTATGACACTCTGACATCATCAATATTAGCATTCAATAGTGTATTACCTACGTTTCATTTGCTAAATCATATTCTCATGGATTTACTTTAGCCAACAATTATCTTCATATAATTCTTTCGCACTTTCACCATTCACTACTAGTTTTATCATTTTGTTATGCAATTCATATTTGATAAATCAATTGTGTCACATTCTTTTGTAAACTCGTCTCCTTATCATAAAAAATTACCCTATCTCCTCACATTCTCAAGTATACCTTAGTTTTACCAGACCACTGAGCTGATTAACAGCTCTCCTAGGGCTGGCCCGAAGGGTTAGACTTATTTTACGTGGCTAAGAACCAATTGGTTACCTACCAACGGGACCTACAGCTTATTGTGGAATCCGAATCACATTGTGAGAGAAATTAATTTCTATCATCAGGAATAAATTCCTCTAATTCCTCATTAGCCGGCTGGAGAATCGAACATTCTCAAAGTCTCCACAATCACACTTCCATTTTGTTACAGTGATAATGATTCATTATATCCATTCTTACAAAACGTTTAAATTAACAATATTGACATAGATTAGCAAGAAACTCAAATTACACTGGGCTATGTGCTACTGTTGCGGCCATAAGCAAGCACCAGCTCTTGCTCAGATGTACACCTTAATACAAATATTTAGTGATTCTTCCACGATGTGGAACTTTCCCTTCTCCAAAATTTTCAGGGAAGTAGTAATATCCATGGCAGTCACTTTCAGATGTAGTCTCCTTTGTTCCTTAGTCACTGCGATTCAGAAATAGTTGAGTTCTCTCACTTTTCTTTCTTCCAACTTCAATCTGTTCGATTCTCTGGCCGGCCAATGAAGAATTAGAGGAATTTATTTCTGGTGACAGAAATTCATTTCTCGCTATAATGTGGTTCGGATTCCACAATAAGCTGTAGGTGCCATTGCTAGGTAACCAATTGGTTCTTAGCCACGTAAAATAAGTCTAATCCTTCGGGCCAGCCCTAGGAGAGCTGTTAATCAGCTCAGTGGTCTGGTTAAACTAAGGTATACTTAGCTTTTCAGAATACCCCACCTAGACATGAATAGATTTTCTGCATAATAGATTCTCCCATTAATATTTTCGTTTCATTTTCACCTTAAACATTTTTTTTTCTGTTGCCCTTTTACTCTCATTGTTTCCTTTCCTTCTTCCTTTCTTGTCTATGTTTTTCAAATTAAAAAGCTCTTCATTGGTTGGGTGGGTAGAGCTTTCGTCTGGAACGCTGTTGGCCCAGCGTTCGACTCTCCGAGCTGCCAATGAAGAATTAGAGGAATTTATTTCTGGTGACAGAAATTCATTTCTCGTCATAATGTGGTTCGGATTCCACAATAAGCTGTAGGTCCCGTTGCTAGGTAACCAGTTGGTTCTTAGCTACGTAAAAATAAATCTAATCCTTCGGGCCAGCCTTAGGAGAGCTGTTAATCAGCTCAGTGGTCTGGTTAAACTAAGATATACTTAGCTTTTATTCAAATTAATAATCTTATCTTCATTTCACTAAACTTATTTAACCATCACACAGTCCCCTATATGTCTCAACCAATGACCTGTCCTATATAGACTTGCCCTTGAACCTTTCACATTATCCAACACATTTTAAGATTCCTGTATCTTTATTTTTGTCTGCAGACCTCTCTTGCTTATCGAACTTACTTCTATTGATGTACACTCAGAAAATATTAGTTTTTAGATATGCTGAAGTGCACTTATATCTATCAATGAACAGTTCATGATATCTAATACTAATGTACAACCATGAGACATCGGAATAATGCGAAAAAAGTCTTAACGAAATTTAATATGTTGCAATTTATATAAAAAAAACTGTTAAACAGTTTTCTGCTGTCGATGTGTTCTTAACAATTCAACGTCACAATGCACTCCCAACGCAAAATAATTTCTATCTCAACAGCTTCCATAACTTTCATGTTAACAAAGCGATAAAATTCGTATTTGGTCATTTTTTTTTATTGAACTTCTGTACATCGTAAAACGTTGCTTGAGAAAAACTTTATAGTTCAGTGAGGACTTCAAATCTAGGTCGTTAATTTGTGGGGGCAGCAAAATAAATTTTATATAAAGAATATCTAAACTAACAAAAACATAAACTTTCGATATTTCATGAAAACATTGATTGAAATCTGCATTATTATGACTTTTAAAGCACAATGTATAATAGGAATCATTATTATTAAAATGTCAGCACAGTCCTTTAATCAACAGAAAATAATTAAATCAGAAAAATAACTGGATATAATTTGCAAAAATCCATAAAATTCCACTCTCGTATCAAGTCACGGACTAACTCATCCTTCGGAGTTTGCACATATAACAATTATTTATAGTTCCACAGAATATCAAACAATAAGCGATGTTCACAATAAAAAAAACACTACCGGTATAATTTGCCTCAGTTCTCATATCTAGAGCAAAAACCAAAAAATAGCGGGACAATTGTAGCAAATATCTCTGAAGACTAATTCATTAACGATAATGGCGTGCCCGTAATTTCCCTTGAGAGAGAAAATATTATCCCGTGTTTGTTATAGTTCATCATCAACTCCATTGTTTATTGTTTTCTCTCACGGATGAACTCGGCCTTCACAGTACTGTGAGTCATCCAATCTAGATGGATGTATCATGTAACTGAATGTGAAGCCTTTCTGATGATACTTTTTTCCTCTGACTTCCTAACAGAGTTTTACCGTTAACATACTTTGTAAACCAATTATTTTTTTTAACTTTAATAAGCTTCAATAGATTCTAAATACTCTAAAGCCGAGTCTATTGTTTCCTGCCTGCGTTAAGCATATCTCTCTTTAAAAAAAAAAAAAACCCAAGAACTTAAAATTCAGTCTCAGAAAATGTAGAGCTTAGCTGAAATATCTCAACAAGTAAAACCGATTATATATATATATATATATATATATATATATATATATATATATATATATATATATATATATATATATATATATATATATATATATATAATATGAAAGAGAGAAACAGAGACAGAGAGTGGGGAGAAATGACGGTACTGGTCATCTGAAACTATATAACTGAATTTCCATTCGCCATTCGTTGTTCCTTGTCTTTTTCGTCTGTCATACGCAATTCTGTGCTGCCTACTCCAACTAAAATGAGGATGTCGCGGCCTAATTACGTTGTCTAGTGTCCTCCAGTTTTGAAGTACCAGCTTGGGGCCAATGCATTTCCCCTAAATAGACATTGCCAGTAGCACTGGGCAAGTGCCAGTAGTTTGAATTTTTGACATGAGGGAGTTCTTTGCTTGTTTTCTGTAAAATCATTTACGTTGATTTTAATCATTCTAATTAAATTCAAGTTACAGCATGTCACACGCATATATATATATATATATATATATATATATATATATATATATATATATATATATATATATATATATATATACACATTAATAACAGGGCCTCATTGAAACTGGAAAAACCGTGGGCAGAGGAATGCCAAGTTCGTGAGGGCGGGGCCACACAGAGGACGGAGGATAATCAAAGGAACAGGGCTCCAACCAACTCCCCCACACTCATACAAATAGGTCTGCAGCTGGACTACGTGTACAGTCATTCGACGGATACTTGACGATGAGGACTGTTAGTCCTGGAAAGCTTGTAATTTTTATTGAATAAATACCTCTGCTAGATACCATCCAGTTTCAATGAGGTCCTGTTAGTAACTGTATTAATGCACAGAACAATTGTGTAAATGATAAAGTTAAATATATATATATATATATATATATATATATATATATATATATATATAATTTCTTTTATGCTGATTTTATTACATCCTAAACCTAGAGTGCCCTTACAGGCTGTAGACTGCAGTAACTACAGGCCAATTTCTATTCTCCCTGTGCTCTCCAAAGTTACTGAAAAACCTATTTTTAAGCCATTATAATAGTATGTAGAATCTATAGGACTGTTAGCTGATAGTCAATACGCATACATGAAGCAGTTAGATACCTGCGATGCTCTTTTAGACTCGACTTGCCGTTTGCAAGGGAACCTTAATAGGGGTTTTGAGTGCAGAGTAATTCAAATAGATTCTAGTGCTGCTTTCGATTTAGTAAATCACAAGGCGCTTATTTATAAACTTCAGAATCTTGGAGTGGGTGGATATGTTTTAGGATTACTTTAAGATTTCGTTACAGGTAGGCAGCAGTGAGTTGCTATCACTGTGATCTTTAGGAAACCAAGACCTATGTTGTCTGGAGTTCCACAGGGTAGTGTTCTTAGTCCACTGTTATTTTTAGTGTGTGCAAGTGATATGCTTGTCGGCCTGGAGAACAAGATTGTTCAGTATGCCGATGATGTAACACTTGTGGTGTGGTAAAGTCTCCACTTATGAGAAATATAAGTGCCCTCAGCCTCAATCGAGACATAGACTGGATCAGTGAATGGTGTAGTCGATGGGGTATGAGGCCGAACTCCTGTAAAACATAAACACTTTTGATTAGGAGATCTCGCACAGATTTCCCACCCCATCCTCCCCTTCAGGTGGATGGAACTTTGCTGAATGAGTCCGAAGCCTTAACTATTCTCGATGTCACTTTTGACTCACTACTAACTTTTGAGAAACATCTAGTGAAAGTTTCAGCAAATGCCGCACGAAAGTTAGGTACTGTTCGTAAGGCCACATATATTTATGGCAGTGATAAAATTAGTGCAACCTGTTTTAGGTCGTTTGTGCTTCCTTTACTAGAATGCTGTTCTTCGGTGTGGGTGTCTGCTTCTGCCAGAGATTTATCTCTTTTAGATAGAGTGGTTCGTGGTGGTAGGTTTCTGTTTCCTAATAGTAGTAGTTATGACTTGGACCATCGACGGATGGTCTCTTGTTTGTCAGTTTTTCATAACTTGTATTTCAACAGAGATCTTCCACATTCACAATTGATCCCTGATCCCCTTTACCTGCCGAGAGCAACCAGATTCGCTGAATAGCAGAACCACTATGCGGTAAATGTGCCTCGCTGTCGAACTTCTCAGTTCCAGAGGTCCTTTATTCCTCACACCGTTGGACTGTGGAAGAGCCTCCCTGAGGATGTCGTGCAGTTGGAACTTCAGAAGTTCAAGCGAAGATGCAATGCATTACTACACTAATACTATTCCCCTTGCATTTCAATACATTTTTATGTATTTATTAATTCATTAATTTATTTTCTAATTTTTAATAAGCGAGATCTCTTGTTTATGTATTTCCTTTATCTCCTGTTACTTCTAATGAACACCATATTCTTTGGGAGCTTGAAGTTCAAGTCAATGGCCCCTGTGGGCTTGTTTCATGTGAATAGGTTTCATCTAATAATAATAATAATAATAATAATAATAATAATAATATCGCTAAGCCATCAAGTTTTTAGGTATATTTTATTATTTTACAGCGCTTATGTTTGACGGAATGCCATTAAAGAGCACGATGTGCACTTTCTCGATTAGGTACATAAATACGGTTTTGTTATGATTTCACTTTACAAACACAGCAAAATTGGTGAATAAATATTCCATTTGCTAAATTCTATCGTGGGATACAGGCCAAAAAAAAAAGTGCTATTTGTAAGCGAATTTGAACGTGTAAAGTATTTTCGCAATTTAAGCAGATTTTCTAACAAAAATATAACTTACGACAATAGTAATATAATTGGTAATGATAATTACAATAATACTAATGAAAACTTTGAAAGAAGTGATGATAAATGTGGCACTGGGAGACGTTTTATTAGGAACAGAGTAGAAACGGTATTATCTTGGCACTAGCTATAATGATAACAACAATCTTCATCATTGTCATCATCATCATGGCGTCTGTGAAACTCCACATCATCCATCTTGACATTTCTCATCGAAAACATAATAATAATAATAATAATAATAATAATAATAATAATAATAATAATAATAATAATAATAATAATAGATAGTAGAACCTCTTTCAAGCATTTAGTATTGAAGGTGACAGCTGCATCAGTTGCATTAATTTTATATAGAGTTTTCCCTATTATTCTGATAACTGATCAGTTATCGGAAAGATAGAGAAAACTCTAATAATAATAATAATAATAATAATAATAATAATAATAATAATAATAATAATAATAATAATAATAATTATAGATAGAAGAACCTCTTTCAAGCATTTAGTATTGAAGGTGACAGCTGCATCCGTTGCATTAATTTTATATGGAGTTTTCCCTATTATTCTGATAACTGATCAGTTATCGGAAAGATAGAGAAAACTCTAATAATAATAATAATAATAATAATAATAATAATAATAATAATAATAATAATAATAATAATAATACCATGCAGAGTTTTGTTAAGCTTACTCCCTGTTTAACCATTAGGGAGGCTGATTACATGGGCTAATTATTTCCAGTATTATGGATTCTGTTCCAGCATTTGTTATCTTTAGGTCTCGTGTGTTCTGTGGAAATGAGATAGCACTGGTGGATGGTAAAGTGATGTTAGTCGTTACTTGAATAGCGAGGGATGGTTTCCATACTGAAAATGATACGGCTTCGAATATTATTAGACGGTGAAGGCACCCACCCACCCCCGCCCCCGCCTCCTACTTGCCTGATGTTAATAGATAACGCCTTGAATTTCAAAATGTCCTTCAAGGAACGTAACACTCCTCCCAGTCATGTTCTATAGAACACTTTCATTTGTTTTTTTTTTTTTTGGTTAATTTCTCTAACAGATATTATATTTATAAACGTCAGCACATATTCTAGAGCTAAATTTAAAAAGTCTTTACTCGGAACTAATGTCTTCTAATTTTTCTTTAGTTAGTATTCAAAACTAAATTCAGCCAAATGAGTCAAATGTATCCACTTATTTAGTTATCTTGTTTACGGGAAAAAAATCTGAATTGGCACTGGGCTGGTACATCTGGGTACTGTACTAAGTTACTCACTATTTTAATTATGCACGACTTCCACAACTAAACAAGGATTGTTGGAAAATAAACGTAAGAAGTAAAAAAAAATTAATTAAAGCTTAACAGAAGACAAAAAAAAATTTTTGAAATTTCAAACCGCTGAATACATATTCCTGTGCAATAAGGGCATTAAATTTTCACGTATTAGAGATGATTCAATATTAGTATGGTGTTTATATCAAGTAGTCAATGCATATTCACTTGAAATTGCAAACGATTCCTTGTTTTAGTTTCCAAACTATGCAGTGTATCCTATTCTTCTTAGGGTTGTCACTAGTATTAATATTCTCATTGATAGCTTAATTAGAAATATCACTGAAGTATCGAAGATAATATTTCTTTACACTAACGGGACCAAAATAAACTGTATGTTGTGCAGAAAGTAGAAAAAAAAAAAGGTCAACTTTCTCATTCCATCTACTTTAGTGCACGCTGCTGCCAATTCATTCCTTCCAGGAAATGTCATAACCGGTTTCACCCATGACGGTCATTTATTATTCTACAGGGAAAAGGTGAATGGTGTGTAGGGGCTTAGCATAACGGTGATAAACTTCTCATGCAGGTGCGTGAAGTACGAGTACCTATTATTGTGGATGCTTTCTACACCAGTTAGACCATCGGCAATTAAGCAAAGTCTGAAAATGTCGGATAGCTTTCTCTCTTTTTTTTTCTTCTCCGTGGCTACTCCTCATATATATATATATATATATATATATATATATATATATATATATATATATATATACATACTACTCATTATAGTTACAAATCAGACCAAATTATCTTTTTTTTGCTAACGCATACCTTGATTGTCGAATTCCTCATCGTGTATTTATTTCTTATTGATCTTATGAATTTTCGAAATATTAGCTAGGATAATGATAAAACTTTTATATAGGTATTAGAGTAAATTACTTGCTTGTTTTCCTAAGTAGGGATGATCATGAAGAACTATTTCTGTGAAAGTTAGTGTTACAGACTCAATCTTGTACTTCCGTACTTCCACAGGATTGCCTTATGGTGATTTAACAATTAAAGTCGAAAATCTAGGCAGCTACTTTTCTTATTTTCATGTGAGGAACCTCTTATATTCTTCACGATAAAATATTCGATATTGATAAAAGGCATACTTTGATATAATTTTTCCACCCACTGACACAGTTGATTTGCCTCTTCTGAATTCACTTGTTAACATCGTTTTTGTTTGGATAAAATATTCCGCTCCCAATCTAGAAGTCTCCTAATCCATAAATCGCCTAATCTATAAGTCCTCTAATCTATAAGTCTCCTAATCTATAAGTCTGGTTGCTTGCGTTATAATTGCATACAACATCCTTTATTCAGGGCGCACCCGATTTGTATATTCAATTGATGACATTACCCACATCTTTAAAAATACGGGTCATTATTTATCAATGGCCCAGTGCGTCACCTGATCGTCACAGCATAAAACATCCTATTTTACGCCACAGCTATATACCACAGCGGGGTTTTCTCAAGGGGCATAATTTTTCATGAATATACCATCTATACTGATTAGTTAGAAACTTCGGAATGGAATTTTCAGAAATTTGGCCATACCCGTCTTTTTTCTTAAATAGTGTTGATGGATGATCCTTTAAAAATGGATATTCTACGCGGACGGAATTTCATTATAAGTCGAAAGAGTTTAATAACCTTTCTGAGGTTTGATATTATATCATATATCATCGGTATTTGATGGCACATCGCCTAACATCTCTCTCCGTCTCCTTCAAATTCATAAGCCTTCTTTTGTTTCTTATTTACACCAACACACACACACCCACACACACACACACACACACACACAAACGAGCACCGCACACACAGAACTTTTGATATAGTCATTCATAGTCTGTAGGAACTGCAGAGTAATAATGATAGTAATGAATTTCAGTAAAAGTTAAAATTAATATCTTGAAAGGTAGATATTACAACCGGAGTTGAGAAATATTTGTGCTTGGCTATGTTTGTTGAATATTGTAATAAACATAAACCACTTTATTAAGACGAAAATAGCAGTTGGGACTAAAATGAGATATACAATACACAAAGAGTCTACGAGGAAGCACTGGACAACTCGATTCCTGAGAGAAGATTGGGATAATTTGAGATTAAATAATGTTGGTAAGAAAGAACCAAAGTAACGCCGAAATGTCCGCGGCAGGTGAAAAAAGAAACCTATTAAACCGTCCACAAAAGGGTTTGTATGAACCTGAAAAGAAAATATGGACTAATAAAGCAATGGAATGGACTGGCATTATTTTTATCAAAAATACATTAGGAACGTCTTAACTGATGTAAATGAAGAACTTATTTAAAGTTAACGTATTCTTCTTTTGACAAAACATAGATTTTAAGTGTAAGGTAGAAAATTGGGGAACACTGAACAGATCATAAAAACAGATTCTCTTGACTTAAAAAGTAGTTTCTCTGTTTTCTGTCCCTTAGATCGATTGGAAAAGCAAAGACCTCTGGAAGAAGCTTCTACAACTATAAAACCTAAACTCTTCGTGTGTGTTGGTCAAGGATAAAATGAACAGTTGAGGGGACTAGTCCGCCTTGATTGAATTTAGTACTGATCCGGTTATAATATGAGGCACAATGTGAGAGTCAGTTGAGTTAGCATACATACATACATATATATATATATATATATATATATATATATATATATATATATATATATATATATATATATATATATATATATATATATATAAATATATATATATATATATATATATATATATATATATATATATATATATATATATATATATATATACATACATACATACATACATACATACATACATACATACATACATACATATACATATATATATATATATATATATATATATATATATATATATATATATATATATATATATATATATATATATATACAATCATGAAACTACAAATGTCGCTTAATATCAAATTCACGCTACCTCGGGAATATCCCCGATGGGGAATTATCACCGAAGGGGAATTTATAAGTGACAATTCCCCATCGGGGATATTCCCGAGGTAGCGTGAATTTGATGTTAGGCGACATTTGTAGTTTCATGATTGTAAATAAATCACGGTGTGATTAAATATTTCACACACACATACATATATATATATATATGTATATATATATATATATATATATATATATATATATATATATATATATATATATATACATATATATATATATATATACATATACATATACAGTATATATACTGTATATATAAGTATATACAGTACATACACATATATACAAACACATATACAGTATATTTATATATATATATATATATATATATATATATATATATATATATATATATATATATATATATATATATATATATATATATATATATATATATATATATATATATATATTCCATTTACACATATCCTAACCTTCTACGAAGAGTAACGTTAATTTTCATGTTTACATTATGCCCTGTGATAATAAAACTTTATCACAGCAAATCTAGTTTCCATGTGTTTCTCTCATGTCTATCCAAATTACTTTTCCTATCGGTCGGGCATTCTTTTATATTACGAATTCTCTAAACTCATGTTTCCGATTCCAAGATTTCCATGAATACAAATAGGATATCTGTGCTGTCGTCCAACCTATTTCAGTTATTCCCTACCGATTCTCGATATTGTAAAACCGGGGGATAAGAATAATTGCAATACCTCAAGTTGTTCTCGTGATTTATTCATTTCTTTTTTCATATTTACATGAAAGGTAATCATGAAGGAAGTTTCGAAGAATGCGTGAAAGAACTAAAAGTCAGTTTTGTATATTGCCTTTCATAAAATTTTTTTCTTATCATGAAATTGTGGAAATCGCTTAGTTTTAGTTTTCTGCACTTTTTTCTGTCCGCCCTCAGATCTTAAAACCTACTGAGGCTAGAGGGCTGAAAATTCTTGTGTTGATCATCCACCCTCCAATCATCAAACATACCAAATTGCAGCCCTCTAGCCTCAGTAGTATTTATTTTATTTAAGGTTAAATTTAGCAGTAATCGTGCTTCTGGCAACGTAACAACACAGGCTACCACGCCCAGCTGAGAGTTTCATGGGCCGCGGCTCACACAGCATTATACCGAGACCACCGAAAGATAGATCTATTTCCGGTGGCCTTCATTATACGCTGTGCAGAAAACTCGATTACGCCGAAGAATCTTCGGCGCATTTTTTACTTGTTTATTCTTAACAATGCATTTGACACAACGAAATACCCATTTCGATATTTACCTTAATAGATAACATAATTCATATAATAGTTATCTTAAAAATAACAACAAGTGGGAAGAGAGTAGCACTGTAAGCTTTAATTCTGACAGATAAGATTAATACAAGTTAGGTAAATAGTCATTTGTGGGGAAAAACTGGAAAACTCAAAATTAATAGAGGAAAATAAAAAATACACACTATTATAGCTTGCGTTTTTAAAAATTCGAACCCATTCCCAGTACACTATGACGCAAGACTTAGGGAACAAGCAAAGGCAGCAGAATATGCGTATTGGCAGTTCTCAATTTGAGACAGGTAAATGATGCCCATGAAACGAACCTTTCACCACGAATACAGAAACGTAGCCAAAAACGATGCGCAGATTTTAAATTCCCAATAATCGGCCGTTCAAGGGTAAACAGGCAGTTGGTTCTTGTTACATCAACTATTTCTGTAAAAATTAAGAATAAAGCTAAAGAAGCACGGAGTATTAAGAACAATTAAACGGCTTACTTTTTGCAGTTCGGCATCACAACAGAGGTATTTCAGGGATACCAAATCTCTCTCATATGAGAATTTCAGAAAATTCATGAGAAGACTGCGCCTGTAGCATTTTTATGTGTGTATATATATATATATATATATATATATATATATATATATATATATATATATATATATATATATATATATATATATATATATATATATATATATATATATATATATATATATATTTGTTTATGTAAAATTAACATAGAAGTGTGAAAAGGAAGTTGGAGTCCAATGGAAAAATAGAAGTGTATATCTCCTTTTGTAAATCTAATTTCTCAATAAATTGTAGTCTGATGTCTGAATTCTAAAACATCCATTATTATCAGAATAGTTAATGCTCATATCTTTTACTTCCAGAAAGCAGGTAAAATGGGAATCTGATAGGCTCTAAGTAACCGATAATAAAGTGGGCTGAGTTCATGTATCATTGTCATTTTTGTCGTTCAAATAATACGATCATATATGTTTCGATTTGGGTTTTGATAGGAAGTTATCATTAACGTTGTTTATGTTGACCTTTCAAGACTACTTGGTAACCAAATGCCTACAGACGCTGAAGTATAGAGAACAAGATCCCTACTCTGAATAACATTCTCGTTCCAAAACACATTTTGTGCCGCGACGTAGTCTTAGGCAAATTTAGTTCCTATAACTACCGCGTTTATTTAATATCTTTTTTATTTCATTTTCTAACTTTGGGGTGGTACATATGAAATATAATGTGTGACTACACAAGATTTATCTTAATAAATCTTAATAATATTTATTAAAATGTCGCAGGGACCATCTCCCTTCTTCTAAGTTGTATTCTGAGGAGGAAGGGAGATGGTCCCTTAGAAGGCTAAATAGATTTCAATTTCGTGTTGTAGATGTTACATAATCTTGTGTACACGGAAAATATGTACATAGTTATGTGTTTATATAATTGTTTGTCTTTTATTCTGTTTGTTCTTTGAACCATGGAAAAATACCTACTGTAGACTATACCATCCATCACGTAGCATAAGATACAGTTACCGCGCAGTTTTCAAGAATTTTATAACCCGTCTTGACCAAATTGTTGCTGGATGCTGTATTCTTTCATATCGATTCCAGTAGTTTTATTTCTAGTGAGGTGCTTTTTCTGTATGATAATACTAACGCAAAACACTTCGATACGCATTTTTTTTACTAGTACATGCATGCAGATATTGCTGCTAATAATAAATACCAACTGTTATAATTTTACTACTTATATCAAAGCCAAATTCTACTAACCCATGTGCGCTATGTCTCTTTGTGTAGCCAACATATATAAAATAAACACGGAGCACATTGCATTCCACAAATCAGGGTTAAAGTTACCTACACGAAAAAGATAAATAATTATACTGGCACGCGCATTATATTTCGTGTGTAAGGGCATAAATTTAATAATTAAGGTAGATACGAGGGCACGCTTTGCATTTCACATATTACTTAATCCTATTCGCGAGGTCTGAATTCTCTGGCTGAACTTTCCATGCAAATATGTTGCTGACGATGACAATCCTCATTTCCCGTTATAATGTGGTTCGGACTCCACAATAAGCTGTAGGTCCCGTTGCTAGGTAACCAATTGGTACTTAGGACGTAAAATAAGTCTAATCCTTCGGGCCAGCCCTAGGAGAGCTGTTAATCTGCCTCCACACGAAAGCGATTCATGCTTTGCAAGGTATGAGATTCAAGATCATAGATAAAGTTGGTGATATAACTAGAAAAAAAAAGAAGATCTTGAAGCAGTGGAAAAAAAGACGATCTTGAAGCAGTGGAAAAAAAGACGATCTTGAAGCAGTGGAAAAAAAGACGATCTTGAAGCAGTGGAAAAAAAGACGATCTTGAAGCAGTGGAAAAAAGAAACGATCTTGAAGCAGTGGAAAAAGACGATCTTGAAGCAGTGGAAAAAGACGATCTTGAAGCAGTGGAAAAAGACGATCTTGAAGCAGTGGAAAAAGACGATCTTGAAGCAGTGGAAAAAGAAACGATCTTGAAGCAGTGGAAAAAAAAGATCTTGAAGCAGTGGAAAAAAGACGATCTTGAAGCAGTGGAAAAAAGACGATCTTGAAGCAGTGGAAAAAAGACGATCTTGAAGCAGTGGAAAAAAAGACGATCTTGAAGCAGTGGAAAAAAAGACGATCTTGAAGCAGTGGAAAAAAAGAAACGATCTTGAAGCAGTGGAAAAAAAGACGATCTTGAAGCAGTGGAAAAGAAAGACGATCTTGAAGCAGTGGAAAAAAAGAAACGATCTTGAAGCAGTGGAAAAAAAAAGATCTTGAAGCAGTGGAAAAAAAGACGATCTTGAAGCAGTGGAAAAAAAGACGATCTTGAAACAGTGGAAAAAAAAAGATCTTGAAGCAGTGGAAAAAAAAAAAAGATCTTGAAGCAGTGAAAAAAAAAAAAAAAGATCTTGAATCAGTGGAAAAAAAAAAGATCTTGAAGCAGTGGAAAAAAAACGATCTTGAAGCAGTGGAAAAAAAAGATCTTGAAGCAGTGGAAAAAAAGACGATCTTGAAGCAAAGTTACATGTATAGTTCATGGATAATTACAGTTAAACTAACAAAATAGAGATAATTCATTCTGGGTTATAGTAATACACAAATACTGTGCAATTTATCTGACTTGTGAATCATATTAAAAATAGCAACTTTGATTTTTTTTTTCTCCCAGTGCTTCATTTTCTCAGCTTTACGCGGAAGAAACAACACTTGAAGCAAAGCAATTAGAGAGTGTTTGCGTTTCATTAGTGAATGAGACTTGAATGATGATGGAGACGGTATCCTCCAAGCAATTAGGAAGAGTGATGGAGATTTCTTTTATCGGGGCCGGAAAGAGAAGGAAAGATGAAATGGGCCTAAAAGCAAAAATGAGGGAGTAGACGCTGGAGTGTGATGGGATATATATATATATATATATATATATATATATATATATATATATATATGTATATAGAAATAATCAACGCACAATCACGTGTGGAACAGAAATAAATTTCTGACTCACATCAGGATCGAACCCAGGTCTTTCAATTGCCTAGTGGGCAGCGCCCTTGTCTTTCAACTGAAAGACCTGGGTTCGATCTGATGTGAGTCAGAAATGTATATATATATATATATATATATATATATATATATATATATATATATATATATATATATATATATATATATATATATATATATATATATATATATATATATATATATATATATATATATATATATATATATATATATGTGTGTGTGTGTGTGTGTGTGTGTGTGTGCGTGTGTGTGTAGTATGTGGGTGTCTGTTATTGTTCATATATACACAAGTACGTCAGGGCACTTGTACATGCGTGTTCATATATATTATGAATCGTGCGAAGACACAAAAAGGCAAGGGAATATTGCGAAAGATCATCATCTTGCCAGAACCAATCACGCACCCCACAAGGAACTCGTAATTTACCATCAAACAAGTATAAGGAACGACCTCCCAATAGGAAATAAAAGGCAGTAAAAGAAAATAGCCACAGAGATTGCTCCTTGTTAACCCAACGAATGCATGCCTCTCAGAATCTTCTGAAAATAAAAAGAAAGAAAAAGGACACGTCTATCGAGGGAAGGGGAACATACGACCGACATAATTTTTAAGTTTACTTGTTCTGTAGGGAGCTGTGAATCCCTCAAACCGGCCATAAAACCACAGCTTTGAGAAGACATTTGCAATATCTTACGAACCGAGATGCCGTCTTTCTCCATCAAACTAAAATTTCCGAGCTGAGGCCTTATCTGAATAGCTTATGGCAGTACTGTAATCAATGGGATTTCTTGGGCTACTTATTATACAAATTTTATCCAATTTTACTCATCCTTAGACTTACAGATATCTAGACTATCATGAATACGATGGCGCGGGAGAAGAGAGAAATAGGATCTACCATTCGAAAGGACCATGAGGAGGAAAACACAACAATAATTAAGAAAGAAAAAATAAAAATTCTCGATGCTAATCTATAATCTGAGATGAAAAACACAACAGATCGTCAGCGCGGACTAGAATCCAGTCTGAGATTGGACTTTCATTTTAGGCAATGTTTTTGTCGTTCAAGTATTACAGTAAAAATACGGAAATACTTAGAGACCAGGGCATTAAGGTACCTAGTCTGACATTATTAATAATAATTACAGGGTGCCCAACGAAAAACCAGGAAATTTTAGATTTACATTAGGTATTTTACAAACTGTTGCCTGGCTCAGAGCCAATACTCCTGACTTCATTGAACCTAACGAATGGCCCTCAAAAAGCCCAGATCTCAATGGATTTCAAGATGTGGGGTATAGTGTTACATCAACTTCAATCACAGAGGAGAGAGGTCACAGACTTACACTCCTTAAAAACTGTTGAAGGAAGCTTGGAACAATATCCCGCTTGAAGTCATCCAAAGAGCGACTGGAAGTTGGGTAGACCGTCCACGTCGTTGCTTAGCTGCCCACGGAAAGCATTTGAACACCACATCTAACATTTGTGTTTTTGTTCTGTTTTAACAGTGTCTCTGTTAACAACAGCTGTTTTCTATTTCCGACAATTAAATAAACTGTACCAAATTTCCTGGTGTTTTGTGGGGTACCCTGTATTTTTAAGTGAGTTGCTGGAATTGAATGTTACTTTTTCGTTGTGTGTTTGTAGGTATGTATGTCTGTTGTCAGTAACTGTACAGTTATACAGAATTCCAGTTATTTCTGGTTACTCTCCTACTAGCCCCTCGGGGAACAAATGTGTTTTGCCGTGTTTAGTAGGCTACTAGCCCCTCGGGGATCAAATGTGATCAATTGCACTTAAGGGCATTTGATCCCCGAGGGGCTAGTACTAAACACGACGATACATGTTTGATCGCCGAGGGGCTAGTACTAAACACGGCGAAATACTGTAGATGAATCAGTTTCATCGTGTTTAGTACTAGCCCCTCGGGGATCAAATGTTCCTAGATGGTAATTGGTGATTTTACGAATTCCTTGAAAATTTCAGGGATTTCATGAAATCCGCGGTTTCCCAGTCTTACTGTAAAACACACACACACATATATACACACACACACACACACACACACACACACACATATATATATATATATATATATATATATATATATATATATATATATATATATATATATATATATTCTTTTTACTTTTCATAACAGGTCCGGACGAGAAGCTGAGTAACTGGGAGGATGAGCCCTGTTATTGTGCATCTAATACATTTACAAGTTATTAAATTTTAATGAAAATACTATAATTTTTAAGGTGCAAAACTAACTTATTTCTGTAGCCCTTAAATTATAAATAAATAAATGTGAATATACAGTTTTCAGCTTGACAGTAAAGTACTTAGTCTAATGTATCTATTTACCTATCTAGGCAATAGAAATAGGGATAGGAAATAGATTTCATGAGCTCACTTTAGAGAAACGATCGAGATAACTCTTAACAACTTCATAAGGAAGTAAGAAAGAAAATATAAAACTGATCTATAATGTGCGAATTGAATCTGAGAATAATATGTCAAAATAACAATGATATGCAGAGGAACTTAAACCCATAATTTTTTCGACTTTACTTTTCGAAAGGTGTGTGTGAATGAAACTGTCCCTTCAGCTGCTTTATATGGTTGACAAAGTAAATAAGTGAGCTTAACTTACAGCATGGAGTGATGCAGTAAGTGAGAGCCTTAATCGTCTTAGCCTGTCCCTTCCAGGACTAACACCGAACTTGTCAGGAACCAGTATAGAAATTTGCCAAGTACCTGTCTTGAAAACCCACGTTAATGATCAAAACAAACATTTTAAGACGTTCTTTAGAAGAAAATCACTGGACAGCTCTTCAAAGTCTTAGCTAAAGAAAATATCAAAGCAAGTATTCAACGGCTATATGGTTGAGAACAATTATCTTTCTAACGTACAAATTATGTGTCACCAAGATTCTAATTAATATACATACATGCACGATTCAAACTTACAGGACATTTATCTTTCGGTCATTTATAAAAAATTCTAAAGATTGATAAACAGTGGAACGTAGTTT